>NW_024501348.1:7098808-7435267 GCF_017590055.1 Onychostruthus taczanowskii
CTATAGTAACACAGTGTCTAAAATTAAATGAGTAAAATTCCAAAAAGCAATTACACTCAGTCACAAAATGAGTCATTGAAATTAAGCCTTCTGCTTCCAATGGGAACCATTTTCATTCTTCATCCACAGGTTTCAATAAATATAATGTTTTGAAAACCATCAAACTCAAGTTTTTTTCAAAATATCAATCCAATATGAAATGTCAAGCCTCCTCCAAACATACTTGCCAGACCCCTGAAGAGTGACTTCAAAGGAACACCTTTACAGAAAAGATGACTATTTAATAACTAGGACAGTTTTCTCAGTATTTAACACTACTATTCTTGTAGTCAATAAACTTTTATCAATAAAAGTATTTGCCTTTAAAACTTAGCTTCATATCAACTAATCTGTTTGTGTTTTTTTTCTTTTAATTTAGGGGATGGTTATGTCTAATTTTCTTAAAACAGTTTTGTTGCCTGTTTCACAGAAACAACTATTGACCATTTCAAATTTTTAAGCATGTAAGATGTGCAGCAATACCACCAATAGCTGTTTGCCTGAACCATGGTCAGTCATTATTCCACAATTCTTCAATATTCTCCATATTCTAAAGGACACAAAATAATAAGTTAACCTTCTTGCCTTTCAAATACTATTCTTAATTAAATAAAATAAATTTCTGATTGGAATCACTAAAAGGGATTAGCATACTTGTGCTAATCACATCAGTGACACCACAAAGAAAAATAAATTCTATAAAGATGTAAAAGGAATGCACTCATGGAGTGTATGATTGAACTATGTCCCTAAATCACTTCTCTAATTTTTAACAATTTGGGTGGGGTTTTATGTTCTTAAAATCTTTGCAAGTCCTTTTTGTTACCATATGGCTCCTTACTTTAGAGCCAGCTGGCATCTACAAAAAAGATTCCCGTTTAATGCTGGTATCCACAAACTTGAATGGATTTACTCATTCAGTTCAGCCACTGAAATGTATTTTCCTGGAGACATTCTAATTCTCATCAACACAAGTATGAGGATATCCACACTTAAACAACAATTGCTCAATTCCTATACAACTAAAAACATATGAAGGACATGTTTTCCATTGTGAAAAGTCCTAATTAGTTCAGTAAGTGCAGTGATTCTGAGAACTCGCATCTGGACCGTAGAACTCCAACATGGTCTTGCAAAGGGCTTTACAAAGACTAAGCCCTGCAAAGCTGAGGAGCAAGACTGGAATCCTAGAGCAACTGGCTCTCTAAAGGCTCAAGATTATATATGAGTCTAGGCTCATGATGGACTAACATTCTACTTGTTTTTATATGGCTGATTCTACATAAATGGTAATCAAATCTGTTCTTGGCCCTAATTTACCCTCAGTTGTCTAAGTTTAATCTAATTGAGGTGCATATCAAACAGCTGAGATTGAGAGGGAATGTACACAGGCATAGTACTGGACAGATAACACGGAATTTGTCCCAAAAGATAAAACAATTAACTTTAGGTTGAGCAGTGATTCAAACAGTGCCAAAAAGGGCTACTAACAAACTAAAAAGAAAACCCAAAATTACACAAGATGATGCAGCCTTAGCAGCTGTGTTCATGGCATGAAGCATCTCTTTCAGATATCTGGCCATCATCATGCCTTTGTTAGGACAACAGAAGCAAAAGACCTCCTGTTATATATAAGAATTAAAAGTGGAGTAAATAGTTTTGTGCAATAGTTTATGGTAAGCCTTTCAAATCCCACTATACTTCCAAGTCATGGGTTATCCAGACCACAAAAGCCTAGTAAATCTTACACTGCTTATGCACAACAATGAACAGAAAACAGTAAAGCTATAGATTAAATTTGGAGGGCAGGGAAGAAAGTAGAATGTACAGAGCGAGGAATATATGGTTTCTGAAAAAATACCAGTTTTAGGGAACAGAAAGTTTAAGAAATGTAAAACTAATGTTTACATTTTTAAAACTCCTACTAGTGGGACTCAAGCTGCCCTCAAAGACAATTCTCATATCAGTAATACTTTAAACATGTTAAATAATGTATCTTCTGTCCTCGCTTTCAAGTGAAATACACAGAGCTAATACAGAAGATACAACTGCATTTTAGACCATACAATCCATTAGTAATCTGTCAATGCAACAATTTTTTAAGATTTGAGATCAAAGTGTAGTAATAACTTATTAGAAAACTTTACAGGCCATGAGAAATACATTAAATATTGCACATAGATAGGCAAACCAAAACATTATTCATATAAAGCAAAATACACTAAAAAGTGCAAGGTACCTGCAGTTGGATCTTTGGCTAAAGCATTGTCCAAGGCACTTGTTATGGATTGGAAGAGATTCATCTTCTGAGTTTCCCCTGTGTGAAAATGATCATTCCACGATTTAATTTGGTTCAAAACACAAAGTACATTAGAAAACACTGGTGCAAACATGTCTAAAAGCTTAACCATCAAAAACAAGATCCCTGTTAGGAATACCCAAGATTCATTTGTTGAATAAACTTAAATTATGGGACAGATAGGATTGAGCATTGTATACTTGGCCTTCCCAAGGACTATAATTCCACTTCCAACTTTTTTTTCAAAAAACTGTTCTCTTGCCTAGAGTAGATTCAGCTTTGCAAAGCTCAGTCAAGCACTGGGAAGAATGCCTTCCTTTTCAAAGGAGGAAACCAACATATTATTGTTTTGAGGACTGGGATAACGCCCTTACTAAAATTCACTGAACCTTACTTTATCATTCTTTAATCACACTTTTTTAAGCTCCAGACTTTCCCATTTACAGACATTTATTTTTTATCAGAAATTTTCTAGACACTGGCCTGCTCTCTGCACTGCAGTTAGTAAGTGTCTGAAGCTTCAAATCCATGCTTCAAAGAAAGAAACTTTGTGCCAAAGTAAAGCAAACTGTTTAATTTAAACCAAGGCTACCAGAATGCCCTTCTCCATTCCAGCACTTTTGGGAAAAACAAGGAGATCTGAAAGCAAAGATGGACCAAAACAGTAGCCTAGCCCTCACTACTGTGACCAATCCATACTCTCCAAGCAAATACAGTAATTCTTAAAAGAAACCAAGTAAGTAAGAAATTGCTTGGCTACATTTGGTAGCTCTTTAACTGGCAAAACCTCTTCAGTCATGACTGGAAGCCACAGTCCAGGAGAATGCTACCTACCAACACACACAGTGTGTAAAACTAAATAAATAAATGAGATTATTAGATGAAGATCCCACACAAACTAACAGGTGTTAGAACTCAGAAAGGTGAACTACATTCTTTTCCCAGTAGTTATAGTACCTCTCAACAAACATTCAGCTTCCCTTTCTTCTAAATCTTTAATTGAAGTTAGTATTTTTTGTTAGACTCATGTCACGCACACCTGAGTAGCTGAATAGCTGCATTCCTACACATTCCTGTGCTTGCTAACTTCACTTGTTATACTTTACAAGGCCCTTTAAGGAGAGGAAAATCTGGAAAAGAAAATGTTACAGGAACTGTTCAAGTTATATAAAAGCCCTAAAGAACAAAATTTACAAATTCAAGAGAAGAAAAGCTCAGGAATGCAGCTGTTTCTCTCTTTCCCTAGTCATCCACATTAGTACTTAGGTTATCTTTTCTACAAGACACCATCCTTCCAGTATTTGAAATAAATAAATGGCTATTACTTAAGCTACTGTCAGAAACTTCTCACCACAATAGTTCTAACCTGCTTCTCTTGCTTATAACACAGGCCTTTGTATAAGCCCTACAGAGGAAAGGGTGAACTAATTGTCCCTTTTAGATTTGAACTGTGAAGTTGGAAAAGCAATAGCTCAACAATAGCAGGATCAATATTGCCATAATTTTATTTCACTTCCACTGCTTTTTACAGAATTTCAAAGGGTATTTTCACTCACAGGGAATTAATTTTCTACTAATTGATGGCAATAACTGGCATACCACTCCAGAGCTTCTCTACATGCTCTCAAGCAGGGACCTGCCATCCCCAAGTTTCACCATGTGGCACTTTGGTCGTCTGTACATCTTTGTCACTAATGGAAACTGTTTCTGTTGCTCATGATTGAGATGCAACACCAAGGCATCCAACCAAGTAACAAGTTTTCTAGAGGACAGTGAGTTCATGTGACAGAAACAGCTGTTCTGCAGCTGGCAGGCTCCTTCCAGGAGAACTCAGCACCAGCCATTTGCAGGGACACATCTCAAATAAAAGTCAAACGCTGCAAAAGTCAATGCGCTGCTCATTTCCAAGTTATCTGTGTTTACTCTCAATGATGTGACCACGAGGATGACCTCGAACCTTTCAGCAGACAGCATGGAGTCTTTATTCATCATAGGTTTATTATCACAGTCATGACCTAAGCATGCCATACAAAAACCAGGACAGACGTCAAGAGAAGTTACTGCTAGAAGCTTTTGGCACAGGACGGGGGCCGAGGATGGCCTTAGAGAGCACACCATGGGCCCATTTACCGCAGCTCTGGCTCTGACAGCCAGAAACACTTCGCCTCCCCACCGCCGAGGGGGCCTGTCCGCCCCGCCAGCGGCCTACAGGGGCCTTCCCACCCACAGCCCAGGAATTCTGCGGACAACCCGCGGCTGGAAGCGCCGAGGACACAGCGGGGTCACGCGGCCGTGCGGATGCCTCCGCCGCCCGGGTCCCGACTCGCAGCGCCCCACCGGGCCCTCGGCGGGTCCTGCCTGCCCCCCTCCCATCCCGGTTGTTGGCGGCCTCCGCCAAGAAGGGGGGGGCGACAGGACGGACCCGGCGGCAGAGCGAGGATGAGGCCGGCCCGCGGGGTGGACCCCGGCCAGCCGCGCTCTCACCGTACTCGCTGGGCGCCGGGTCCGGCTGGAAAGAGAAGTGCGCGGCGGTCCGGCGGGGCGCGCCCGGCAGCGGGGCCAGGCGGCCCCAGAGCCCGGCGGGGAGCGCCGCGCGCAGCGCCCGCCCCGCCGCCGCCATCGCCGCGATGCCGGCCCTCCGCCGGCAGCGCGTTCTAAAGAGGCGGGGTCCCGGACCGGCCTCCCATTGGTCAGCGCCGCCGGGACACGGACCAATCAGCAGCGGCTCCGTGGTGGGTGGAGGAGTGGGAGGGAGGGTGGTGTGCTGCGAGCGTGCGGGGGGCGTGGCCTGGGGGGCGGGGGCGCGACTACGGGCTCGGGCTCGGGCTCGGGTACGCGCGCGGCACGCGGCAGCCGTGAGCGCGCCCTGAGGGCAGGAGCCCGCTGCTCCCGTGCCCCCTCACAGCTACAGGGACCGGGAGAGCCACAAGCCACTGCCACAGCCATAGGCACAGGCACAACCATAGGCACAGCCACGGCCTCAGCCATAGGCACAGGCACGGCCATAGGCACAGCCATGGCCACAGCCATAGGCACAGGCACGGGAGGCCTCGCCTTGGTGCTGTCCCAGTCGCGGCTGAAACCAAAGGCTTCACTTCTCCCCTCAAACTCTTCTCTTTTCTTCCACTGCAGGGGTTGCCTTGTTACCACCGCAGAACTGACAAATCATAGACTAGTTTGGGTTGGAAGGGACCTTAGAGATGATCTGGTTCCAACAGACTTGCCAGTGGCAGGGACACCTTTCACTAGGCAAGGATGCTCGGAGCCCATCCGACCTGGCCTTGATCACTTCCAGGGATGGGTCATCCACAGCTTCTGTGGGCCACCTGTTCCAATGCTTCACCATTCTTTCAGTAGAGAATTATTTACCTAATATCCAATCTAAACCTATACTCTTCCAGTCTGAATCCATTCCCCCTTGTCCTGTCACTACATGTCCTTATAAAACTCTCCATCTTTCTTCTAGGCTTCCTTCACAAATATCTGAAATCCTCAAATTCTACCCCAGCAGCTGCCTCAGAAAGGTAAAAAGAATTCATAGACCTGCAGATATTACCTGTTCCACTCTGCCTCTCAAAATCCCTCTCAACTGCCCATCCAACCTGGCTCTCAGTCTGTTTATTTTAAGTTAATTTTTTCCAATATCTTTTTTTCCAAACACTCTTGCTCAGACCTTTGTTACATTATTTTATTGAAATTATGATCTTTCATATGCACATATTTTCTTTGTCAAGTTTTATAAAAACATTCTTTCTAATGTTCTCCTCATCAAAGTGTGACGACCTCACATTCCTTCCATCATCCAGATGAATCTACTTGGTCTACTTTTGCAGCCTCCATTTCTTCCTCTGTACACCCATCCTTGCTGCCTTTCAGGCGTCTCCAGATCAATCTTTTTCGACTTCCCCTTTTGTCAGTGCTTCACATCTTGTCCCTGTGCATGCCTCTTCATCAAGCCCTTTCATGCAGCCTCCAATGCATGTGACAAGCTCTGAGTTGTTCTTCCCTGTCTGTTTTGGTATTTTCTGTTAGACCGGCCATTCTGGCTAGCATTTTTACTTTGCTCTAAGAACTCTAACTCAATATTGTGCCTCAAAGAAAAAGGCTAGAAATTATAATTATATCTAAATGGCATCACGTCTTTCAAATGAGAGAGCTCATATGTAACCCTATATCAACAGGGCCTGGTTTAAACACTGGAATGTTAGATTTCATGTCTAACATAAAATATGTATAACTGTTATGATTAGATATTTTTTTCTATCTGAGTTCCAAGCCATTACTGAATATTCCTGTAAAGACCACAGTTCCATTTCATTGAAGACTTTGTTTCATTATGTATTTTGTGAAAAAAAAAAATTGTGTTGATTTAGAATTTCTTAATCATTAAGATTTGTGCAAAATAAAAGGCTTAATCCTTCTGCTAACTGGGGAGACAATCCACTGGCTCTTTAACATACCTTTTATCCTTAGAGACTGCTAAAAAAGCACTCAAATTTTCAGTGATTGATCATGGGATCAAACAAGTTTGAAGATATCCCAGTATATTCCAGGGAAACAAGGCACTATTTAAGTTTCTAAAGGGCTTGAGAATTTTAGCAAACAATAGAAAAGCCATCTTTGCTATGAACAACGAGTATAAATGTCAAATGTTGAGGTTGCTTCCAACTCCAGCTGAAGGCAAGGTTTGATGTTTGAAAAAGTTTAGGACCTTGAAAGCATCATAACCATCAAATGATATATAATCATGTAATATGTATTGCTGAGAGTGTAAGATATTAAAAATATCCAAGTTTACTATTCAAATATTTGTGTTTCAGAAAGCAATGTATCTGAGTAGGAGGAATTTAGCTGTATTTCACATCATTGTGGCAAGATCTGCAAAACTTAAAAATGGAGAGCAATAGTGTAGAAAGGAATTACTTTACATGTGAGTCTGTCGTCTATTACTAATATGTCAGTTACTGTGAATTGCTAAACTCATACTATAAACTGTAAGATTTATTCTGCTTATGTACAGTTAGTAGATACCATGCTGTGACTCTTGTCTCCTATACCTGGTGATACATGGAACTTGAAAAGGAAAAGAATGGTCATGTGACCCAATATCTTACAGAGAAAGTTGTAGCATTTATGATGGAAGGGTGGAAAGAAGAAATATCTTCAGTAAGATGTTCACCTGCAAGTCAGACCTGAAAAGAGAAAAAAGTATCTGGAGATATACTAACACCTAAATTGTTGTTGCCTTTTGAGTACAAAAGATGGCTTGTCCACATGGCCTTAGATAGTTGCTCTGGTAAAAAAAAAAAAAAAAAAAAAAAAAAAAAAAAAAGGCAATCAAAGAGGTTTATCCAAATGTACATTGGCTGAACAATATTTTAATGGAGTTTAGCCCCAGCATTTATGTCTTTCCAGCTCTGATGGGGTAATAATTATATCCATGTTGTTGCTGGTATATGTTATGATATTCCAGCAACTTTAATTACATTTTGAAGACATTTTTCTCTTTTGGAAGATGTTCAGTCACTTAGGACCACTTCTGTTAAATCTGTACAGCAGACATTAAGAGCTGAAATCCACTGCATTCCCCATCTGTGTGTATTAGTCATTTTGCACATCCTTAGTATTGTTGACAACCATTAAAAAACTCTGGCAGGGATTACTATTATTTGTGAATAATCATGCAAAGCAATTAATAAGGATCTGATGATGATTGCAGACTCTACTGACCCAGACCAGATTATGCCCGTATTTACGCCAGCATCAATCAGATGTAACTACTTTGAAGTCCATGTTGTTGCCTCTGATTGACATGGATCTAACTGGGAGCAAACTGCAATATTGGATTTGGACATAAACATATGGCTCCAAGTCTACTATTCTGTTTCAAAATCTCTCAAAATTTTTACATAGCTTGCAACTGAACCTTACACTTGTCGCGTTTCCTAGTAGGTGTTACTTTAAATTACATTTTTGTAGATGATAAAGCATCCAGGCGATTTCTGTTGCATTCCTTCAAGCATGGTTGTTTTCTTGTCACTTCTGTCTGACATTATAGTGTTGCTGTTTTCCTCCCTGCTCTGTGGTTTGTGGAAGGAATTTTGTTGCATGTTTCCACCCCAACAGCTGATTAGCTGTTTCATCCCCTCTTAGAGGAGCTGCTAGTAAGTGCTCTTGTCACGCTGATATAAGGTCGTGGTGTTACAGCTGTTTTCATGCTTTGTTTGCTGTCTTCTGTCTTCCTTCTACCCTAATTATTGTCTGCTTTGTCCTTTTTCTGTGCTGATACTTTGGAGCTGTTTTCTCCCATCCCTCTTCTCTCAGACAAATGGGGTTTTTTGTTGATTAGGGACAGTCATTTCTTTCTTGGATACGTGAAAAAGAAAAGTTGTACCATTTGGCCTGACTGGTTTTATTGTCAGTCCTGTACAGATTAAATGTGGGAACAGAAAGGGTTGTCTTACCCCTAAGTATGAGTATGAACAAGACCAGAGCAGTAATGGTTTTGATCAACAGGATTTAGAAATAAATGGAAAAGGTTGTCTTACCCCTAAGTATGAGTAAGACAAACTGAACAAGACCAGAGCAGTAATGGTTTTGATCAACAGGATTTAGAAATAAATGGTTTCATCTTAGGTAGCATAAATGCCAGAAACCCTTTTGCAGGTTAGCAGAGAAATTATTATTTTACACTTTGATAAAAAGCAGGTCAGGGCAATCTATCTGGAACCAGACAAGTTGTAGTCTGGCAAAGAGCAGGAAAATAAAAATGAAAAGAATCTTTAATGGCGTGGTTTTGCACTCATTTTCATTAAGGTCAGAAATCATCCAATTACTTCTGCCATATGACCACCTCTGTGGTAAGACAGTGCTTCCCACTCAGTCTAGAATAGTAACTGCAGGTTTCATCACCAATTGCTTTTTAGATTTTTAAATACTGCACTCTTAAGTTGAAGACAGTCCTATTTAAAATTACAGGAGAAATTCATAACATTAAGTGAATCAAGGCTAGAAACTGCAGTGTCTCTCTATAGAGACATTATTCAGCTTTCTTTATACAGCATTTCAGTGTTTCATAATTACAGGATGAGAATCCCACTCTCTTTAATTCAATCAGTTTTAATTGCCTTGAAACCGCAGAGCATATTTAACTCTATTTTCTACTAACTTAATCTAGAAATGCCTGTACAGGGAAATGATTTCTGATACTCAACAGTTCACAATTCTAATGCCAAAAAAGTAATAATTAAATCCAGTTTGTGCGAGGAATAGGGATCACGTTTTTATCCTTGGGATAGTTAAATGTAGGAACAATTTACCTGAGAACATACTGGATTCTCATCACTTCCACTCTTCAAATCATAAATCTTAATCAGATTCAGAAATATGTGGAGTGATGGATTCTTCAGGTATATTGAATGTATTTGTGTGTATGTATATATGTTTATACATATATATGTGTATATATATACATATATATATATACATATTGCTGACATTATAAGTAGTATTCAAAAAACAAATATACAGAGATGGCTTTAAGTAATGGTCATGTGATTTAAAGAAGTCACATTTGTATCCCATGAGTTCCCAACAGGTTTCCACAGTTTTCTGTCTGCTGCTGGCTGGTGCTGCTCTAGAGATAACCATGTACCAAGCAACACATTCAAGAGGTTTAAATAAGTGTTTGAGGCAATGTTCACCTTGCCACAGTCTGGCTTTCAGCTGCTATCAGAGTGGGAGCTGTGATCAGTTACAAAAGTAACAAATCTCTCCCCAGAATGTTAATAGTAATTTCTGAAATTAAACATACCAAATGTGTGTGCTACCAGCCAGTGCACAAGTCCTACTGCAGCCATATAACTGTAAAATATGCCAAACTTTTACATGTGGAGGCATCAACTTTTGTGCATCACCCGGCCATTTGTTGAACTAGTATCACTAGCCAGAGAAGCAGTATTGCATAAGTCAGTGCAGTATCCAAATCCATGTTTCATTGCTGTCAAGCATGAGAAGATTGAAGAGAACTGTATTCAGAGTGTAAATAATCAAAGGTACCCATAATTAGATCACACTTTAGGGATACCTGTGCCACTAATTTTATAACAGCCAAACACCATACTCAGCCAAACATACTCAGTTTGCCTAAATTTATTCCAAACTGCAAGGGATTTTTTCCTTCTACATGTCTCTTCCTTTTAGTTTGACCATCTGTGCAGTTACAGAATGTTCTAGGTGGTTTTTCCTAGACTAGGTTTCAGGTATTGGTTCACATTCAGATTCTAATGCTGCTTTCAGTGTGGCACTGCATTCTGCACCACTGCAGTCACCCACTTGCAACTGTCTTTAAATAAAGTAGCTGTGGTATTTATTGTGGTATTTATTATTACTTCTCTTTTCCTTTACCCAATCAATTCTCTTCATCCCAGCAAAAAATATCTAGGTGTATTTTTTAATTTTAATATAGAGTGTATTAAATATATCAATATCTATTCGAAATAGTATAAATTGAGAATTATCTTACTGGTTTGTAATTTTTTATGTATACCATTAGGTGGCAGGAAACAGTAAAGATTTACTTGATGAAATACATATGTTGAAATACAGATCTATCAGATCATTGTCTCCACCCTTTTTGAATCAGATTTCCTACTGTGAACTGTCAAGAGCTTTGTTTAGCTAATTATTAAATGACTTACCAACAGGGCTCACTGCTTTCATCAAAACTGCTTCAGATTTCATTTTTGTGCAATCCTTTTATGAAATAAGGAAAAAAAAAAAAAAAAAGAGAAAAAAACAACAAGGCAAACTCATTCCACTGGGAGTTCCTTTAAAAATTAAACATCAGCACTGTTGTGTACTTTCTGCTTCTGGTCAGGCTAAATCTTCTGCTGGAAGAAACCCCTCGGCCAGTCTAATTCAGTAAGCATTGGTGGAAGGCAAGAAAGTTTATTAATTTTTGAGAGCCTTGGTTGTAAAGGCTACGCTTTTGTCTGGGTCCAGCTATAAATAGGTACCTTTTCCATAGCATAGGCATAAAAGGATTGAACTGACAAGGCTAAGACACCCAGGCTGACAGACAGAGGGCTGCAAGTAAAAAGATAGTGAATTTATACTGCTAGCAACTTTTATGTCTCTAAATCTAGCTGGCTGCTGATTTTAGAGTTGCAATTGATGTCACTGGTGAGAGGGTAGGTGGCAGGAATCACAGGGCAAGACTTGTCTGCTTGATAACTCACTCAATGATTGATGTATGGGTAGTTAATTGCACTACTAGTGACTCTGTAGGAGATAAGGAAATCTATGCTCAGCATTTCCCAGAGATGTGGAATTAAATCCCTTGCAAGAGTATCCCCTAAAAGATTTATTCTTTTCCCTCAAACTCATCAAGTGCTATTGGTATGAACTGTGCCACTGATATTGTCACACATGCTTAACTGGAAAGACCCAAAGCATATTTTTCCATTTGTTTAAGTGATAATCTAGTGCCAAATAAATAACAATTCCAGAAAATATTATACAGCTGCAGTTTGTCATTCCCATTTGATAAGCTAACACCTGAAAGGAAGAGAAGCACAAGAGAGATATTTTGTTGATTTGTTATTGATTAGTCTGATATGCAGAGAAATTCAGCTCAATGCAGTTTTAACATGTCAGTGACTGCCAAGAGACGGAAATCCATTATTCACAAAAAAACACATGGTAGCAGCTCAGAGAACTCATAACAGTGTGTCTCTTTTGTGTCAGGCAACTGCCTCTGCAAGCAAGGAGTCCATCTTTTCCTTCTGTTCGGACCAGTACTGCCTGAGAGCACTGATAGTAACTACACAAGCTATAACCTCACTATTTGTGAAGTCCACATGTCTTCTTGAGTTAGAATTCAATATTTTTAGTCTCAGTCTCTGAGTTTAGTACTTGTATTTTATCCACACTGTTCAGACGTAGGCATTCTTGTGGGAAACTCTCTATCTCAAACAGGAATCTCCAATAGTTAAAAATGCCAAACCCAATAATGGTACCACAAGATGATTTAAGCAAAAGATTGTATTAACTTGGATTTCAAAAAATCAGATTCCTTCCAAATATAAATACTCAATGTCTGTGCACATCACAGTCCCATAGCCACCATGGCTGTCAGTATTAAAAGGTGGGTCATCTTCCACAGCAATTTCTTTCCCTCACAAATAATAGCTACAGATTTCAGAAAGCTGCCAAGCAGGATTGAATCTAATTCAACATTCTATCAGCCTTAGCATCTGACAGCAGTATTGGTACTCCCAATGGATCAGTCTAGCAGTCAATCTATAGATCACCCTACCCTGTTTCTATCGTCTAACTGTGTAGATCACAGACCACCCAGGAAAGATGCAACATAGCCCTGGAGACCATGGGAGAGGAGCTGAAGCATGTTAGGAGATTGAGCTCAAACCCTGTGTGAAATCGAAGAAGCTATATTTTTTCTGGTGCATTGTGAGTTGTTCAAGAATCAAAAATTTTTGTCTTTGAGAGACTGATGTCCCTCTAGTCACTGTCACTAAGCCAGTGTGTTTTTCAGAGGGAATTGTGTTCAGTGGGGCTGCTCAAGCTCTCCAAAGGACAGTCTGCTGGGAACATTGCAATATGCAATGCAAGTTGTGTGCACATTGCAATTGACCCTGGAGTCTGCAGCACACTGTGAGCTCTGGGGTGGATTGGGCATGAACCACTCTGGGGTGGATTGGGCATGAACTGATCTGTGTTTGCACATCCTGATGCTGCTGCTGGGCTTTCACTAGCACAGAGCCTCACAGGACATGGGTTAATGCTGATCTTCGGTCTGGGACAGTGGTGGTTTAGTTATCTTTGTGGGAAAGGGAGGAACAGTCATAACCATCAAGGTGATCACTTATTGTGCTTTATGTTTTTAAAACCACTGATAAGCAGTACCAAGTATTTGGATCTCCACAAAGGGAAGGTCTTTCCAGTCTGCATAATTCCAATGTGGGTTACCATATGCCTGAAGCTAGGAAACATTATTTATATGTTATCAGCCTGTTTTCCTTATATTGTTCTTTACAGTTTTATCAGAAATGTCAAGAGTTGCTTACTCAGCTGGGCCAAAATCCTGAATATTTCTTTTTGTACCTTTGATCCTTTCATTGCTATACAATCAGATGTGAAAGTCTACTGAAGAGGATAAATATGTTCTGAGATATTGTCATATTTTGAGAGTGTAAGGACCTAAACGAGCAGTCTCCCTGGATTCTACTTAGAATTTACAGTTGTTTGCAAGAGTGGGTACAACCACTTTTTTGATTTCTTCTAATCTGTGTCCAAGAGGACAAAGTTCAACCTCCTTTGCAGGACTTTGCATCTTCCATCTACTTTCTGACGTGGATATAATAAAAAACAAAACTTGAAAAATCATCTGCCTCAACCCCCTTATCCCTCCTCAAAAAAACCCCAGACTATCGGTGTTCTGTATGATCTCCTTTTTACAGAAAGTTTTTGTTTTGTTTTGTTTTTTTTAAATTGCCCATATAATAAACTCAAGATTTGTACTTTCCAGTTCTTTCTTTTGAAGAGACCTCAGTGAACTAAAACATATTTCAAAATGCAAAACCATTGGTCCAAACTAACTCAGATTATTGAATGAAAACAGTTTCCTTTGAAAGAGGGATCTCGGGCATCACAGTAGAAGCATGTTATCTAGAGAAGTCAAAATATTCTGGAGGTCAGCAGAACAAAGTGTATTTCCTAGGCATATGATGACTGTGTGAACACTTAAGCTATCTAACATCTTTCTCTCTCTTCCTGATAGGCTTCCCACATCACCCAGAAATGAGATTAGTGGAAAGAAAGAAGTAGGCTTTCCTAGGACACTTTCCTTAGCATGCCGAAAAGGTGATAGCAAGAAGTAGGATGAGTAGAAAACAGGAGTGGTTTTGCTCAGGTCTGAAGATACTGGAATGATTTACGTTGCGGTAGAAGAATGCCTAGGGTTGTTTTCCTTCAAATGTGCCAGGAGGTGGTACAAGACCTACTGGTGGTTTCATATGTATTGTCAAAGCTACTGCCTACGACTGCACACATTCAACTTCTTGTGAAAGATTGTTACAGGCAAGACCAAAGGAAAAATTACTCTGCAAGCAATGCTCTACCTACCCAAAACAAACAACAGCAAGGGTGGCTTGTGTAGCAATTTGTAGGAGGAGATCTGGGAATTTTCATCCTTTCTTTAAGGCTGGTATCTAGGAAACTTACCTGAAGGGTAAGAGAGGAAGAAGGATGCAGTTGCAAAATTAAAACAAAAAAAATACTCACTGATAGAGAAGAAAGAATTGAAAAATTAAATTGCAATAATGGAAAGAGGTATGAAAAATCAGGCAGAGGATGGAATAGCAAAACAGAAAATTAGGGAAGACAGTTGCAACAGAGGAGAGGGAGATATGTTTGAGACAGCTAAGAGGTGGAGTCTCAAACGGAGCAATGAGGCCTTATGTGATACTGCCATAGAACAGGAAACAAAACGACCTCCAGGTAAAGGAGAGAACAGATGGAAGCAAATCTGAGATTCCCCTCTGTATCAAAGAGTTTCATCAGGGAGGTCAAGTGAGCATAATGTTAGCTCATCAGTCAAAAACAAGAGTGAGATGTGGACCAGAAGTTGCAAACTAACAGAGTAGGGATGACAGATGGAACTGCCAGAGACAGATGGATAGGGGACACCACTGTTGTCTACAAACTTCTTGGCTATCCAATGCCTTGAGTGAGAAAAGCAATTTGAATTGATCCTGGTAGTAGAAAGAAGATGCATATAATAAAAAGTTAGTAATCTAGAACTAGAATTAGAATTTTTTCTAGAACTAGAAAATTCTGGAATAAGAAAGTTCCTAACCATTGGATCAGGAGGCTCTGTCCCATTATGTACTGTTCTATTAGGAATAGGGTAAGCAAACACATCCTAGATTATCTTCAGGTGGAGCTTGATAAGTTTGGGGATGCAATCATACACACAGTTGATATCCACGATGAGTGAGACCAGATTGGATGTTGTAGGTGGACCTTCCTAGTCCCTGCCCTTATCTTATTTTCCTAATAATGATGCTGTTGACTCATATGTATTGACCAGGACAGGTGCAGACAGACACACATTTGCCTCACTCATTTTCCAAGCCAACTGGATGCCACCCACTTCTGGAATCTGTGTAGCTGGAGTGGCCCAGGGCTGTACCCAAGTTGTTAAATCTGTGCAAATACATGACTTTCAGATCTGAACTGGCTTGCTTTCGCCTAACTTGGAGTGTGGGCGAGGGAGTCCACACCTATCCATACACTCTCAGAAGGCTGTGCAGAGCTCACATGTTCAGTGCCTCAGAGGAGTGTGAAAACTACGGAGATTAGGGATGCAGGGACTGTACAGGGTGATGTAGCAGGACTGAGGGGACTCAGGATCCCAGAAGAAGCATAGGAACAATCTGCCAGTCCAGGGTGCCACAGCAGCATGGTCAGGAGCCACGTGTAACATCTCTGTAGTCGCTTCTGTATGACAGTGTGGTGTTTTGTAGCAGACTAGTCTGACACACCACCAGTGTGTACCATGTCACCAGGAATGACATCTTGCTCTTACATCTTTGGTTGCCCTTCCAGTTGTGTTGAGTTCCTAGACAACACTGCACAGTGGATACTACTACTCTAATCCTCCAGATTAGAGTATCCCTTCCTCATCTGTCATCATACTTTGTATCTTGTTCTGAGGAGTTGCATTTCTCCTCAACAGATGTGCAACCCCCTGCTCATGCTGCAGTGGCCACAGCCATCTACTGCATCAACTTATGTTCCAAGGCAATAACAGATATTTGAGTATTTGGAAGCAAACATTTTTCTGTTACAGTGTATGGCAGATTACTTTTCATTACTAATAAGATCCTGGTAAAGAAAGAATTTTGGACCCTTCACTGTGTGGTCACCTGCACAAACAAGACCTTTATTTTTCCCACTAGATTTCCATTTTTCCCTCCTAGTAAATCTATGGTTATGAGTGTGCGTGGGTTGCACTGTTTCCGCTGTGACTGGAATGGGACCATTCCCACGCTACTTGAAGCTTCATGTTCTTGGCTCGTGAGATTACTTGCAGATAGCTGTGGC
The DNA here is from genome assembly GCF_017590055.1 of Onychostruthus taczanowskii. Classification (NCBI taxonomy): domain Eukaryota; kingdom Metazoa; phylum Chordata; class Aves; order Passeriformes; family Passeridae; genus Onychostruthus; species Onychostruthus taczanowskii. The sequence goes on from NW_024501348.1 coordinate 7,115,274, forward strand.
CATGTCTTCCTTTGATGAAGATGCTCTTATCTTAGGTGAGATGTGGAGTGCTTCATCTTGCAACATTTCTGCTACCCCCCCAGGCAGAGAAAGAGAAAGAGAACACAGGAAGAATGACAACTTGTACTTTCAAAATCACAATCTCATAAGGACAACAGTTGATAACAAGCCCAAGCAAAACCAAACTACTGACTCACCCTCCTCTCTCCTAGCCTACTGGGAAAGATTGAGGATTTATTCATAAATAGTAACACTGGCTTCAATGAGACCCTTTTTTGTCATTACAGGAATTGTCGCTTTTTTAGGCTATGCATTTATTGTAGAAACTTGACTCCATTTTTTCTCCTGAGCCAGGCTGCTTTTATCAGCAGAACTGTGATAGAAAAGGAGCATATATTTCCTTGTGTGCCTCTATTAATATGAAGTGAAGAACTGCACATTTCACATACCCGTGCCCTGTCTGCAAATAAAATTATGTCTGAGATTATGACTTGCACATGCTTTGTAGCAAAAGTGAAATTTTAGGTTTTGAATTAAATTCCTTTGTTTCCCCAAAAGAAGTAAGAAAGGCAATCCACAGGAAAAACAAAAAACCCAGCCAAAAAAAAAGAACTCTATAGAAATATTAATATAGATAGTATAGATAGGACATAGGTTTATAAATGTGATGTCCTGTGTGTGCCTTCTTAGTCATTTATGGGCAGGTGAATAACATCACATAATTATCTTTGTTTCCAAGCCTATATCAGGTTTTTGTTATTAGAAATACATGTTTATCTGAAAGCCTAAGTCCAAAACCTACTGTGTAACGGTCAGGACTGCAAATCCAAACATGCTTCTGACATTAATTAGAAGACATTAAAGTTAATATTGCAGGTGCAAACCAGATCCAGAGCGCTTCTGTATATGCCATAGAGGTAGGATTAATCTCATTTTTACTGTGTGAAAGTTAGGCAATGAATCTCAAATGGTCAGGTGGGCTCCTTAGCTGTACCAACAGGCAGAAGTAAAGCGCTTCTTTGTATGAGTCATCCAAAACTAAGGAAGGTGTCTGAGAGAAGGGAAGCATATCTCCCTCAGAGCATGTCCCTCCCCATGCTCTAGAGAGAGTGCAAGTGACTCTCTTGCAAGATGGATCCCACCACTGGAAACATCATGTAACTTTTACTACTACACCACTGCCTTACTTGGTGCTTACTAAAGCTTGATCTTCAATATCTTCTCTATTTATCCTTTCCCTGCAGTGTGTAGGCTTCTCCATTACTTTACTATGTACTGCTCAGTTTAGTGTAGAACACTGAATTTATTAATTTTCAGTGGAATTTCCTCATGTTCTCAACTATGGTATTTGTTACCTCTTTACAAACACTGATTAAAATCTTCAAAGATGTGAATGCATTATTACTACCACTTCTTTTTACAAAGGAGGAATGAAAACACCTAGATTAGAGCTGATGAAAGCTTCCTGCATTTCAGGTGTGCACAGACTGATTTTTCACTGCTTACAGCACTATACATCATTCTGGAAGCATGAGACATGGCCTGTTGTGACCTGGTTTGCAACTGTGAGAGCGTCTGACTTCTGCAAACTACCCTTTCCCAGGTCTTCTGTTTGCCACTGTGAAAAACTATAACCTTTTACTCCAGTTAACACTGTTAGTAGCAGCCTTTTTCTGGGACAATAGCACTCTGGAATAATGCCACTTCAATTTACGTGGCTCACCTACACTCCATAAGGTGTCATTCAACCAATTTCACTGTAAGAGCATTGTTTCTGGCACTGCAGATCCATTTTAGTTCAGGTTCTGCAATGATGGTGCTGCAACAAAAGCAGCTCAGCCTTAGCCGACAGCAGCCTTCTCCATTGCACAGTCCTAACAAATTCTCACAGCACATACAGGCTATTCTTTGCCCCACGTAAGGCAGGGAGTCCTGAGGGAAAACCACAGGAGTTTGTAATCAGGTCATGAAAAGAGTTTATGATCATATTTAGAAGGAAGCTGGAATAAGGTTTCACAAGCAATTTGAATTTACTTTTTCATTCTTGATTTTGCAAATGTAGATTTCTTCTAACAACTTAAAAATATTGCCATACATTATTTTGAACAAGTCAGGAGCGGGAGAGGAGAGGTGTCCCTGAGTGAAAGCTCTGCCTGGTAATCAGCAGCGGTAGGTGCTTTATCGGGCATGCTTCCAGCAGCTAAGCTCACACTCCAGGTGATGGCAATACTGCCGTCTCCTGGGCGCTAGAGGGGGATGGATGCACATGCTTCATTGATAGATTTCACAGCTGGAGAAGCAGCGCTTCTGTTTTCAATCCCAGAAACTAAATGAAGTGGCGACAAACCTTTATTTGTTGCTTCTCTCTCCCTGTCTCTCTCTCTCTTTTTCTTTTTTTCCTTGGAGTAGAGATTTTCTGTTGTGATCCTCTTGCCTTCTGTTCATTTCTATCTCTGATTCTTCATTCCAATGCACTATTTCCATCAACTTCTAAAGGCTGTCTGGTGCTGTGCCTTTCCACTTTCCAGGGAGAGCTCCTGGGTTTCCAGGTTTTTGCTCCTAACCTCTGCTCACAATCCCTCACCTCTCCTGTTCCTGACAGTTTATTGTACCTGCACAGCCTCCAAATTCATGTGACATTTAAATACAGTAAATACAGGCTCTTACTCTGTCCTCAGCAAGACAAGTGGTACCTCAGCCCCTTTGAACAGGATACCAAGATAAGACCTGTTGATCTTCTGAAGAATCTTGTATTAAAGCACAGTGAGGTGAGATCCATGCATATCAGATCTTGTGAAAGTTCCATTTGAAGTCTAGTATTTGCCTTCATGGTGGAAGTTGAAGTTGTCTTAAAAATCCAAGACACTGACTACAGTCTTCCCTGTGGAGCACTAGGCAGTCTTTTCAGACATGGTTACATAGACTCACACCAGGCTAAAAGAATCATCAGCAAGTACAGCATTGTCTTCCAGGTGAGCCAAGCCATGGAACTTGTTGGCATCATGCCCTCCAATTCAAGGAGAGATGATTTGAAGCTGTTGTATACATAGATAAAGTCAAAGACCTTGAACAGATTTTTTATAATAAAGCTGTGAGCAGACTGTCTGGTGTGCTCTCATTAGCCTGAAATTCAGGCTACAGAACCATGAACCATGTCCTGGGTTCAAGTTGTTGGTGAGTCATTAAGCAGGCCTTTGACTTATGAAGGTAAGCTGGATTCTACATAGAAACGAGCTCTATTAATAAGCTGCTTCTGTCCCTCTCTTCCCCTTTTTTTTTTCTGTTCGGCCTTTTTGCTCCTTTCTACAAGCCCCCATGACTGTTTTTCATTATACATTTTCTGTACATTTTACCTCTTTCTAAAATTCCTCACTCTTCCCACTGAGCTGAGGGTATTCCTTCCCCTCTCTGCGCAGCAAGTGGGAGCACTGAGATGAGAGCATAGCCCTCCTTCCCTTTTCCATTGCAGAAGATGCTGCATGTGCGAGGCCAGCTGAGCCCTGCTCCTTCCAGCCCGGCCTGTGTTGCACTGTCTGGGTGCAAGTGGAGCATCTGTAGTAGAGGTAGAAGCTTATAGGACTTGGGAGGTGTTTGAGCTTATGTCTGCTACCAAATGATGCTGTAGATACCAAATTTTACAAATGCCAGTTTTGGATCTATTCTGCTTGCTTAAATCTTGAGAAGAACAGACAAAAAGCAAATGTCTGGAACTAATGTTTTCATTCAGCATCACAAACAACTCACCATGGAATATCCTGTTACCCTGCACTGCAGCAGATCTGTGGCAGTACTATTGAACCATTTTAATGGAAGAAAAGCTACTGAAAACTTCTGCTCTGAGGGCTTTCCATGGAAAATATCAGTCAAAAAATCTGCACTTCTGAAAGGTTTAGTTAATTTAGTGACATAGGAAGGTGAGTTGTGTTTACTGTAGAGATTGTTACTTCTGTGATCACTACTACACAGGGGCTTAGTTTGTTTGTCTTGTTTGAGGTTTGCTTCTTCCCCTTGATTTTTGCAATTTACTCCTCGATTAGCAAAGTGGGAGAAAAACGTGTGTTCTTTTGTCAAAACTGATAGGTACTAAACTCTTATTATTCAAACTTCCTTTTTTCCTTAGTTGTTTGACTTCTAGAACTCCTTTCAACATCCATCTCTGTTGATGTGCATTTTTGCATATCTATATATATATATATTTACAAGTTCTCTTTCCTTTGACTTTAACTTGACATTCTAAGGAATTCTAAGCTGTCATACTCTTTGCTGTGCTGTCTGTCTATGTGTCTGTCAGCCCCCATTTGGTGAATATGAGCCCTCTTGCCAAGCAAAACTAGGCTGGATCCGCTACAGAAAAACTCAGAAATTAATTCCCTTAAGTTTCATGGAAACCATTGCGAAAGGAGTGGGATAGGAAATGGACACAAATAGCTTCCCCGTTGCAGCTGAAGTATATGCTGAATGTTTTGTTCATCCTGACAGATGGGCAGTCAGCACACACATCGTTTGGCACCCACCCCAACTCGTGCTGCCTCTTCTCCAACCAGACGGGTAGGAGACAGAGACATTTTTGGGGCATGCCATAGTGCATTTGGAGGTGGAAACACAGTGAGAGATGGAGGAACAGATTGTACACATCTGTAGGAAACCATATTTTGGCATTTCTGCTTTCCAAGGAATATCTGACATCTATTTGGAAGGAAGTGAGGGTAGTTATAGAATGGTGCAGGCAGAGCTAAAGGGAAAAGGGCTTAAATGTGGGGGAAAGTGGGCTACATTAGTTCTGCCGCTTATGGCATGACATAGTAACTTTCAGCTTTTGTTATTCCCATTCTGGAAACAATCCTGAACAACAGCTTTTGTCCAGTCAACAAATTTTTTGATTCATGTTGTTTAGTTCCTTAGTTAAGGAAGGACTTTGTAAATAATGGGAGAGGGATTTAATGCCCGCAGTTTACTGCAAGACTTAGAAAAGAACCTATAAGAAAGCTGTTAGTAAGGGGGAGCTCCATCCAGCAATTACAGCCAAGGACTAGAGTTCTCAGTGGAACAGAAAAGGATTGGGGTCAGGGACTGACAAGGAAAAGGAAGGATTTGTACTGATTTTACCATTGATCAGGCTTTTATGTATCTATCTTCAGCTGAATAAAATTTACCATTCCCCCTGTTCCTTAAAGCCAAAAGCATAAACAGCTGGAAAAATGCTCACTAGAAATAATACAGTCGAACCTAGCACAGCTGGAAAGTATGCTGGTGCTCCTAGACAATCTTTAAATACTTAGACTAAGGGTTTTTTAAAGCACAGAGTATCATGAAATGCTTAATTTTCTCTGCTTTTAATTCTAAAATGTCACAAAATTACTTCGTCATTGAAGCATATATGGCTTACAAATATTTATCCATTATTTGCTTGAAACGTGTTTATTTAGCTCATAATATTCTCTCATCTCTTCAAAATGAAATATTTTACTGCTCAGGTGTCATTTGCTTTCAAAACCAGTCTGGCTTGATATATAGGGTTTCTAGAAGTAGTGCATTTAGGGTGGCCTCTCCTAGGATGGGCCTGAAGAAGAGCTCTTCAATAGCATCTGCATCAATGTCTCGAAGAGATGTGATTAGCCGAAAAATCGAAGAAAACCTGCTGAGGCTTCCATGAAACATTGTTGAGATAAACTCCATCAGGGCTTTCTGAGCTTCCTGCTGCAGTGATTGTACATAAGGGAGACATTTCAGGACACAACAGTCTGTCAAAACAAAAAGTAAAATAACAAATCCTAAGTAAACATTTCTTTTCTGTGCCTTTTGTAATGATGGGTGTCTGGATTTCTGGCTTATAGCACTACTTTCTCCATAGGAAAAAAAAAAACCAAAACACTTCCTAAACATATTTTTTTGAAAAGAAGGTATGTGTAGCTCAATAATTTGAATGAGCATTGGGCAGCATTGTAATCACATTGGAATCTAGCCAATTACATTAAAATCCAGCTTTGAAATGGTAACAGCAGGTAATTTTGACTCAGTACAGATGGAGAAGAAGTTTTGTAGTATTGTCTAGCCACCAAATGATGCTGAGATAATAATCTGGGCAGGTGGAAATATTCCAGCTCTAATCTACCCTACCTAGGTAACAGCAGGACATGATGGTTTGGAACAGCAAGCAGGCTCACAGCCTGAAGATGTAGGTTTCCAGTACACCCAGCCCCATCTCCATCCTATTGTTGCCTCAGCTTACTAGACTAAGCTAGGGCACTGAGGTTCACCATAATATCTATGTATTTTCAATTACAGTCTAAAAAGAGCAAGAGGAGTGCCTCAGCACGAGGAGTGCCTGAAGGAGAGGTCTTTGCCCCATGGAGTCATGGTCTTGAGCCTCAATCACATACCTCCCACAGCGTGTGACCTGCTGGCTCACTGAGGGTGTTTGTGGGTGCCAGAACTCAGTGCTAAGAACACCCTGTGTTCATCCTTTGCCTCTGGAGGGATTGTCTTGCCATATAGCTCTCAGCAACCTGTTACCTCCTGTCCTCACTCTCTAAGGATGTCTTTTCTCTCCTAGAACTGTTGCAGTCTGGACAGAGGGTAGAACACACTATTTGGCAACTTTTACAGTGACTGACCCCATACCTTCCTGGAATAGGATCTGAATAGCTCACACCAGGTGTGTTTCACACAGGATCATTCATTTCAGTGTGGGAAGTTGAGCATTCTTGCCTAGTGCCCTGTACCAGGGCAAAACCAACCTGGCTGGGTTTCCTTCAGTCTGTAACTGGCTGACTGTTGTCAGCCTTCAGCAACTCTCTTCTTCCTAGACATCACTGCCAGAGGAGAAGAAGCCTCAGCCAAACCTGCAACCAGGCTAGCCAGAAATTGTTTGCAAAAGTCATCATCACCCCCAGGATTACCGGCAGTTGCAAGCTGTGAGGATGATTCCAAATGTTAGATTTTTCATGGAAAGGAAATTGTCGGGATTTTGTGGATTCAGGATGAAGTTGCAATAGTTTATATATTTTCAAATATACTTAATTTCCCCATTTGGTCTTCTTTTCTATGTAACCAAACACTGGTTTTAATTTACATATTATGAGACACTTCTTGTTCTGAGATATGTTGTAATAATATTCAGTCAAACACATGTTTCCAGCTGAACTGTGAACCTCTTAAGAGTATCCTTTTTTTTTAACAGAAGCCTTGTCACAGCCTTGATGGAATTTTTGAATACATATGTATACATAAATATGTATATGCATGGCACTGATATAATAACAGCACTGTTTTTCACTGCTCTCATCTCTTCACTGTGCAGTCCCAATTGCTCTTCAGACAACTGTCAAAAACACAAAAGTGTTTTCACCTCACTCTGTGCTGTTCCTGTGTGGCTGAACAGTCCTACCTGCTCCTTCCTTTGACTTAGTGCCTGGGTCCAAGTAGAGAAAGCCTTGCAGCTGGACCCTTCACCCACAGATACTGAGACAGCTCCAAAGCCACCCAGCCAAAGATCTCCTGGGAAGAGTGGGGATGCCAATATGTTCTGGAGAGTCTGGATTCTGTTGATGCAAGTGCTGGTTTCCCCTCAGGGGCTGGTGCACAATTTCTTCTTCGCAGGTTCTTGCTAGCCCAGATGTGGTCAACCAGTAACCCAGCCAGAGCCTCCCACACAGAGGTGCTGCACAGCTTCTGTTGTTATTTCCAGCTCTGGGGCCCTCAGCATAAGAAGGACATGGACCTGCTGGAATGACTCCAGAGGTGGGCCCTGAAGATGATCAGAGGGCTGGAGCACCTCTCCTATGAACACAGGCTGACAGAGTTGGGGTTGTTCAGCCTGGAGAAGAAAAGGCTTTGGAAAGACCTTCCAGTACCTAAAGGGGCTTTACAAGAAAGCTGGACAGGGGCTTTTTACAGGGGGCTATAATGATAGGAGAAGGGGAAATGGCCTTGAACTGAAAGAAGGTAGGTAGGCTTAGGTCAGCTGTATAAGCAGAAATCCTTAACTGTCAGAGTGGTGAGGTGTTGGAACAGCTTGCCCAGAGATGTTGTGAATGCCACAGCCCCAGGGGCTGGCCAGAAGGCCAGGCTGGATGGGGCTTGGAGGAACCCGGTCTAGTGGAAGGTGTCCTTTCCAATGGCAGGGGGGTTGGATTAGATGATCTTTAGGGTCCCTTCCAACCCAAAGCATTCTATGATTCTTATAAGAGGACCTACATTCCATCATGCTGCCTGCTGTAGCAGGCCCAGGGCCTGCAAGGCCTCCTTGGAGGTCAGAAGCCTGAGCTAGGAAATGCCAAGTCATGATGACTCGGGCCTTAGAAGCCCCTCTCTGCTGCCTTTCCGACCCTGCTTATCTCTCTGTAAGCCTATAGGTCACTTTCCCCTGACCCTTTCTATTGGACAGTTTTCAAAACCTCTGTAGGGTATAAAAACCCCTAATTCTGCCTGGTTCGGCAGAAGAGCTGTCACTGAGAACCTTCGTGGGACACCCTAATAAAGAATCCTGCGGAGCCTTATACAGCGCTTCTCCTCTCTCTCCCTGCATCTGCTGCCTTGGCCCAAGCAAGCCAAAAGAACTGATAATCACACAGAGCTGATAATCACTAAAGAGCTGAAAATCACTTGAGCTGGCTTGGCTGCCCGCAGCTGGGAATGGCTTGGGAGATCGGACCAAGTCTGAGCCTCCACTGAGACTATCCTGGCCTCGGCAGTCCACCGGGCACAGCCTGGCTGGAACCTACCGGGATAAAGCCTGCCACCCTCTTGCCAAAGGGATTTTTCTAATGATAGTAAGCACAATGTCTGTGCCACAAGAGATCACTCAGGGTACAAGCAAAGCTTTGCATAGTTGTCATGCTTCCTATCCAAGTGATGGCTGCTACAGCTGCATGCCTGGATGTTCTGTTGAACTCCAGCTCATGACCCAGCTCTGGACCACTCTGGTCCTGGCCCTTCCCCATTGCTTCAGTCAGTTTTGGTGACCCCAACAGAAGTAAAACATTGAGGGTATTAATGAGGTACTCCATAATCCAAAAGAGAGTTAGTTTACCATTGTCACTGCTGGTGACTTCCTGAAAGCCTTTTAGAACTGAGGACTGTAAAAATAGTAGCATTTTGCCAAACATCAAGCCAAACCTTGAAAAGTTTGAAAATGTGTTGCAAATATGTAGAAAACATTTTCTGAGTTTGGTGGAAAGTGTTGAAAAGCTATTAAAAGTAGTAGTTGTGAACAACAGCTGTACAGATTTGTTTGCAGCAAAGGGTGGCTTGGGCTGTGTATAAGCCCTGAGTACCTGTTTCAGCCCAGACTTAGATGGTGACTGTTTCAAACAGAGGCTTAACTGAATCTAAGCTTAACTGATGTTCTCCAGGCTGCCTTCTTCAGCTCATGAAGGAATATTCCAGGGAATAGGGTCATCCCAACTAAGAGCTGAGTGTCATTCCTGAAACTGTGGAATGTGTCTGCTGACAGCAACGGAGGGCTGCCGGCTCTCTCATACAGCACCCTGGGGAAGCAGCAGGCCTTTAGGAGGCACAAATCCAGAACATAACCCTGCTACTGCTGTTTCTCCTTAAGTGAAAATTACATTTTACCCACAGAGACAATAAAAATGCCAGCTAGTTGAACTGTGTAAGCTGCTGCAGATGAAGCCTTTCTCCTCTTATCATCCCCCTGGATATAAACAATGATTTCTTTTAGCCTGATTTTATTGTGAAAAAAGACTGCACTGAAACGAACTCTTCTGGTTTGGTGCTGCAGCATAGACACTCAAGGCCATACCAAGCATCTGGATGACATTACACCTCAAGAATCAGAATGTGAATCCCATTGGAAACAAATATAAAGTCACACAGCCTTTGAGCAGCCTATAAACCATCCACCACGAGAAATATAATGGAATAACTGAAGCATTCAAGTATCCTTCTTGGGTGCAGTCCCAAGTACAGCACACTGCTGACAGTGCAGCCAGCAGCAGCGATTGCTGTGGAAGGAGCTGGGCATCTGAGCCAGAGCAGGCTGGAGTCAATAAGTCTTTCCATTTACTTCAGTGGACTTAGAGCTCAGCTTTTAATGACTCATGCACTCCATGGTGCTGACTGAGGCAACCTTCCTTCCTAAGGAGCTGAACTTGGCATCATAAGTGAAAGGATGCAATCAGAAGTCTTAGTTTGCTGTCCCAGGCTTTGAAAGTAGAGATACTAAATTATATAAATAAAGGATATAAATACATAAAAGCTGTGCAACCTCAACACAGCAACCTTTTGCCTCACTGATGAAAATCAGATGGTTATTTTCTCCAGTGTTTTTGTTACTGAAGAAGCCTTTGCTAAAATACTTCTAAAGTTCACATCATGTGCCCTTGTACCCTCTCTCCCTTGCTGTGACATGAGGGTGAGGCTCCTGTATTACCTTTGAACTGGAAGTCAGTTTGAAGTTGCACAATTCTTTATTACTTAAAAATTGTCAGATAGATGTTGTTTTGGCTTACAGTGGGTGACGTACTGCATATATCCAAGGAACCAAAATAAACCACATCAGGGAGAAAAACTGTTAAATCATGGAATACAGGTTTTTCAGAACTTTTAACTATATTCATAGAAATTAGTAAAACAAAACGTAAATAAATATACATCTATACATAAATCAAAAATGTAAAATATCTTTCTAGGCACATAATCATTTGTGTAATTTCTGGGAGGACTTACCAGAATTAAAAAGAATAATTCCTTTAAGATAGGCATATTCTTTTGCACTTATGTCCAGGTCCCAGAATTTCCACAATAAATTCTTAATCTTCTGAACTTCTGTGAAAGATGCTCCTGCTGATGAGCTGCCCAGTTCATTCATAGCTGTTGAAGACTGATTGAGGAGGATTTTTTTCAATAAACTGGTGGCTGGAATCTCTCTGAGCTCAAAATCCACTCCTTCTTGTGCCATGCCCAGGACAAAAAGAGGGACCCAGTTCTTTTGTATGAGGACAAACTGATCCTCCCAAGGCATGTGATAAAAAGAAGGTAAGTTTCTAATAAAAGTTGAAGTCTTCAGCAGCACTTCAGAAGCTCTTCTGCATGTGGCTTCTGGTGTTCTCAGGACAACTCTTCTCCTGTCCAAACAAGGGCAGCCTTTGCTTCTTGCAGAGTAGTGGGGACTGCAATGCTGCTGGTGCCACCTGGTCTCACTTCCATGCTCTTTGTTAAGGATCTGGTACAGGATGCTTTCAGAATGATGTGTTTCACACTGACATTTCCCAAATTTCTCAGCTGGGATCTTGGTGGCCATGGAGGCAGAGTTCCCTGTGGCAGGAAGCAGCATGTCTGGAGCTGCGTCAGCAGCAAGGGAGGGCCTCTGTGCCACACAAGGAGGCATTGTGCGGTTATATAGACCTGGGCAGGTGTTGAAAAGTAATATGACCCTGATCCATAAGGTTACCTTGAACTTTACTTGCACCAGGGTGTTTCAAACAGGGTGTGGCTGCAGGCTGCTGGTGTCCCTGGGCTGCTGTAGCCCCAGGGGAGTGGGTGGCATGGACCAGTCCTGGGGATGGAAATCCTGTGTTTCAGAATTACCTCATGTTTCTGTGAGATTTGAGAGAAACTTCAGAGAAGGTCAGCTGTTGGAGTTCACGACAGTGTTCTGTCTTGCATTTCACAAATGATCATTTCAAACACAGAATGTGAGTGCTTAGGGTCATACAATTGTTTAGGTTGGAAAAGCCCTTTCAGATCATTAAGTCCAGCCATAAACCTAGAACTGCCAAGTTCACCACTAAGCCACGTCCTCAAGTGCCAGATTTACGTGCTTTTAAGTGCCTCCAGGAGTGGTGACTCTACCACTTCCCTGAGCAGCCTGGGCACCTGGGCATTGATGTAGAACAAGACAACACAAGACATCCAGTACAGCTTCCTAGGAGAATATTTCTCCCAGACGGGTTGTGTAATTACATTTTCCTCAGAAACTGATGAGGAAAAAATTGTAATTCATACTAGTGTACATGTGAAATTTATAGTAACTCAAGACCTGAATGACTGAATTGTCAGGACTCTTCAGTCAAAATCAGGGAACACTAGGTAGCAGGAATGAAAGGAAGGAACTCAGCCTTAATAAGAAGACATTAATACTTCAAGTTTTTGTTACTTCACACTCTACTCTCTTGCATGCTCTTATACAGAGGAAAAGGTGCTAACTTTTTTTCACCAAGAGTGATGTTTATGCATTCTTACCATCTGGGCTCTTAGCATGTCTCAGCAAAAACTGGGCATTAAAAACAACAGCTTGAAGGTCTCTATCTGCCAGATCTCCAAGTCTGTGGTGTGTAAAGGCTTCCCCCAACCATCAGATGCGTAACTGCAAATTTGTGTTTTGCTGCACCAGGTTTGGGTTTTTTCCATGCTGGGCTGTTTTAAGAATTACATTCTTTACTTCTTCATGATATTTATGTTGCAAAATTTTCCCCTTCTGAGGAGATGAAAAGTGGAGGAAGAGATGAGTGCTCCAAAGCTGAGAAATTTAGGAGTGTAGTGCTGCTGAGGTGCAGTGACTATTAACTGCTGTGGAGGTTCAAGGCACACACAGCACTGAACACTTGGTGGTGTTGGCATGTCCACCTCTCTGTCCATTCAACAGCTCCCTGTTGCTGTCCATTGCGGGGCTATCAAAGAGCTTTGTATGTTAAATGGCACAGCAACAGAGAAGTCCCCAGGAAGTCCCCAGAATGTCCCATCCTTCTTATTCGTTATGTAAAATTCAAGTTGGGCTGAGGTTAAATGGAATTCATTCCAGTTACAGGGCCATTGTCATCTGAGGTTCAGCATGAATTGCATTGATTGGCTAATGGCTGTACTAGAAAGACAGACTGAGCTTGCTAAAATCATTCTTGCAAAGTGTTTGCTTGTGAAAAGAAGTTCTGTCTCCTAACTGCTGAGAGCGTGGTGGTGTTTCAGTAATCTAGGCAGCAGAGTTCTGAGCATCCCAGCTCCTGTGCTCCAAGAACATCTCAAGGTTAACCATTTCTCTTGGTTCGTGTCACTATTATACAGCTCCTATTAACTGTGCTTATGAAAATTCTCCTTCAGGTTAAACTGGTTCTTTTCCTACTTTTTTCCTTCTGAGGTCCCCATCAGTCATATGTAGAGTCCTGATGTCAGCAACATATGGTATTGGATACCATTTCTATTTGTCATCATTTATTTCCTTTGGTTGTGTATAGATCTAAGAGGCAAAAGCAAATTATATTTCTATCAGAATTTCCCAGTATATATATATATATATATATATATAAATATATATATATATATATATAATAACTTTATGACTATTTACCAAAAAATAAGAGTAAAGGTCACTGCACCAGTATGACTGCCTAGGACGCATTATGCATTATCAGCTTTTCTGAGAAAATGATTACTTAGAGTTATGAGTCAACACTGAATTGCAGGTGAAACTGATCCTGGTCATCCTGATTCAAAGTTGATTGACATGAATTTCCTGTGTGACCCAATTTTCTCAGAGGTAGAAGACCAGCAGCCAAATTTAGCTCTATACTCATAAATTAGGCAACTGTTAATTTTTCTTTCTAAATTTTACCTATAGAATGGTTGCAGCCACATGCACCTAGATATAAATCATCTAAGTCTTGATGCTGCAGTAGCAATACTTCGTACTTTCAAATGTTAAGGAAGCAACACAGAATACAAAACCCAATTTTGTGATATGATAAATCCCCATGGATTTCTATCTATTTTAGCTGTCTCTAGCATGCTGGCTTGAGAACACAATCACATCAGTGTTATTTTTATTATTTTGCATTTATATACTTTTTCAACCTAGGAGACACCCATGCCCACAAATACTCACTGCCACGACATTCTCTCTGAAACAGCACAAGTGTTGCCATTTGGACAACAATAAAATGTGTCCTAAGTTCACACACAAAATTAAAAGAACTCAGAGAGAGTTGGTTTAGGTTAGACATACAAAAGGAATTCTTTACAGTGAGGCACTTGTGAGGCAGTGCTGCTCAGAGAAGCTGCGGATTCTCCATCACTGGGAGTGTTCAAGGCCAGATTAGAAAGGCTTTGAGCAACCTGGTCAGTGGAAGGTGTCCCCTGCACATGGCAGAGGGATTGGAGCTAGGTATCTTACGGTCCCTTCCAACCCAAGCCATTCTATGGTTGCTGCAGACAGCTCTTTTATATCCACACCATTGCTGGGAATTAAAATAATAAATGTCTCATTGAGTCCAAACATATAAGACATGTACTATTTTTTTGCTCATAGTCCATAGCATTAAATCACCTAATGGAATACTTGGAAGCCTGAAGAGACTTGCCAGATAGCAGAGGAGCTTACATGGCAAACTTATCCTTACCTTGGCATTAGCCAAAAATGAATTTTTCAGGGAGAGTGTATGATACATACAACTCTTCTCATGACTATTTTCTTGCCTTCAATAATTTGCATCTTGGGAAAATTCTGAACCAGAATCATTTTATGCATTTAATAACTTTCAATTAATTTCTAACCTATGTTCTTACGCAGTCTGCTCCTAAAGCCACAAGAACATCCTCATCAGCCTATCTGTCAAGAAGTTCTCTGTGGATACTTATAAGCGAGACAAAACTTGATCAAACATTACATTTAGAGGATCCGGTGCCTTCTTGCTCTTTTGTTGTGGAGGAAAAAAGGGGATCAATCAATCAGTCAATCAATCAATCAGTCCCTGTTCATCCTGTCTATTACTTGGCCTACTTTATAAATCTCAGTAAGACTCCCATGGTCACTCTTTGTCCAAACTAAAGAGATGTAGCTTATTTCTTTAGAGTGACACAAGTCTTTTGATCATCTTGTTAACCTTATTTGAATCTTTCCTAGCCCTACAGCTTTTCTAAGATATTCTTTGGGGGGAGGTGCAGGAAGTATTAGGATAGGACACAGTGTCCAGGACTTAGGAAAGTGTGGATTTATACAGAGACAGGATGAAGTTCTCTGTTTCACCTGTCTCAAAAGTCAATTCTAGCAATGAGCTGTTGTCGCCATGGAACAGTCACAGCCCCCAGGTTTTATTCCTGAATGATGGTCATCAGTTCAGAGACTCTTACCTTCCTCAGGAGTAGAGTCAGGAGTGGTTTATGTGCATCTTTTGCCATTATGCATATACACATATACGTAATCATCATTTGACACCTAGTTGATGATTTTCATAAAGCCTTTCTGCAATTCTTCTGACAGTCCTGTCTTCCTCCAAATAATTTTGTACCATCAGCAGACATTGATATTCTCAAACTTGGAAGGCACTGCTCTTCAGAATAGTTCACTCAACTCTATGAGTTGTTTAAAAGACTATAATAGTTCTAACTATGGGGCAGAAAATCTGACACTGTCCTTATACTAGAGTGTCCATATATGCAAGCACATAAATGTTGGACTATACATATGCACACCATGCATCTAGTAACTGTGTTATTTACCAAGCATTGATGTGAGCTCTCCTATTTTCCTAAAAGGTGATATTGAAGGCAGATGCATTTCTGGAGGAGAAGAATCTTCTGCTATTATTTCATATGGGCTTTAAGAAGGAAATGCTTTGTAGGAAACTGACAGCAGCCTTTCTGGCGTCACACCAGGTTGATATATGCACATATTCCTTGATTCAGTGACCTCTTATCACTCTGGTCTCACTTGCAAACATTTAATTGGCCTATAAACATCCATATGACTTCAGAGCAGGAATCTCTAGGAGTTTTATACAATGTGTTTTCTGGGAGAGGTTGGGTGAATTCCATGTCACTGGCACTTTTGAGGACAGATGACCTCTCTGACAGCCTCAAGAAAAGGAAACAGTAATGAAACCATTATCTTTCTAGAGGGGTTCCATTTCCTCCATCTTTCTTGAGCAATAAAGGCATTCATTTCTCAGCTAGAGAAACTAAAAGCTACCATTCAGACCGCCAGCTTTGGTTAGGCAGATACTGGGAAATACCAGGTCAATGCTGAAGCCTGCTTAGCTTTTAAACAAGTTTTGAAACAGCTTATGAGAATGCCATGGTAAAGTAGGATTTGACCCTAATATCTGAAGCAAGTCTACATGAATAACAAATCCAGTTAGTTTAGACATGCTTAGCCTACCTTGAAGCTCAAGTGATTGAGGGTAAGCATGTGCTTAAAATGCTTGGTTATGCCTGATAAAATCAGCATCTTTTTGATGATAGCCATTTGAATAAATTAGTAAACTAATAGAGAGGCAGCTGCCCTGCCATGAAATGTTTTCTAACACTGAAACTAGGCCTGTTTTAAATTTGCCTCTGGTGACTGTGTTAGATAGAAGGCAAATGTCTCTGAACTTCTGCCCCAAAATCTTGATGCAAAACACGACTTCTGAGAAGCCCCCTTCCTAAAAACATATCTGAGGCATCATATTTAACTCATATATGCCTGTTCTTTATTTCAAGAAACCTTGGAGTAAAGTGACTTTTAAAGTGACTTTTTGGCAGGTGCTGCTCACTAGATGAAGTAGGGAGAGAGTTTATCTTCACTTTAAACCAAGGACATTTTGTTAGAGATATTATACTGCCTGACTGTATCTCAGCTGTGGCAAATGTGAATGCAAACATGTGCCATCTGGAGCTATAACCAAATATGAGACTAAAATATTAGCACAGAAAGTAAATAACAGCTCAGCAGTTCTCCTCAGGCAGAAGATAGGATGACACAGGAACATATTTCTTAACTCTTCAGCTTCTTATAAATCTAAAGAAGCAATAGATTTCTTTGAATACATATGCATAAATAAACTCAAAAGGGCTCTTCATGTTGTTTTTAAAAGCAAACAAACAAAACAACAAACAAACAAGCAAAACCAAACAAACCCAGCTGGGTAAGTAAACTCTTTCCACAATTTTTAATAGCTCTAACCTGCCTCACAGTAACATGGGGCCAGAGCCTTCTTCACCACTTTGCACACCACAGCAGGTGTGCTGCTTCTGGGACAGGTGACAGGTAAGGGATTGGTTTAAATCCCTTTAAAAAAGGGATTGTCCATTTCCATGTGTTTGGAAATGGACATGAATCTGGAGACATGAATAGCTTTTAAGCTGCCCAACACCAATTGTTTGCTTCCTTCATACTAAAATTTTTACAAGGGTAAATTGTCAATTTTTCACAAGGGCACACCTTGGGATGTAGAGATTCTAAAATAAATCAAAAGTGACCTTGTACAAGTTTGTGCTGTTTTTCTCCAGCTCCCCCACTGAGGAGATGGTGTTTGTACAGTCACCCCTCTCAGCACTGGGACAGGCACCATCTGTCATTTTAAATACAGATAGATGTACCACTTATTATTGCTCAGCAAGTGAAAAATGATGCAAAGCACAGCTAGAAAATGTTCCCGGCTAGCAATGCCATCTCCAGAGTGGAACTGAAAAGGAGCTGCTCCTTCAGCCCCCTCCCCTGCTGAGAAGAGTGGTTTAGATGATAAACTTTTTAATGTAGTATGAAGCCCACTATCATATTAAAGTTTAGTCTGTCTAGTATCATTGAAGATAAATGTCTAATTTAGTGATTAGCACTCTGTGAAGGTTAGACAGCAGATGAGATATGTGGTGTATGTCTTCAGACTTGCCTTTTACATTTCATTTATGATCAGATTAGCAAGGCCCAAGAAACTGAATCCCAAACTCTTTCATTTTATTTTGAAAAATATAGGGAACAAAAAGATCAGAAGATGTCTTCTGTGAGAAACATAGAACTAATGTATTGAATTTTCCCTGTGACAAAATTAATGTGCCTAAACTTCCTTCCCTGTTTTCCATAGGATAATTTCTTTACTAATAATTCTTGATTTAAATATCTGTCTATTCAGATTGGAGAAAAGGAAGAAAGCAGTTCTATCTCAAAATCTGGATTTTCTAATAGCTCAGAGTACTTACAAACAGAAAATTCTCTGGTATTACAAACAATGGATACTTAATCTGTCAAACCTTTACCTGACTGGCAGCACTGAAAGCCTCAAGACTGCCTTCCTTTAGGCAATTATTTCTTTAGAAACAGGTTGGTCTGACAAAACTGGGGAGAAAGAAAAGATGTTGAGTCATACTCTAAACTGTAAATTAATTTATTTTTCTATCTCCATGTTAGAGGCTCAGCTGTCAAGATTCCTTGGGGAAAGAGACAGCTTTCTGAGAACCATGGAGTGCAGCAGGGATGAAGAAGAAAGATTGGAAACCTTTTCAGAGAGCTTGTATGGTTTTGAGCAAACAGTCAGGTGAAATTAAGGTTAAGGAAATGGATTTCAAATGCTCAAACCCAGAGAAGGATAGCCACAGTGTCTCTGTGGAAAGAACAAGGATGCTGAGAGAGTAGAAGATTCTGAAACCCAAAAATGTTAAACAGTACAGGTTAGAAATGGAAGGGAGGGAAAGGAGGGAAAGATCAATCTGAGCACATTTAAAAAGAACAGATTATGACAGGATAAATGCAAATAGTTGCATGAAGATGTGAATTGATGAGTCAAAGGTGGCCACAAGACACAGGGACTTCCATGCTATTCAGTGGCAGTTTGAAAGAAATTCAGACCATCTTCTGGACCTGTTTGTGTACATAGTTAATGGCTTCGTGTTGGAACTTCAGTGCTGCAAGGTCAACTGCTGCTTACTCTGGCATTTATGTTATTTCTGTCACCCTGAAAAACAGCTCTGAGATTTTTAGAACCATGCACATTTGCAAAATTCATATTTTTGAAAGAGAAGTCTGGCTCCATTTGTCTCATAAAAGTCTGCACTTAACCACTTTTTAAAAAAACACTATTATTCTAAGGTCAGTGGAAACTCCATTAAAGTGTTTCAGGAAATCATCAGATCATTAGAGCAATGGAAACTGAAATGTATGCAATGTGCTTATTTCAAACACATTATAAAACTGGGCAAGAAATCAAGTGTGCAACATTCTCCTTTGGGACCCACAGAGCTCCAGCATGATTTTATCATGCTACATGCCAGTGACTGCTCCTAGCTCACAGTGGCTACTGGAAGGTATTTTTCCCTCAGAGATATATCCATTGTCACCTCTCAAAGCAGCCTTTGAAACCAAGCAGAGACATACCTTTTCCTCCCTTAGCTACACAGGGAAAGATATGTAGGAGTTGTTTTGTCCTCAGGAGTGTGTCTGATACCTAAATCTCCCACCCTGAAGGTAGGACCTTAGAGTCTTGCCGTTGTGCATTGAAGATGTGCTCAGAAAGGCAGGGTTTGAAAACCACGAATCAGATCAGTTTAACTGCAAGGCTTGTGTGAACGCATTACAAGAAACAAAAGACCAAGAGAAGCACGTGTCTGCAGTGTGCTCAACAGTCCTTTCACCCTCCCCAGTTCCTGTGACAGGATGGTGAGAGCTCTGTGATGATCTTGTGAGGGGTCACATTCAAACTCAGATGGACTGAAGCATTTATACCCCCAGGACCTGTTTCCCTTTATAGCTCAGATCCAACAGTGAAGGTCCTTCTGACCCAAACCTCTCCCCTTTTAACACCTTCCTCCTGCCTCATATTCCTCTGGTTCATTGGGTCAAGCAGGAAAGGCCCTAGAATTTCCTTCCATAGTCAGTAGTCGATGCCATCTGTTGTGGAGATGAAATTCTCTTTTGGACAGGGCAGAAGGATTTCTCCATGCAATTTACAGCTATTCCAGGATTTACCAAGTTCTCAGCTCAGCGTGAAGTAGAACTGATCTGGGAATAGCCCAAATCCCATTATATAAATGTTTCATGTTAGAACTCCTACTCCAAACCCACACCAAGTACCCGGCCCATCATGTGTTATACGATTTCATAAGTGTGAACAAATGACACAGCTCATTATTGATCTCATTGGAGACTTGTGGTGACAGGACTCTGGAGGGTACCTCAACCCAGTTCCCAGCCCAGTGTTTGGAGAGGCTTTTGGGACAAGCTGTACTAAGCTGGCCCAACAGGTCCCATCCTGTGGCAGGAGGTCACCCCTTCAGAGCTCTGTCTCCCACACTTCTGCAAGCAGAGTTTGGGAAGGGCAGCACTCACCTTTGCTCTGCTGTCATGCTAACATCACTTTACTAATAAACTATAAACTGTGACAAAGAATAGATTTGTTTTTCAGAACAAGTGTTGGAATGGAACACCCAGTAGAAAACAAATCTGTGAAAATTTTAATTTCACACATGTTTTCTCTTGAGTAGCTATCCACATGGGATGTCTGGTTTATTGTGACTACTAGTGTCACCTTTAAATCCTGAAAATCTGGAGCAAAAAGGAAGTCAAAACACATAGAGGGAAAAGTAATTCTGGTTTTATTTGTAATGTCAAAACAAGACATCACTTGAAAAAAGTTCTAAAGTTAAAACAAATAATACAGAATGTATTTTAAAACAGCATGCAGAACAGCTGAAAATATTTCATTTTGGAAGAACTACTCCCAGCCCCAATTTGTGTGTCCACAGCAAGCAATATGGTTTAA
Organism: Onychostruthus taczanowskii; assembly: GCF_017590055.1. Lineage (NCBI taxonomy): Eukaryota > Metazoa > Chordata > Aves > Passeriformes > Passeridae > Onychostruthus > Onychostruthus taczanowskii. Next base: position 7,135,736 of record NW_024501348.1, read on the forward strand.
AAAAAAAGCAAGCAGAGTTGTTTTATTAGCTGGCCTTCCTCACTTTCTGTTTGACTGTGTGTTTTGGGCTGCCCACAGGATTAGCAGCTTGTTAATACAGCCTCAGAAAATACACATCTTGACCCAAAATGTCTTTTTAGGTAGCAAGAGAACAGACAAAAAATTCAGTAGATGATAGAAAATCCCATTAAATAATTATAGCAGGAGAGGAAGAGGTCTCAGGAATATCAAACCTTCTGAAAAATGAACATTTTGATAAGGATAAGGGCGAGATTAAGTGGAAGGTCTTGGTGAATTCTGTTATATATTAAATCCTGACACAGAAATCTCAACAGATGGAGGCATTTAGAAGAAGTGAACAACTAAGGAAGAAAACTGGCAAGCAAATAAAATAAAATAATTGGGAAAAATATTACTACTGGCTATTTGTTTTCACTGTTACTGAAATTAGCATTTCACTGCCTGAGCCAAGAGCTTACTATGGAAGTGTTAATCTCAAAGAAGATAAAATAGAGGAAGGTGGGAAGATTTTTTCCCCCTTTAATTTTCTTTTCCAACACAGAAATAATTTATTTCCTGCAAATAAGCATTGCTACCACTGATGTCCACACAAAACCACTCAAGTGGTTGGGTTTGGATGTGCCTTAGCTGCCCATAGCTGATACTGTGGTTCAAAACTGCTAAAAGAAACAATGACATATGAAGATACATCAACATGGGCATTAATTTACTTCATAAACAAATGTTTTCTTCTAACCCTTTTTTCCCTGCCTTCTGTTTTGTTTGCTTGTTTGTCACTGGATGTTTGAGCAGGTAAAACAACTGGACCTTGACCTTCTTCGGATTTATCACAAAACAAATTAAGACAAGAAGTAAACAAGCTCCAGCAAACTACAGGTGCATCCTTGCTTATTACTCTCAAAGCCCAAAGATTTCTAAATGTGAAAGTAAAGAAGGAAGGCAGATTAGCCCTGACACAAATATCATTATTTCTAGGATAGTTGCTGGGATATGCCCTCGTGTATCTGTATCACGTAGCAGGTGCTATTTATGACAGTAGACATAACAAGAGCAGGGCTGATAGGAAAATACTTCCCTGTTTGTAGAGTATTGTGAAGCTTTGCTCTGTAATCCTATTTCCAATTCCCCATTTCCTATTTTCTTTTCTCACTCCATCATTGGACAAATCCAGGTATACTTTTGAGTCCTTAAATGCACAGCTAGATTAGCTACAAACAGGATGATGACCACACACCTGGTAATTCTCTGCAAGAACCCAGTGACTTTTGATCTGACAATTACCTCCACGAGTATGTTATTTATTTTCACTCTAACCATCTTAAAGGTAAACCAAACTACCCAGATGTAATTACAAAATCCAAGGACAGAGAATCATATTCAGGTTGACTTCACGGATAGAAAACAACTGATAAGCCACCAGTATAACAGCTGACTGCAGTTAGCCTTTAACTGGGATCCAGCAGCAGCATGTGCTTGTTAATATGCTGCTTTAAAAGCAAAAAAAATAACACAGTCCTGTCTTGTTTATGGAACAAGTAAAATTAATGGAAAATGTTAATCTCTGGTGAAGCCACAGTGCAGTGAGCATTATTCAACACTGACTCTCAAGTTGGACTGCTTTGGCTTTGCCTTTACTTTACACTGTGAAACCACTGCTTTAGTGTTCACTTATAAAAGTATTTTTTTTTAAATAATTTACACATACACTTATTTAAACACAAGCTCTAGTGTTATATAACTCTAATACTAATTTCTCCATTTATATTCACAGGAGATATAGGTACGAAAAATAAAAGGTAAACTGCTTAATCTCACTTAAATTTATTAACAGAGTCCTTTGCACCTTAATCCCTGTGTTACACTGCATGTAGATATTCCAGGCAGTTCGGATCATTAGTATAGAATTAGAAATACAGAACAAGCTTGCAATGACCTCTCCTTGGACACAGAGATGAATCTGAAATCTCACTGCACCAGAGAGAGTGGCCAAGGGGACCACCTGTGGCAAAGCAAGAACTTTAATTAAAAACATGCACTGGAGAAGATGAGGTCTTGTGCTGGTTTTGGCTGGGGTGGAGTTAGCTTTTTCCAAGTGGCTTGTAGGGGGCTGTGTTTTGGACTTGTGCTGAACACAGGGTTAATGATACAGAGATGTTTCTGCTGAGCAGGGCTTACACAGAGCCAAGCCCTTTTTACTCTTTGTGCTGCCATGCTGAGGAGACAGGGGGAGCCCAGCAGGTTTGGAGGAGACAGGTGGTCCCAATGGATCACAGGGATACTCAGGACCATATGACTTCATGCTCAGTGTATAAGATGGAGAGGGGGGGGGGGGTGTGGAATATTTGTAGTGATGGTGTTTGCCTTCCCAAGTCACCACCAGGTGTGATGGGGCCCTGCTTTCCTGGAGACTGCTGAACACCTGCCTGCCCATGGAAGCATTGAATTCATTCCTTGCTTTGCTTTGATTGTGTGAGTAGCTTTTACTTTCCCCATCAAACTGTCTTTATCTCAACCCACGAGTTTCCTACCTTTTATCCTTCCAATTCTCTTCCTTATCCCGCAGGTGGGGGAGTGAGCAAGTGGCTGCGTGGGGCTTGGCCTCTGGCTGGGGTTGAACCATGGCAGGTGTAAAGGCACTAGAAGCTGCCAAGCTAATGGATTTATAAGAAAGAAAACCAGGAGCCAGAGGGATTTGCATGCAGATACTACTTGTGGCATGGATGGAGCAATTGGGCAGGAAGAGAATGGAACTGAAGACTTTGAAGTAGAACTGAACTACCCAGCACCTCAAAGGCAGAGTAGAGTTCATAGACAACTGGAAAAGAGCCCAGGGCCTCCAAAGGTAGTAGAAATACACCACAAAAGTATAGCCAAGCCTAATTCTCAGTGCCCCTTTGAACTGTGCAGAGGTCTTTAATAGTGATCTTAGATGTCGGTGTACAGGAGTCTCTTCTGACCTTCACCAAACAGCTTAAAAAGGGTCATGGAAATGTTGCTGGATTCAATGTTCACAGCAGATAGTTCTGTTTTCTTTCCAGAAAATTGGTTGGTTAGCTCATCTGATAGAGGAAAGAGATAAGACAACTTGTGGAGCTGATCTCTGGGCTTTCAGACCACACTTTGATTCAAGAAGCAAGAGACAGTCCCCGTGCATGGGGTGGCTGGGAGAGAGGGAGACCCTCACACAGCTCACCCAGTGCAACAGCTCTGCAACAGGGAGACTTCTGGGGTCTCACTGTAGAACACAGGGATATCAATGTTTTTTTCTTCAAACAGCTCATGAAAATCAGCTGTTGTTTGATTTGCAGCCTCTGTGGGAAGGGCAGACTGCACCTCACTCCCGGCTGGCACAAGCTCAGCAGATTGACTGGCGGTCCCAAATCTCACAGCCTGATCACCAACCTCATTCAACAAAGCTGAGAGAGAGATAATAGTTGGCAAGGAAGCAGCTGACCCAGGGGCAAGAGGCATTCATTTTTCCCACCCTTTAGACCAACACCAGCCTGCCCAAAGTCTTTTTATCGGGTGAAATTTCATCTGTTGCAGAGGAGTTCTGAAAGAGATGACTCACTGAGAAAGATAAGGTTCTCAATGAGGCCATAAATAACAAATCTAGACAGCAATGTCACCCCTACGTTTTGGGCCATTGAATGTGAACATAATGAAGTGCAATGTGCAGCTACTTAAGCTCAGAGAAGACACACAGTTTTTCATACAACCTGGTAGTAGATTTGAGACCCAAACCCATTTTTCCTGTTTATTTGCCTGGCACCCTGCCAGCCAGGGCCCTTTGGAATTCTCAGCTGAGCCCCAAATTAAATAAATTCTTATTCTTTCTTGCATTGTAGGACAGATCTCTTCTACTAAAGCTTTATGCATTTGGAAGCCCATTCGTGTGCTGACAAGCCTGCAGTGGCCCAGCCTCTGAAATGCAAACAGAAACACTTTTGGGGCACAACTCCAAGGCCTGCAACACTTGCCAGAGCAGCACACACCTCCTCCTTTTTATTCCTCTCAGGTAACAAGCTTAAATTCAAAGTACCCTTCAGGAGGTTTCACCAGACAGCTCTTTACAGTGCTTTGAAGGATTCCTGACCTGTTAGCAATTGGCCTTAGCAGGAGCAGACCACTTTCTGGTTTAATCAGATCCTCAGTCAACCCTCTCTGTCAAAAGGGCTCTACAGAGGGATCTGGAAGGCCTGGATCAATGGGTCAAGGCCAACTGTAAAATTCACAAGGCCAAGTGCCAGGTCCTGCACTTGGGTGACAAAAACCCCCGGCAGCACTACAGGCTGGAGGAAGAGTTCCAGGAAAGCTGCCCAGAGGAAAAGGACCTGGTGGTGCTGGTTGACAGCAGCTGAACATGAGCCAGTGTGTGCCCAGGTGGCCAAGGCGAATGGCATTCTTGATTGTATCAGAAATGGTGTGGCCAGCAGGACCAGGGCAGTGACTTTTCCTCTGTACTTGGCCCTGGTGAGGACACACCTGGAGTGTTGTGCCAGTTCTGGGCCCCTCACCACAAGACAGACACTGGGGGGCTGGCACATGTCCAGAGAACAGCAACAAACTGGTGAAGGGTCTGAAGCACAAGTCTGACAATAAGCAGCTGAGGGAGCTGGGGGCATTTAGCCAGGAGACAAGGAGGCTTGGAGAACAACTTTTATCAGCCTACAACTCTACAGGTTCCTGAAAGGAGGTTGTAGCCAGCTGGGGATCAGTCTCTTGTCCCATGTAACAAGTGACAGGATGAAAGGAAATGCATTTAAGTCATGCTGAGGAGCTAGACGAGAGGAGAATTGCTTCAGTGAAAGCATGGTCAGACATTAGAATCAGCTGCCTAGCCAAGTGGTGGAATCACCATCCCTGGAAGTGTTCAACAGGCCTGCAGAGGTGGCATTTGGGGGCATGGACCTTGCATTGCTGGGTTACCAGTTGGATTTGAGGTATTTTCCAACTTTAATAATTCTATGAAAATTCAGAAACCTTCCTCTAAAACCAGCAAATAACCATCCCTCAGCTAGTGCCAGCATTGCTGTCCTTCAAGCAGCCAAACCAAGGGGCTGCACCTCTGAGGGGATGCGGGATGAACCATGGCTGTTTTTGTTCTGGGGCTTGTTCAGCCTCTGCTTCTCTAGGAGCTGTGCCATACTGGGGGGACCTCCTCAGCCACATGAAGGTGACCTTATTGTCAAAAGAACTCACTTGGCCGAGGGAATGCAGCTGCACCCAAGCCTGGACTGTGCCGGGCCTGCAGGGGATGCTGCAGAGGCCAGTAACAAACATGACTGCAAAGGTCAGAGCCTGAGTAAAGCCATTCTTAAAGGGAGAGAAAGCACGGGATGCAGACGTGGAATGGAAAAAGGAAGGAAGAGGCTTGGCTCCTCAGTGGCAGCAGTGGCTTTGCCTGCTGGAGGGAGGGTGCAGAGGGCTGCATGCCCAGCCCACTCCCCATGCTGGGCACAGTATCTGCATTTGGCTCACAGGCCCTTCTCAGATAAATAAGTTGTCACTGCCCTGACTCTCCAAGAAAAAAACTGGTATCTCACCAGAGCTAAGAACTAAATTACTCCTTGTTTTTTCTCCATTTAAGTCTGTTCACCCACAAAGCACATCCCTTTTGGCAGGGAAAGGGCTGGTATAACTGTGCACCACAAGAGGGTCAAAGTTTTTGTGCTGGGCCAAAGTGCCCACAATCCGAGGGAAGGTCAAACAGAGCAGAAATACACATTCTTACAATGTGGTGATGGTTTTAAATAAATTATGCAGTTGCCTTTTTTTTTTTTTTTCCTAAAGGATTCCTTTAAAGTGCAGGGCACAGTCCCCCAGGCAGTTAACAAAATCCCTGCTACCGGCAATGCTGTGGTGCCCTCAAGTGGATGCAGAACACCGAGAAATGTGCTACAGTGCAGTCCCTGCTCCCTGCCCCGCAAACCCAGCTGCAAAGCTCCTGCTCCCCACAAGAGCTCTTTGCAATGCCAGAGGAATAAATGTGCTTCAACATTAAGACTGCCAGACCAAAATTTCTCACTTGAGAAAAATTTATTTTTCAAGACATTATTTGATTTATGAAAAAAACTTCAAAAGGGGGATTAGTTACAGCATGATATTTCCAAGGAATAAGCTGAAAATAGAGATGCTTTTGGGTCCAACCACAGACCAAATGCCCTTGAGCTTGATTCCCCTCACCAGATGCAGTACTGCTGGCCTTTTTCTGGAAATTGGCAGTAGATACCAAATTGCCTGACATCAGCCCCTACCCATGTGCCATCCAACTACTTCTCAGTGCCAGCAGATGTGAAATACCCCATGTCCCACCTGCTGCTTCACTGGTGACAAGTTACCCATGCAGGCCTTCCTCCTTCTCATGATTGCTCTTCCTATATACTGTGCTTTTTGTCACATCACAAAGATGTAGGGGCAGCACAGACTCCAACAGCCAGCCTTAAAGAAGACAGGGAAGACCTTGAGAGGCTGGAAAGGTAATAAAAACATCCTGACACCCAGGTCACATCATTTTTAAAAATTCCTAACTTTTAAGACTACACAGTGAGTGTGGTTGTGCTTACTGCTCAGAGGTCACAGGGCAAATCATGCTATTGCTAGAAAGAACTTGAATCATGGGGAAATAATGCAGAACTTAACAGCAGTGTTTGGTTAATTTTCCTCAGCTAAACACTCCACGGGCAGAGATTCTGTTGGCAGAGCACTGCAGGTGCTGATCTGGGGCACACACATGCCCAGCTCACTGCCTACCATGCCCCTTTCCACAGAGCTATTCCCCAGCAGTCCCAGCTTATCCTGGTGCTCAGGGTAGGGCTTGGCATTTGCCCCTGGTAAATTTGCCCCTGCTAATTTCCTGTTTATCCATTCCTCCAGCCTACCTGGGAAAAGCATCCCTGACCTCAAGCATTAATCATCTGCAAGTTTGATGAGGGTGCATTGCATTGCCTCCTACAAGCCATTGATGATGTAGAAGAGGACACACCCAAGCAACAAGTAGAGAACTGCAAGGGGTCTGAAAGTGAAACTCATTAACCACTGCCCTGGGATCCCAGTCATCCAGCCAGCATTTCACCCATCTTCTAGCTGTCCATCCACCCTTCCACTCAATGCCTAATATCCATCCTGCCTTGTTTACAGGAGTTTTATGGGAGGCAGGGCCAAAAGTCTTGCTAAAGTCAAAGGAAACATCATCTCTTGCTCACCCCTCATTCCCAGATCCAGACATTTCACCACAGAAGGCCATCGGATTAGTCAAGCATGACTTAATCTTGTGAGCAGCTGTGGAAATAACTGGCAATATAAGACTAAAGCTACCTCAAACCATATTGATTAGAAAGAACATTCCTAGGTGCATGGAGGAATCATGGCCAACCAGAATCAAACAGAAGCAGCTGTCCAGCGGAGCAGGAATGAATACAAAACTTCTTAAAGCAGTGAACTAAGTTCAGAAATGGCTTACCTAATTTAGTTCTCTGAATCAGCTGCTTTGGAGCATTCCTATGCAAAAGTATCCAAGCCACTGTTAAAAACCTGGTAAAGATTTAAGTCTCACAGAAGTTAATTAAAGAACCTGATTACAATACCTGTGAGTCACTGCAGGAGTGCATGGGTAATGCACTCCCAAAAAACCAGCAGGACACGGGGCTTCTAGCATGTGGGCCAGGCACAGACCCCAGCAAGCAGCATGTTTGAGCAGAAACAGCAGCTTTGACCACAGCCTGTAGTCACAGAAGATTTTAGGCTCACTACTGGAAGACCAGTGTTTACTCTGGACAAGAAACATTTGCCATGCCTCTCCTCAAAAAACATGCCTTTCAGACATAGTCAAAAAGCTCTGTGTGCTTTAAGTCAACATAGGTAACACACAAATCAAATGCTAACCTGGGACATATTTGGTGAGTGCAGAAATTTTTCCCTGGGGATGCATCAGGAGTGAGTTAAACTACAGCACAGAGCCAGTGGCATGTCAGTATTGTACAGCTCAGCTGACCATTACAAGAGCTATAACTAAACACAAAACCTTACCAAAAGAAGGCAGAGCTATGAATACAAAAGATTGTTCATAATCTCTTAGTGACAGAGGAGGAAGCTGTCAGTACAGGTAGAAACATGTTTAAAGGCACCTAGACTCTGAGTAATAAAATTATTTTTTGTAGAGATTTAAGAAAGCTAAATAACATTTTATATTGCTTGAAGGTGGTCTGAGGACACTGTCAACACCTGCCAGTTGTGCCAAAAATACAGGCTCATGCAGAGAACAGGAGGGACTGCTGACATTGCTGTAGCAGCTCTTACACTAATGCCACTATCAATTTGGCATTGACTGGACAATGACGTATTGCTCTGTAGCATCATGACTGATAACAAACCCCAGGACAGCCCAAAAAGAATCCCTGCCCACTCCTGGCACCTTGTTCTGACTGTGACACTGGGACAGCTGAAAGAAGCAAACCTGCTCTCTGGCTGCCACTGGTACACACCTGGTTTGGATACAGTCACAGCTCACATTAAAAGCTTGCAATCATTAATACAAGGGCAACCAGTAAGCAGCAGTTACTTGCAACAGAAATATAATCTTAGCTTACTTGCAGAAATGGAACATGAAGGAATTAAAAGATGATGTTTTGTTCAAGGCAAATAGTTGAGTTCAGGATGTAGAAGATGCAGCAGAATGTCCTTCTGCTGAGATCTCTTCTGGCCCTTACTGTTCACCAAGCACCAGTCCTGGCCCAACCTGAAATGCACTTCCCAGGGCAGGCTTGTGGCCACACCAAACCAGAAGCATGAGCAGAGCACTCATTTATGGCTTGCCTCAGACCAAGCTCCTCAGGCTTCTGATTCCTTTCTGACCATTCTGGCCAGCAGGTGACATCCACCTCTGCCACCCTGGGCAGCCACACTGCCTACAGGAAAGAGCTGCTCTCCAGAGACATAGAGGCTAAAAAAGAGATTAATATCACCACATGCCTCTGGGAGGCTGGCAAACTCAAAAATAAAAAGTTCAAAACACAAATTAGTGAGAGACATTTCTCCTTACCAAATAGCTCCTAAATCTCTAAGTCCAAAAGCCAGGCGGTTTCATTTTGTTAAGCAAAGAGGAGAGAAGGATTGCAAGATACTCTATTAGAAACAACAAGTGATCACAGAGTCAAAGTAGCAGGACAAACAAATGCAGATCAAGGAATACAGCTTCTGATTTGTAAAAAACTCAAAAAAGCAGGAATTCCAGATACAACATTTCAGAACTTTATTTCAAAAAAGGGGGGGAATTTTAGAACTTATAAAAAAATTTCTTTTTCATCAAAGAGGTAATCAAAATGAATGGGATGTTCTCCTGGATGAAAAGAAACAGGGAAAATGAGGACAATATACACATAACTAAATTTACATATAACCCCAAAAGAAATATATTCTCTGCCTCAGTTTTCAGTGAGGATCATGATGTCTCCTTGGAGCAAAGGCATGGTAGCCATTGAAACTGAGCATGCTGTTGCACAACTCCATTGTCCTGGAACTGGAAGAGCAGCTGTATTTGCAGGGAAGAGAAGGTGCTGATCACCATCTCAGAAGCATCACTGCACACCTGCCCCAGGCCACTCTTTCCTTAGCATCCCATATTGGTCAGAGACAAACTCTGAGGCAGTGTGGACCTTAATTCTAACCCCAACAAGCTGCTTTTCAGAAACTTTGAAAGGATTGGCATATGAAACTGCAGCTTAGGTAAACTCATTTGGAAGTGAATGTAACATGGTTGAAGATGACCAAGACTACAAAAGACAATAAATGTACTGATCCATGCAAGACTAACTAGCCTGACCTCAAAAGTATGTCTTGATTAAAACCATGTAACAATAATGTAGAAATCAACATAAAATTCAGCTTGGGTATTCATGATAAATGAGACCCTACTGAATAGTTTCTTTCCTTATGACAATCAGAAGATCAGGATGCATTGCATATATCTTCCCATGCATCTTCTGGCACAACTTGTTAATGATTGAAATGAGGGAAAAGTGAACCATTAAGATAGATGGCAACATACAGTACTAACATTCATGTTCATCATGTGACTTTGGATGTTATCCTGCTGGTCAGAAAGAAATCAGAAGCCCAAGTTGCTCAGGGTAAAGCAAGACCAGTTTCAGTAAGCTGAAAAGAGGCTCTTGGAGTACCTTCAAAGTTTAAGGATCACAGATAATTAATGACACCACCAATAGTCTAATAAAATTTATTCTTACCTCTACCTTTATCATCCTCAATTCAGGATCAGTCATTTGTGTCTAGGTGATAAGGAAAAAAGCCACAGTAACCTCAATCATACATAGAGCAGGTTACGTACCTAGTGCCAAAGCCTTTCACTGTGTGCTGTAAGCTAACTGCTGGAAGTGAAAAAGGGGGACAGAAGAAAAGTTCTGCATTAGTCATTTTTTTACTAGTTATGAAGCATAACTGCTTAAGCCAATTAAAAAAAATGCTGCCTAGGGATTGTACTTAGAAAAGTATTCTCTGAAAAGATAAATATTTCCCTCTAAAAAGGCATCTGGTGAAACTTCTGAAATGTTTTCATCTTCAATGCATCGTGTCTGAATGTGGCCTACCAGGATGCACAGAAGGGCAAAGATAGTTCAGTAGGTGGATCAGGAAAACGCTCTATAGAAAATTCTGACTCACTCAGCCAAGAAGGAAGTCTGGGAGAAAGGAGAGCAGATACCATCCCAGAGAGGCTCATAACAGCTCACAAGGCAGAGCAGTAGGGATGTACACCTCCCTGTCTCTGGCTGGACTTTTTTGCTTTGTTGTGTGTTTGGGTTTTTTTAACTAGATCCATTCACACCAGCAACTACAACAGGGTTTTTCTTTAGATAAAGTAGATGCTTCATCTAGTCCTGGATTTATATCTTCATCTTTCCTTTATGCTTGGCCTGTCTTAGGGAAATTCTTCATTATTAGGCTGTGATGTTCTAAGAGATGTTAAGATGAAAATCAATTAACCCCTGTGATTCCATATGTCAATAAAGACTTCAAGTTATAATAATAATAATTGCAAAATTGAAAGAAATATACAATATCTCAGTAAATAGAATGAGTAAGCCTCCACTTGTAATGACTCCTGTTCACTGTAATCAGACACAATGAATAAGCTTTTATGGAAAATGTGCTTGGATGTAGCTTTGGATGCACAACTCATGCATTAGCAATGTTTATGGATTGACTCATACACAGCCATATCCCTTTTGAAAACTTATAGGTTTTCAGACATAAACAAAAACAGGATGTCCAACATGTAGGAAAATTTATTTTTCACTTGTCTTCCATGAAGTAGAATCCCCCTGAACTCAAAAAGATCCTTGGCCAGAGTTTGAATGGACAAGATTTAATACTCCACTATAGTGACAGGCCACAAAGTGATCAGCAAATGCTTTGGGGTCCTTATTATTCAGCAATTATTCCAGAGCCTGGAAAAACCTAAACTCCAGGACATGGAGGTCTTATGTTTCAGAATTACGGCAGGAGTTTACCCAAATGATACCAGGCCCCTGTCTAAAGTGAAACCCAGAAGAATTTGAAAGGAACACTGTGAACTCCCTGAACTAGCATTTCCCCATGAAACCACCACTGGAAAGGTTCCAGCTATTGCCTTGAAACAGGGTGTAAGGACATGCATATAGCAAAGTGTGAGGCAAGGTGCTGTGGGAAGACTGAGCACACAGGGAACTCTGAAAAAGAAGGGCTAGCTAAACAAGTTTTGCAGGACCCACCCATGTACAAAAACCCACCAGTGTGCCAAAGTGGTTATTGAAACATCACGACCTGCACCGACCTAAGCTGCTGGCAGGAATTTATGCTGGTGTTATCAGCAGGCAGCGTGTGAAGTGGGACCTAGTGCCAACTAGGTCAGGACGTGGTTACAAGCAGAGTGCAGAAAGCCACAGCATGTGTACAGAACCTAAAACTGGATCTGTGGGACCAAACCTCTGACAAGGAGATCTGAGCCCTGCTTCTACCACCGCTATAGTTGTCTATTCTAGCTACTTGCTTTCTTGTAGCCTTGCTCCAAAGCTGACACCCAGGCAACAGCCTGCCACAATCCCAGCTTCCAGGTGCCCTTCTGAGGTACAGCTGTGATCTCAGCAGGGAAGTTACAGCACAGCTACAAAACCAGCCTGACTCCTGAGGCAATGGCTCAGATGTCAGGTGGGAAGCAAGATAAGGCAGCACTGGCCAAGCTGCTGCTGGTACACAATGCCTGCTAAAACATGATTGCCTTCCATTAACACTGATGGAGCAAATACATTCGAACACCGCTTGCAAAAGATGCCACACTGACAGGCATGGAGACATATCAAGTACCCAGGACCCAGAGAAACCAAACCACTTAAGGAATCTACTGTCACAGGGGTCAGAGCACAAGGCAGTGTGGTCTGCTAAAGTTTTTATCATTAACCCTTTGAGCAAGATAAGCAATGTCATTTCTGGCAAAACATCCCAGGTACTTAGAGATATATATAGGGGGAATTCCCAAGCCAGAGATTACATCTCACCACTTACATACAGTGCCAAGGATCATCCTGACCTCCTTGAATATATCCAATCTCTTTTTGAATACACTAGTATCTTTGGCTTCCACAATACTTCAGATGTACTTACATGTTGCATACTAAATCCTAGGATCTTCCTTTCATCCATTTCTAACAGTCTGACTGATCATTTCATCAGCTCCTAGCCTGCACAATGATGATTCCTCCTATCCAGCAGCCAGCCAGTGAGAGTTTCCTAAGGAAGTCATACAGCTAGCTTTTAGTCTTGCATGGAAGTCATTTCCATCTCCTTGAAGACCTGCATTGGGTCCCTCCATAGTCTCTAGCTTTATTAAACTTTTTCAAGGACTGCAGACAGCATTCAAACCAAATATATGTACATAGCAGCATACCAATATTTTCTTGCATTCTCATCCTTTCCCAATAATTAATATTCTAATTGGTTCCTTTGGTACAAGGTTTGGGCAGACATTTTCAGAAAACTATGCATAATAGAGAAGAACCATCCCCAAATACCACTCCACAGCCCCTTGTGTTGTATGTATGTATGTCAGGATACTTTTTTCCCATGTGAATTCCTCTGTGTTCTGTCAACATAGGCTTTATTTACTATGGAACACATATTTGGTAGTCTAATTTACAAGCTTCAACATGCATGAAGACGAGTATCATATTTACTACCTTCCCTTTCTGTGTTCCTAAGGCTAATTTAAAAATCACACAGGACAACACCTCACACAGCTCTTACAAACTCCTTTAGACTCCAGCAGTCAAATCCACTTGGGTCTGGAGAGCTTATCAACTGCCCTAAAAAGCTGCTACTGGAACATCAATTTCAAGTAGTTCCTTAGACTAATATCTTACAGAGCACAGCTTGACATGAAAATTTCCAACTTTCTCAGCTCTGGACATTGATGCATGTGACTTGGCTTTTCTTTCCAGATGAGAAGCTAGAGCAGCAACAGGAACATTCTCTAAAGCATGGCAAACAGCAAGCCAAAATCCAGGGTTTCTTTGAAGCTTCATCTGCTGTCCTGAAAACCAATGCTTTGTTCATATTTGCATTGCTCAGCATCCACCACTGCAGTTAGGAAGTCACTAAACACAAGCAGCACTGTACAGATCTGTGGTACTGAACAGCTTTCTGCCAAACTCTAAGCAAACAAGACAAGGAATGTAAAGACCTAAGACTCACAGAAATATTTTATCTATGACTTGGCAGTGCTAGGCTAACAATCATTTGGGACCTCTAAGATTTAGTCTATTCCAGACTACAAAGGAAGCAAGTGTAAATCCAATTCATATTTCCTTAAATATAGCTAATTAAAAGCCAGTTAAAAATACAATTAACAGTGACATAAAATAGAAAAGCCAGAGCATGTTACAAAGAAGAATTCAAAGCATGTCTGCACTTACCACATAACATACACATTTAATGGGTACAGAGACAAGCCAGAGAGCCTTACAACATATAAGAGTCAAGAACAATGGACAGATATTTTTTAAAACTGACCTATTCCTTGTGTTTATTTGGGGTTCAGAACTGTTCAAAACTGACCTATTCCTTGTGTTTATTTGGGGTTCAGAACACGGTACCACTATTCCACATCAAATTAGTCATACCTTTCATTGCAAAATCTGCCTGGATTTTAGCAATTCATCTGATTAGAGCCAGAATCTTCAAATTGCATCATTGTTTAGCTGTGAGTATTCTACCTGCCAAGAGAAGGAATTGAGGTGAGGAGTCAGATTTTTATCTCCGGTTTCATTTCAGCAACTCCCATGAAAGTGTACAGACAGGCTGTATAAAGACTTCTGTGTCCATACAGGTGTACACCTCTATATCCTACAAGTAAACCATGCTGCAGTGCCTGCTCCTTTCTTTATAGCCTTTATCTTGCAAGATTTATCTCTTAATTACTTTATGTGAAGCAGTAAGCAAACAAGGGCACACTGTACCAGCACCCTGACAGACTGACAAGCCTTGTGCTCCAGGCAGGTGGGATAGATAACCGAACTGGGAAAAGCAGGAAGGGAATAAATACTCCCATATTAGCAGTTTACCCTTAACTGAAACAGAACATGCCTTAGCAATGAAAGTGTTAAAGAGAGAAATACAAGAAAAGGTGATATTTGTTTTATTGGTTGCTGCTGAGAACTCGGTTTTGTGAGAGCAGCAAAGCAATAAGAGTGTAAACAACTGGAAGAGAGAAGCAAGGAGTTGTCATAACTGGTACCTGCAAGGATTAGCCAGAGATCCTTGCTGAAGAGTTCGGGGAGCAAGCTAGATTTCACGCCTGGGCTAGAACTCAAGTTTCTTCAACTGTTGAATTTTTAACTTGATACTTATCACCCCTCCCAGAATGAGTTAAAACTGTTTAGCATGTGACCATTACCAGGTAGAAACCCACAGGAGGGACTGAAATAGTGACAATTTGACAACTTACCTTCAGACTAACTCACACCCTCTGCTCTGTACTCTGCTGTTAGGGATTTTCCCTCCTGCACAGCTACATGTACAGCAGTAGCATCTTAAGAGTGCCTTCCACAAGACTAGATAAGAAGCAGGAGTTTGACTCCTCCAGCATCATGGTGATGGATTTGCGAAGAGATTTTTCTTGTTCCTTGGTCAAGTGTCCTTAGAGCACAGGTATATGCAAGCAGCCTCCTTTTCTTGTACTTGTCAAGGACTCAATTCTAGGTGTTGTCACAACAAGAATGACTGCAGGAGCAGAGCCTTCAAAACTTAAACTCTATCTAGTGTTTGAATTCCAACTAACCTTACAGAGCAGAGTTCAGGCAGTCATAAAATCATGGAATCAGAAAATGTCCTGAGGTGGAAGGGACCTACAAGAAACATCAAATCCAGCTCCTGGCCCTACACAGAACAGCCCAAGAGTCACACCAGGTGCCTGAGAGCGTTGTCCAAACACTTCTTGGGATCTGTCAGGCTTAAGATTGTTATGTTTTGTCCTTTAAAGCTAATCACACATTTCTGTAATTGACTTCTGTTTTTAAGACTCCAGCAGAGCCTGAAAAGGGAGATAGTTGTCTATAAGGCAGAAAAAACCATGGAATAGATTGAAGACTCGTAAGTGGCAGGTATCAAGGCAGACAGACGTCCTGCAGCATGTCGCTGAGGCGGAGAAAGAGCATAAATCAACTGCCCATCTGCAAAGGAAAAAAATTATTTCAAAGGGAAGACTGATAACCTACTGCCTCTTATCAGCCCCAGAACTCTTTCATAAGCTCCCTCTCATGCCAGTTATAGTTCCTGTGGGTTCTTCAACAGCCATGGAATAAGAGAAAGGTTTGATAAATCACACACTACAAAAGAAAAATAGCTGTAGCTATAGTAGTACAGCTGTGCAGTAATGTAGCACTGCTTCTCAATATTCAACACAAACTAGGGAAGTAAAACAGCAAGAGTTGACAACTGTAACATTAGAATAATTACAAATAATTGTTTTCAAGCTCTATAAGGACTTTGGAAACTTTCCATTTTATGAAATGACATTTCTGCAGAGTAAAGGTTTTCTTCACAGGTTTTTCTGTGAAGAGGCTGATACTTCTTTCCCCCCATCCAGAGAAAACCCAAGTGTTTCAGTTCCCATACCTTAGGCAGTCTCAAACTGTTTAGAATATGAAATGTGCAGAATAATAAACTATTTTTTTCACTGACTTCAACTTTGAAAATTTTAACATCTAAATAAAAAACTATAAACAAAAGGTGAAGTACAATTAGCATAGGTACTCCTTATGCCTGAAATACCTCTGAACTTCTGCAGCAGTAGCACTAAGTCTTTAAAAAAAATGAGCAAGTACAAGACTACTATGGGGAACAAGCCTTTTTCACTAGAAATATGGGACAACTACCCCCATCCTGACAGGTGACTAATTGAGATTCCACACTCTGTTTCACGTAATTGTAATGAAAATGATACCAACACCTTAAGTTTATCATTCCAGACTTGCTCTTAGGAAGATGTGCTGTTCTTTGTGTGCTCCAACACTGCAGTGGAGCACATATTCTCTGCCTCTGCTTCAGCCCTCCTCCTTATCAGGAGTGATCAATTCCCCCTCTGATCACTCTCCCTGTGTAACATGGGAATCACAGCTAACCCAAAACAAGGCAGGGCAGCTATGAACATACACTCACACCAGAAATGTAATTCAGTTAAAACCTGACCAATCCAATAACAACCATGTAAAATCCACTTCTCTTACTTAATTCAGTGCATTTTAGAGAATGCTTAGCATTAATGCTTTTAAAAATCCAAATTGGTAATTTATTACCACTGTAAATCCTGAAGGATTTTCTATTTTGAAATTTGAAAAGCAGACTCAACTTGTAATAGCATTTTTAACACAACAAGAGCCATTTTATTCATATAAGTTCAACACAGTACTGATGATTCCATCATAACACAACCACAGGAACAGCTCAAAAACTGGGTGATATTTACATGCATCTACCAATATTGTAACTGGTGGTTTATACAGAGTGCTTATTTCCAAGGTGTTTGTTAGCAAAGGACAGAACAGCATAACACTCAGTTAATACCTGAGGAGATGTTTCAAAAGGTATTTCATGTTTCTCATGTACATCAATTGGCATTTTTTGGGAACTTTTTTAAATGAGCTTCTCATAAGATCTTAAAAGATTCACATACAAGTTTTTGTACTCCAGACTGTAGTGCTTTGTAAGTAACACAGACCATAATCACCAAGTAGCCACTGCTGTTGCTCAACCCAAGCAGCATGCAAGGAGTCAAAGAGTCCACAGTAAAAATTCATTCCATTAAGCTCTTTTTAATGACCTGCAATCATTATCAAAAGAACACAAAAAACATAAAAATGCAAACTTTATGCTGAGTGTCCTTTTAAAAGCTAGCAGCACAAAATACTTTTTGAACAGACCAGATATCTGTTGCCTCCCGAACAGTAGTACATCATTTTGTTGTCCATGTTTTTTGATTCCCAGGTTTTGCAAATGCTGATACATCAAGAGTTTTACCACTGTTGCACTGTTCATATAAAGTCTGAAAGTTAACAAACACACAGGGTATTCAGGTGAACACAGTTGTACTGTACATGGAATCAAGCTACATAACAAACATTACCTTTTGAAATAAAACATCACATACCAAAATATTCCATACTAATATTGCTGTCAAATCAAAAACTAAAAACACACTTAAGACAGCTTAGTTGTACCAGCTGTAATGCAGTGCAGTGCCCAGGGGAAAATACATACACTGACTTAGCAGTGTGGGCAGTTATAGAGCTCCACAAGTCATGAGACAACAAATGAGCTGCAGAGATCTAAAAAAAAAAATCAAGTTTACTCTATTAAATGTCTCCACTATGGAAACCCCAGCATGGAAGGAGAGAGTTATTTGTGTACTGGGGGCACACAAACTTTACACGAGATACTCAGATGCCCACAAACAACCACATCACCATTTTGTTAGAAGAGTAACTACTTGTTCATCCTCATTTAAAACAGATCAAGTGCAACTAGAAGTCTAAGCATGAACTCCTTTAGATTTAATAAACATTGAATTTGCTTTCCTCTCCATGAAAGCAGCTCTGCATTCTCTAGATCTTATGTATACTTTCCCACCATCACTTCTGAGACACAGGTAGAAAGAGCAGAGTTGAAGATTTATCAAGCTTCTCTTTCAGGCAATAAAGAGAGAGGCTAAAATACTTCAACACACAGGAACTAATTTACACATAGCACTGCATTTACAGCTCAGCAACTTGCAGAAAGCAGGAACAGTTGCAGTCCAAAAGTGTGCACACTTAACAGATCAATTTAGATAATTTTTCCATAGTGAGGGTTCTTCAATTAGAAGACCCCTGCATGGGGGCAGTTTAAAAGGAAAGCAGATCTACTGTGAGGTGGAAAGGAAAGAAAAAAACAAAGGTAAAGATTACTGGCATGATTTTCAGCCTTTCCAATTCAGAAGAATGTAGAGAGATTCTACATCCTTGCAAATAAAAGCACTAAGATAAGCAACGTTTTCCCAGCTATGGTTAAAGATTTCATATATGTATTGTTTCAGCTTTCACGAACATTCTAACCTTTGTCTGCATGAGCAGGTACTACTACACAAAATAGAAAAGACAATTTACTTACCCTCGCAGCTCTAGAAATAGAATTGGGAGAATTCAAGCCAACAAGCTGGCCAAGGATACGTTTCATTTCCTCTGTTGTTCCTTTTGCATTTGGGACACCTGCAATTTATAATTATGCTGAAAAATGTATACACGATCAGTGTAAAAATTGCTAGAACAGTTTGTAAGAGGTTTAAGAATTAAAATATTTAAGTCTTTTCTGAAGCAGATGTAGGCACCAAACAAAATTGAGTCACGCCAACAAGCTCATAGTACCTCTAAGAGTAAAGTGTTTTTTAATGCATAGTTACAAATACTATTTAATAAAAATGTATTTTAAAATAAACGTACCTGTTTGACAATGGCTTTGAATTTGAACATAGGGATGTACCAGCAATTCCGAAACAGAAATTCTCTCTTTAGGATTCCTTATTAAACAGCGCTGCAAATGAAAAAGGAGGAAATGTTTTGCCTATAAATTATGAATTGTCCTAGGAATTAACAGTATTTATTTAGGTTGTTGAACCAAAGCACTTAAGTCAGACTGCTTTAAGTGCTTATGTATCTGGTGTTGACTTTAACATGGAAACTACATGAAGTAGCTCTAGCTTCATTCTTTTTTTAGAAAAAAGACCTGTTACTACAAGTAGCAGTGAGCATCTCTTTGTGGAAAAAGTGTCTCAAGCACAACTCATTCCGTTTTGGAAAATATGCTTTAAATAAAGAAATAAACATTATTTAAAACAAAAGGAACAGTTACCTTCAGCACATCTTGAAGATCCTTCTCAGCAATATCTGGGAACCCTATTTCATAGCTTGGATCAACAATAGCATGCATTTTATTGATGTGACTTGTTATATGCTGAAACGGAGTCCTTCCATATGTCATACAGTACAAAATGCAGCCCAGTGACCACACATCGCTTTTGGGACTTATCTAATATTAAAAAAACCAAAAAGATTACTCTCTATTTAAGGAACTGGCCCTTCAGTCAATTTATCATGCATCTGTACAGTTTTCACTGTACGAGATCTTTGTTATTATCACACAGAATCACCAAGGCAGCATGCCATTCTCTACTAAGTCAGTAATGTGGCTTCCTTCACTGATATTTCATAAGAAAACTATTCTTCTAAACTATTTTTGAAAATCAACTTACTTGAAGAACAAACTTAAAAATAAAGTTAGCCCTTAATAGGTCAAACAGCAAGATTCTAATTTCAGGTTTAAAAATAAACACAACTAAAAGCACACTAAATTATTTAAACCCAGGAAATGGTGAGAGATCACCACTAAGTCTCCTAAGTGGAAAGCCACAATTCAGTTCCCCTGGGTTTAAAGGACTCGGATGCATATATCAACCATGACACTCAGGCTGTTTCTTGCAGGACAACTTTGCACTTGTCCTGTTGAAGCTGAAGTACTTTTAGAGAAGCACAGAGTGGGGGAGAGGAGGGAAGTGGAGAAAGATGCATACAGAGAACCTGACTCCTAGCACAAATTAGATTTTTGTTTAGATGAGCTGAACAAATCTGCACTTTGGATGCAGTATTAATTTAAAAGTACAAAAGGTAAAAAATTGTCCTTAAAGAAATCTGCTTGAATATTTTATTCCTTGTTTAGGACGACAAGATTGTATTTCATTACATAATAATACTTCCATTCAACTGTTAAAAAGTTAATCTTCACATCCATGCAAGTACATATGGATTTTAAATACTTTTTCACCAAACCATGTAACCCTCAGTTGAAGTTTGACTGCCAATGTGAAAAATGCTTTACCCTTCAGTACTTTTCTCATCATTCACCATTGCCCTGGCGATGTTATAAAATTTTCTACAATACGCAACACACTGTAGCAGAGAAAAATTAGTGGGATACACTGAACTCATACATGTGTCCCTAAAATGCCCAAGCCTGCACCTGTTTTACTTTCCATTTTCCTCAGTAATTGAACATTTACATTTTTCTAAACACCATCTGCCAAATACTTTTAGGTAGTTAGGGTGATTAGGCTTAATCTTCCAACTCTGCACACCATCATCATGGCACAATATCTCTTATGTTCAAGATTCAGTGGAAGATTCTGAAAAAACTTATCTGAAGATACATGATTGAATTACTTCCTTCTTAACATGAATGTAATAGGAGAAAAAAAAATCCTACTACCTTAGAACGAGGCTTGCCATTTTCTCCATAGGATGACCTATCTTCTATTGCTTCAGGTGGCATATAATTCATTGTGCCAGCCTAGCCATAAAAATGAGAATATTTTAAGTAAAGCATGCATTAAATTTAATTAACTTAATAAAAACTTAGATTTCTGTCCCAAAACACTGAAAAGCATCTTAAAAGTTTGTTTCCATTAAGGCTGAATGCCATTATTATTCTGTTCATTAAAAACATGTAAAAACCAATATACATGAATATTCATGTACACATATAAAACCATTCAGCATAATATTTCAATAGTAATTAAGGTTATTACAATCAAAATTATCAGCAGGTACTATTGCGCTTCACAGAAAAATGGACATGAATTTTCCAGAAGTATTTCACCTGAGAATCTTTAATGATACTTGTCACATCCGGCTGCATTTGGTTTGCAATGCCAAAGTCAATTAGTTTTAACATTCCATCAACTATCAGAAAGTTTGCTGGTTTCAGATCACTGTGAATGATGCCTGTAAAAAAGAGTTTAAAGTAAATCCAAATTACTACCATAAGGTTTAGCATTACTCAATTCCCATAACCTTTGCACAGAGAGAAGGTGCAGATTGGCTTCATCTGAGCCTCTGCAGATTGCATGAAAGTGCTTCCATTTCTTCCTAAACATTTAAGACTTGCATGAGTTTGCAGTTAGAATTACTACTTATTCAAACCTGCAGGTACCCCAGAACAGCTCCAAGCAATTTGAGTTGCACAGTTTGTCTCAGTTTGGGACAGACACACCAGCTCTGTGTGCACATGGCCACACTGGGCTGGTGCTCTGGAGTAGTTCAGTGCCTTGTCCATGCCTGTGGCTCCCTCTTTAATTAGCTAAGCAGGTAGTTAAAATAAAATAATTACATTGTTTAGTCTGATTAAAGGTACCATTCTCTGAGGAATATACACAACTGACTTCTCACAAACTAAATTTGTTAAATTTGCACAATTTAACATGAATTTTGGTTACTATCTACATAGTCAACCATAATCATTTTACAAAAATTGCTGACTTTTTTCAAAACATCAGACATATGTATGCAGCCTGAATTTCAGCAGGTTTTGCTGTTTGCTATGTTATTGAATGCTCTAATCCTGAAAATAGATGATGCTTTCTGCTACATGTACTAGTCTTCACTTCATTATTTTACAGGAAAATATCCAAGTCTGCCCTCTCCTTTATAGTATACAAACAGTATATAGATGCATACACAATTATATAGGTAAAGATGAGAGGAAGGCCTGAAGAACTCTAGGAGAAAGCTGAAACACTTCGTCAAAATGAAGATAGAGCTGTCATTAATGACAAAACTATGTCTGGAAAGACTGAGTGGCTAAAATTTGAGTCTAAGAGAGAAAAAGTGGAATTGGGAGCATACAATGTAGTCTAAAACAGAAAATATTCTCTAGCTGCGGCAAGAAAGCGGATAGCATTACAGAAACAGTGACATTTGTGAAATCCTTCAGTTGGCCAAGTCTGTTTCAGTCTGTTTCTGGACCAAGACTTAGTTTTTTTGCTTCACTGCTTTTTTTGTAATACAGTAAATACCCATCTTTGAAGATCACTAAGATTACACCAATACTAAATACTACCTCCAAGATTAAACCAGACCCATATTATCTGCCATAGATCCTATACAAATACCTAGAATTATTTAAGAATACCATATTCATGGATTGTGTGAACAGCTTCCAGCATATTTTTCCAATAGCTCTTTCGTTCCAATGGATCCATCCTTTTTTTCTTTTTAAGCCAGCTATTGAGATCAATATTTCCACACTCCATTACCATGTAGATATGTTGATCAGTAATTTCACTAAAAATAAAACATGTATGTTAAAAGTGAAGGAAATATCTTTTTATAGAGAAATACTGATTAAATAAAATTATTATTTACTCACTAGCCGTAAAGGCGGATGATCTTATCACTATGTTGCTGCAGTCTGCTCAAATGAGCAATTTCATTCTTATAGCTCTCAACAGTCTGTTGATCAGCATCCTCTAGATTCACATATTTGACAGCATACAGCTGCTTCTTGTCATTCAGTACTTGAAACACCTACAAAACAGTATCAGTTAATAACTTCATTCATCCCTAACTCCAATGTACTATGGTCCTCCATCTCAACTCAGCCAGAATACCAAAAGAAGCCTACATTTTCGAAAGAAACAATACAAAGAAATTCATAAAAGTCAGCATGAAAAAAAAAAAAATCAAGAAAGACACCAGTTACAACACAAACAACCCTCTATCAGAAGCTATCTTGGTGCCACAATATACTTCACCAGGTGTAGTACATCATGAGTCTGCAGTGTGCCTAAGATGAGGATTATGAAATAACACTCCCAGAGATACAGGTTTGATCTGCCCTCAC
Organism: Onychostruthus taczanowskii; assembly: GCF_017590055.1. Taxonomy (NCBI): domain Eukaryota; kingdom Metazoa; phylum Chordata; class Aves; order Passeriformes; family Passeridae; genus Onychostruthus; species Onychostruthus taczanowskii. The sequence goes on from NW_024501348.1 coordinate 7,159,004, forward strand.
ACAATGACTTTGTCACATCAAAATCATGTGGAGGCTAGGTCACATGGCACATTAGAAGAGGCTGAGAGCACAAAATCTCACTCAGTCTTAAGATGAGAAGGCTGCAGGAAATTCTATTGCTGTCTTCTATTGCTCCCTATTTAAAGGGAAGGTATGACAGACTCCTCTTGAACCATCAAAGTATGAGATGCAACAGACACAGCTAACAACAAGGAAAATTACAATTGGATATTTTGGTTTTTTCACTGTCATATAGTCCAACGGGAAAACTGCTTGTCCAGATATGCTATGAAATCTCCATCCTTGGCAATATTTAAACACAAAACCCCATGCATACCCTGCTCTATTTTAGCCTTGTTTTAAGCAGACTATGAGAAAGTGACACACACAAGTCCCTGCCATCGTACCTCATTCTACAACCACACACTGGCAACACAGAGAGCTCCTCTTTCTGGAGTTCCCTGCTGACTGGAACCTGGCTAATATTAGTCCAATTGACAAGAAGGATGGGAGGGAAGACCTAGGAAACAAACTTGTTAGCCTAACCTCAGTTGCTGGCAAAATTACAGAGAATATCCTACTGGGTACTACTGAAATGCAACTACTGATCAGACAGTCAACATGGATTCACAAAGGGAAAGACCTCTAAGTAATTAGTTAAATTAGCTATCCTTAAAACACATCCTCCTGGAAGCTATGCTGAAACACATGGAGAACAGAGAGATGATTTGAAAGAGCCAGCACTGCTTCACCACCTGCAAGTCTGTCTGACCAACCCAGTGACCTTCTGTGAGGGAAGGACTACACCAGTGAACAAGAGAAGAGGTAGAGATGTCATCTGCCTGGACTTCTGTAAGGCCTTTGACATAATCCCCCACAACATCCAGCTAAACTACTTATGCTCTTAAGGAAGGAACTATAACAAACCCAAGAGATTTTGCCAATATTGTTTCCCAAGCTCCCATGACCCCAAATTTTCATGTAAAAAGCAGCTCACTCACCACTTCAGACATAGCTACAACTCTACTTCTCACACAAGTTACAGAAGTAGTTAAGAGATGGTCTGGTCTGTCTCCTTCAGGCTGTCAATCAACTTTACAAGTCACCCATTTCCCAACACTGTAATCACACTGCTCTAAACAAGTTTCTCCCATTAGGATGTCCACAATGCAGCACATCTCTTACAAGAGAAGAGCTGATTCTACCAGGAATTTTAATGCTTACTCTACCATAGAAATTATCTTCAAGAAGAAAAAGTCTAAGCATAGCACTAAACCAGCAAAGTTCTAGATTCCATGGGTCAAACACTGCGCACATGCTAACACTAGGCACTCATTAGGTTATTTCAATGTGTATTTACAATAGATTGTACTACTGTGTAAATGACTGACTGCCTAAAAGGATAAAGGAGCACCTTACCTTACTTGAGCCTCCACTACCTATTTGCTTTAACACTGTATAAACTCTTCCATTGATGACAAGGCATTCATGTGAAGGTACAGAAGCTGGAACCTGTGTACACATAGAAAAGGTTAATAAATATTGGTACATGCAACAGAACTTAAGAGAGCTCTACTTTTCATTAAGTTAAAATGCTTTAAGTTGTCTTGCTCTTTCTGAAGATGATAAAGCTGTTTAGAAGCACTAAAGAAACTCCAAATGAAAGCTAGTTCCCCATACACTGATCATCATTTGGCATGTGACGTCACTGCACTCTTGTAAAAGTGCCAGTGCTCCTCACACTGGAAATCAAGGAAAGGATCTTCTTTAATAAGGCTTCCCAGATCATTAGAGACACCTCCCTCTTTACTTATAACGTCAGAAACTACATTATCCAAGAGACTTTCAGTCTCGGCATGAAACTTAAGAGCTGTACTGAAATCATCTACCAATCTATTTGACGCTAATTATTAGCTAAAAGGCTACAGTAGTGTGAAGTTGAAACAGCCTGCATTGCCCATATCTGCAACACCAAGCCATAGAAAGCCTCAAGTTTGATTTATTAATTTGTCAATACTTATCCTCTGGTAGAAAGCTTAAACCTATCCCCCCAGTTTTATCTACAATTGGGATGGTTCCTACCTGAATATGCAACACATCTAAGGTAACCCATTTTTACATTATGTCAGGCCACAACAAACGTATTAAAAGTTGTGAAATCTAAAAAAAAAAAAAAATGGAGGAGAAATGCAATCTTTCACCTCCCTCAAACTCATGGTTTCCAACACACACTGCTTCTCTTTAACGGTACTGTACTGGGTAAAACAGTGGTGTAAAAGCACTGCAGAACAAAATAGAGGCTCTTGGTCTTTTCACTGTCATTAAGTAGGACCTGAAAAGGCTTAGATTGCAGACATAAAGGCTCCAGCATTTAGACAAAACTGAAATGATTTTTCAACATCTGACTTAGGTCATCTAAATTCAGATATACACAAGAACAAAGTTATTTTAGGAATACTAGACTACTTTCCATTACTCCTCCAGGAAGATGAACAGTAACATCAGATGAAAAACTATATATACACATTTATTTTACCTAAACTAGTTCCCAATGAAAATGTGTTAAAAAATGACAGAAAATTGTTACCTGTAAGCCAACTTGATTTTGAAACGGAGTTGCTGGAGTATGTGGTATATAATATGGGAACTGGCTGTAGGGAGTAGAAATTTGACAGCCTGGTAGAAACTTGTCCTTTACGACTGGTGTGCTGAAACTAACAAAAAAATGAACAATACCTGCAATAGTTGTATTTTGTTAAGATTATTTTAACAACAAAGTTGAAATCTTCAATGTTTCTTGAAAGTTAAACCCTATTGACTATAGCAAGAGCTCAAGCCTCAACTTCATTCAATAATTATCATTAAGACCACTTAACTTCTTCATTTAGAAGTCCTTTTAGAAATACACTGAAATAACATACTCAGCAAATGCTTTTAAAAACACAAACTCACTATCTTCAGACAATATCTGGCACTTCCCAGCAACTGAAAAGTGAAAGAACTATAAAGCTAGAAGAGCTGACTATAAGAGTTTGAGCCAGTTACTCTTCTCTAGCTTATTGTTATTTATTCAAAAACTTTTTATATTACCTATTTTTTAAAGTAAGCATATTAAGACAGACAACTTCAAAAACTCTCACTATTGCATTGAGAGTTTAGCTACACTGTATGAGCAGAAAGATAATGGATTTAAGAAAACTAAAAAGATTACAAAAAAAACCTATGTTTTTTTTAATCTGTTCCCTTGATGTGTCTACCATTTCTTTAGTTATATTTCTGAACATACTTTATTTTCCTTCCACTGCAGTCACAGAAACTAAGGCCAAAACCAGAACTGGAAAAAGTGTATATAACTAGGATTTATTTGGTAGAGTAAAACCACAGAAGTAAAAAAAAAAAAAAGGACAAAACCAGTCCAAAGCATGGCTTTCTTTGAATATAGAAACACTCAGCAATTCTGCAAATTTAGCATGTACAAACTAAGTAAAGCGAATTCATTCAAGGACTATTATCACATTCCTTCATGAAATTACGTGGTTCATGCCCTACCTATAGTCTGAGTTCTACAACTAGAGAGACAGTGATCCTACCAACAGGAACAGTGCTTACTCAGCATACAACCTTGACCTATATGATTCATCCTAGAGACTTATGAAAACAATAAGTAATCATATAATTAGAAAGATTTGCCAACACAGGCATAGGGGTTTATGCCTTATTTAAGGTAACACGGATAAACAAATGCTATAATTTCTTAACATAAGTACTTAATTCTGCAAGCTTCTGGATTTATCAAAGTGCTTTTAAAAAAACCTCAGACACTTGCATGTTGGGAAATAAACTGATATATAGTTATCAATCTAAAAAGCCTGACAGCCACATAGTTATCCAAAAGAAAGTGTCATGTAGCAGCGATTGGTGAAAAAGGTAATAGTTCTACTAGGGACTTATTGATTTGATGGTAAATATTCAAATGCTGAAAAGCTGACAAAAAGGCAAAGGTCCCTAAATGCAATCTGAATCTCAAAATCAGGCACTTCACAGAAGCACTTGGAATGTTTGCTATTGAATAGAAAAATTTAACAAACCCTGTAAAAATCTGCTTAAACCTTTTCAGAGATCAACTACCATCTTATAGTAGGCTTACCAGGCCATATAATCATTAGATGTGGTTCTTGGTGTTCCATAAACGTGTGATGGGTCACTTTTCTTAGAAACAGCATCTGGTGGTGATAATTGTCTTGAAACAGGATGACCAGACTGTTCAATGTTCATTTGTTTTCCCTACAAAGGGCAAAGCAAGATATTGTATCACACAAGAAGCCACAATTAAGAACACAGAAATAATTTCTTCAACATGAGACTGCTGCTGCTAGCACACGTGCAGTACGTTGTTTTTGTTACTTTACCTCGCCATAGCAGCTTTTCTGTGACACTTCTTGAGTTGGCATTTTTTTTCTGGCATTAACACAGTTTAGTTTAATCTGCTCCAACTGCTTTCTATAGCTTTCACCAAAACTAGATTGTTGCTGTTGACTTTCCAGACTCCTGGGCTCTGGTGTCTTCAGCTCCAGATGCTGAACTTTATTTTCTGTGAAAAAAAAAAATCAAAAAAACAAACCCAACAAAAAACCAAAAACCAGAATATTAAAATGATTCAATATTCAACACTTAAAGTTTCTAGAATAATTTTACTTCATTTTCTAGCTCAGACTAAAACACAGATGATTTACTGGAATTAGGCCTTAAAAGACTTTAACGAAGTCCTCAGGCTCCATATTCAATTCAATGTAGTAAAATGGCAACTTTCTTCAAGGTCTTAGGATAACACTGTAACAGTAACAGAGATGCAACTGTTTCCTACACCAACACAGCAATAAGAGTACACAACTGTACTACAACATCCCGGGATACTGAGCAGGATGATAAAGCACTGAAGATAAGCTTACTACCATACTCCAAATTAGAAATCAGTTGCCTGCAACAATAGGCAACCTATAATCCAAGTGCAATGACTGAAGCCAGAGGCCTGAAGGGACTTGGCACTATTTCCTAGTTCCTTTTGCACAGGTAGTACTAGAGTGAAACGGTGGGATGTGACAGTGCAGGCTGCAAACAGCACAGCTTAAGAGTGTTCCTTCATGAGCCTGAAAAGTTTTCTTTTCAAATTACTAAAAAGCATCCCATGCTGAGCAGCTTAGTGAAAGTCAGCTGCTGAAGGACTGAACTACCTCAACCAACATCTCACCTGGAAACATGAATGAAGCACAAACAGGGCAAGTATGACCTGAAACCCAAACTGTTCAGTGAACTTTTCCCACTGACTTGGCATTGGGAACAGTTCACTGAGGGGACAATGAAGTTAAAAAAAAAAATCACAATTTTTCAACTGCAATGTTTCTTTCCTACAATACATACGTATTTATACAATCCTAAATCCAACTCTTGCAATTAGACATTTTCACCTAATTTTTTCAGCAGGATAAGAAACCTGCTGAAAAACTTAGGGAACCAGCCTTCTGATGAAACACTGAAGTAATTAGCAACTAACCACAGGAGGTTAGTACATGTATTCCATATTCCATGAAGTTGGTAAATAACTAGTAGCAATCTTCTAGATTTTACTAGCCCTGAAATCTAGCTTGCTATAAATCAATGCTGGTTAGAACATTTTCTGGAAAGACAACAATGTAATCTAATACCATCCCTATTTCTAGCTGACTTCACACCAGTCAAAATCCATGCAATATCTAAGTGAAGTATTTCTGAAATACACCAAAATTGTTTTTAAAAGAACTTTAAGAACCATTCTCCAAAAGTATGTTAATAATGCAGTAACTTCCACTTTTTGAAAAACATTTAGCAATTTATTTTTTCAATATACAGAAGAGCACATTTTCCATGCTTATTCTATTTCAAACTACTCAGACATGACATTAATAGTTACCCGCTCTTTTTGTCACAAGACTTGCATCCACTTTGGTTTTGAGAGTTACAGTTGAATTGGTAGCTGTTTCTGAGCTGCCCTCATCCACCATCTGCAACTGTAAAGCTGTTTTTTCTTGTAAGGACTGAAGAACATAAAAAGCATATTAAAAAAGAATCAAAGGAAAATTAAGGAGTAGTTTAAGGAGTAGTATACAAGAGATATTTCCTTAAGGTGATTAAGTGGCAGGTGCACTGCAAAGCAAACATGCCTCAGGGAACTGTGCAGGTTACACAGACAAGTATTACTGATGCTATTTTTAAATACATCAACATTCTGAATTTTCATAATCCAGTTGCTACAATAAAGGCCTAAATGCTTACTATTCTGAAATTTTCTTTTAGGGGATGGGGACATGGGACATGAAAATGTAAGACACAGTAATGAAAGACAATTGTTTTTTTGATGAAAAAAATCTCTATCAGAAGCTGGGATTTATGGCTTGATAGGGCACTAACTTAGTTGAATAGACTTCATTAAATAAGGTACTTCCCATGGTAAAATTCATGACCACACCTGAAAGAGGTTCTGTAGTCAAGTTGAAAACTGTTTATCCCCTCTTGATAAATCATATTCCAAATGCTACTCCCATTCCTCCCATCAGATGTACTGCTCAGAGAAAGCTCTTTTTTAATGCCCTATTATGCATAAATATTTTCAAGTTTAAAAGCCACAGTGAATCTTTCTATCCACAAATGATTACTTAAAGGGACATCTTACATTATTTCTTTCTCAAATTGAAAAAGGTGTTATTATCTTTCTTACTAATATCATAGGATAGTTAGAATTCCTTTATATATTTAAAAAACACTTAAATTACCTGCAAATCTCCCAGGCTGTATGAATCACGCCCACAAGGTTTCGGTTCTGATGGTGGAAAAGGTGCAACAAAGGCTGTTTGTTTGGAGCTGGACGTTTGCCTGTTGAAGTAATATTCTTAATTGCATCACATATCAACACAGTGTGGCAATGGTTTTTTTTGGGAATGATATGTAAAAAGTAGTTGTGTGAAGATTTGGGCTACAAGTTTCAAATATACAGAAAAGCAGGTCCACTCGAACAGCAAAGTGAGAAACAACACAAAGAAGTCCCACAAAATGGGGATTTAAAAATATCTTGAGTTACAAAACTGTCTTATCTCTTTATTTTAAAAGCTGGACTACGTAAAGATATTTTGAACAAAATTTATTTCCATTTTAATTTCTATTTCTTTTGAGCTTACTGATTAGCCAGAACATGTTTTCTCTTCATCTTTACAGGCTTTCATACAAAAAATTTCCATAAGATTGGAAGTAGGTTACTGCAGTACCTATTGTAACTATAATGACTATTTGTCTCTTATCCTTCAGGTCAAATTTGACATTGACATCTGACATTTCCACTATGCAATAAAAGTACCATTGAAAAGGAGTGTTAAAATCTGTTGTGCTGTAGGTAAACCCAATAACCATACCTCTTCATAACACTAGCCATGAGTGGGACATCTGAATCCTCCATGTCATCACCATCATCAGATACTAGGGTAACAGGAATCCTCCCAAATGGGCAAATCTTAGAATAAAATTCAAAGTTATCAGGTGTGTAAAGCAGAATAAAGACTTTAAGATTCTAAAGAAAATGTTACATGTTTTACCTGGTTAGATTTGTTTAGTGGTCTCAATGGATTGTGGTAATTAACTAGGGCACCCAGTTCCTGTGACTTCTCTTCCCTAAAAGAAAAAACAAATTCAAACAAAAAACCCCACAAAACAAAACACATAACACTGTAATGTATGCGTTTGGTTTTGGTTTAAATGATGTTGTAAGACATCAAATAAGAAATTAAGACATTACCTAAATAAAGATCTGGTAATAGTAGAAGAATTTTCACTAGAATCATTCTTTTTTAAGCTTCTGTAATTTCCACCTGTATTCTGAAGTCCAGACTCCTGTGTACTTGATACTGTAGGGGAAATTGTTAGAATCAGACAAATTCAACTAAATTATTCTAAGCAATTAATTGGGTTAAATTAAACCAACTGATTTCACTGATAGCAAATTTGAGTGTGGTCATATAAGCTGTGTGAGGTCAGGGAGTATCAAGGCAGGAATATCAAGGAATATTTAGCAGTAGTTTTATTAAGTTGTACATTAATCTTAAAATGATAAGTCAACTTAATAAACTTTATGAAAGTATATATTTCAGATATGCTTTATGGTAAACACAACCAGAACTCAAGTTATTTGAAACGCCATTCTAGAAACTTAAACCCACAAATAAACAGTTCAGAACACTGTCTTCCACATTATTTTTCCCTACAGGTGAAGGGAAGGTCATTTCTCAGAGAAGAAATTACAAGAACTCAGAATAACTAACAAAAATGTATCAACACCTTAACGAACACACATTCACATTGTAACAGTTTCATTCTTCATTTAGGGAACAATGTGGAGTACAAGCTATTTTAAGCACCTTCAGATAAACAATAATCACTTGAACTCAGCTATTTTCCTGAAAAACCCTTTTTTAGAAATGTAAATTAATATCTGGTTATTTTGATTAGGATCACTTCAATATTATATTTTTTTTTTAAAAGACACCAAAAAGCATATTTGAAAAAAAAAAAAAATCTAAGGCAACAGGAAGTGTTTAAAGCCAGGTTGAAAGCTTTGAGCAACCTGGTCTAGGTGTTCTGGAACCTGGAAGGTGTTCTTGCCCCATAGCAGGGGGTACGAACTAGATGACTTTCAATGTTCCTTCCAACCCAAACCATTCAAAGATTCTAAGATACTATATAATATGATCTTCTACATCACATAGGCCCTATGCTCCATCAGTATAGGAAATTATCTGCTGGACCAACAAAACCCATAGCTACCCACAGCCTTCGAATAAATCACAATTTAAGGACTTTTATATAGCACTTAACATTTTTAAATTTCTATCAGCTCATTGAAATGGATTTTACTTTTCTTTTGAACTCTCTCATATCCCTCTTCTACTTTCATCTACTTCTGGTAGATGAATAGTGCAGTACCAGTTATTTCTAATACTTAATGTTTTATGAACTACTTATGCCAATAGACCAAACTACTCATTTAAATAAAACAAGTGCCTCAATGTACAGTGTAGTTTTATTACCAACCCAGGACCATCACCATCTCACAAATGCAACTCACAATTTTTTCCCCAAAGATTTTTTTTTTTAAACCACCAGCTGGCCACTGGACTCTCACACCCAGCTGGTGATCTAAAACACTTTCATTCCTTCACAGTCTAAGACAGCCTATCTGCTTCTTATGATACTCCTGACCACAGCTGGATCCCATGACCTAAGGCTCTCTTCCACCCAAAACAATTCTAACATGGTTCTGCAACCTACATTTCTGACATGGTAAACTATCTTTTCCCAACTAAACATGTTTGATTGCACCTGGTATGTCAAATACTTCAGATTGCGGCGCATGAATGAAAGAAAAAAAGGAATCAAACCAAAGGTTTCTAGACTTGATGCATGTTTTATATTTGCTTCACAACACTAACTGCATGTAACTGCCAAAAGCATTCTGCACAATCTTCTGAAGCTATGAACGAATGCATTTACATATACAGTATTCATATTTGCCAATAAACTTTCAAAAGCACCTCTTCAAATGGTAATAGAAAACAGAAAATACATAAATGCCAATATACTAAAATAGCCTTTGTTGCTCCAGAGGACCAAACAAATTCACTTAAAGCCAAATTCAGTGATTTACCCCTTGTATGTTTCATAGTTTGAGATATCTGGTGTTATTTACCTTTTAAATTTAGTTATTTAAAGATTAAAGCTTATAGTTTGCATTTTTCAAATAACTAATTACAAACCCATATAAAAAATAAATAAGCTTACTCTTGCCCCAAAGTTCACAGCTTCCTAACTGGGAGGCAGGGTTTGCCATTCTTTCTCACAGATATCTCCTTATATCTGTGAGAAAGAACAGCAATATCTGCAGCAGCGAGTCAATAATGTCAGCAAAAAATTATACAGTCCATGAAGGATATTGGTATCCTTCAAGATATTCTCCTGTGGCACAGTACATAAGCAGTGGCATTTATGATGTCTATATCCAATTAATGATAAACAAAATAAGACAGAAAATAGAGTTTATTAGAAATGAATGCCACAGTTGAATAGTATTGAAAGGGTTCACTCCTGCTAGTGTTTCAGTCAAAGGCTGATTCAATAGGTGCCAAGCAAATCTCAAATGCCACTCCTGAAGATATATCCCTAAGGAAATTAAATCAGACCTATTTTTACATTAATTCTGTCCTTACACAATGCAAAAATATGGAAGTGTTAGACATCACTCTTGAAAGAGTTAGCTACACACACTTCAGTGCTAAAGTCAAACTATATTTTTTGCTCAATTCCACTTAAAATAAATTGATCTCTTGAAAACTTCAAGAAATAACTGTTCCCTTTTTGAAGTTACATACCCAGCAATAAGGATTACTTAGGATTTATGATACAGCCAAGCATTTCAGTTTTGTACAACCAACATATGGGTTTTGTCCAAAATAAAGCTGAAACAGATCATTTTTCCTAGATTTGACTTCACTGAAATGACTGTCAAAGCTTTCCCAGTCTGTCACAAGATACACCTCCAAGTAACCTATATGTGTAGCTTAGTCTGTATATTTCAGTCCTAATTCTTCTCTACCAACAATAGTTCTTACTTCACACTTAGAGCTGTGAGTCTATAGTACAAACAGCAAATCCCTGACAACAGCCAAAGGAACACTGCAGAACTACAGAACTGACCATAACACAGCTCCTGCAAACTACAGTCACTGCAGTGAAGGTGAAAACAAACACTGAAGGAATAAGATTTATAATATAGGCAAATATATCTGTCTATTTGGCAATAGAGATTCTGATTTGTATCTAGAAGGAACAAACACTAGAGTTTTCTTTCCAATCTAGAATCACAACATGCATAAACAATCAGTATTTTAAGAAGCTGTAGTTACCTGCAAAGTTCTCCTTCTCCTCATCTGAAAGTAACTGCTTTTTTTTCAAATGTAAGTTTTGCAGAGCAGTTTCCAACAATTCCAGAGGAACAGCAGAGCACTCCACAGCTTTCTGAAGGATCTGCTTACACTTCTTCTCATTTTCTAAGTGTAAGAAGCACAGAGTTAGAAATCACAGAAGTAAAAAAACAATTACACTGGGGCAAGAGTTTTTTAATGAGATGGTTACATTCATGTTGTCTTACATTCACTTTGCATAGCTCTATGAAGCCACTGTTCATTAGGGACACCTCCCCTTACATTGCCATTTTAAGGAAACTGCCTGGAAATACTTGCAAGTGAATCACACAAGTCAATTTTTCACATTAAATTGAACACCAAGTCACAAAATACACATTCTCAGTATTTTTTTTAGTGTTACAGGAACTGTAAGAAAATTGCACTCATTCTAAAATCCATTTTTTTCTGTAGTACCAGAAAGGAAATATGACTTTTATGGACTTCTATTTATATCTGACCAGGTAAAAATTTTTATTATGGATATATTATGAAACATCTTTAATGCACTTCATAGAAATCACATTTAAAACTAGCTGTTAAATTAAACAACAACTCTGGACAGCACTACAGTTAAGAAAAGAGAAAAGCAAGAATATGTTTTCATTACCGTTTCAGACATTACTAAATGGCATAAGTAGAACTTTGAAAAGAGCTGGGGTGGGAAAGGGAATGTGTTAACAAAATATATCGAAGCAGTCAATTTACATATGTAATCATGTACACAGGCATCTATTAGAAAAAGTCAAATAGGGAAAAATGTGTACTGTAACCACAATACTCTGGGCAAAATGATGCAATGTTTTGCTACAGCTGTCAATGCCCCTGAAACACCAAATGCCCTTCTTCCTCCTTTCCAAAGCAGCAAAACGAACCACTGTGTTCTTACATTCATGCCACATACACATTACAATAGTCAAGCATATGCATAATAGCATATTTAAGAGCACCATGCCCCCACACTCAAAGCACCACTTGTAAATGAAGTTAGACACCATTGTTGCCTGTAGTTCAGGCTAGTGGAAGTGCAGTTAAGCACCAGGAACTTATGCTTTAAGTAACCTATTTAAAGAATATTAAATGGATGATGTCAAATATTGAAGGAAAGAAGCACCAGAATTAGATGAGCTATAATTTCATTTAAATCAATTTTGTGCTAATTTGTTAGAATCTGGTTTTTAACCATATAGTCAAATTCTGTTTTTTCTCTTAAATTGTTAGCAAAGTGGATAGGCTCTAAGAATCCTTAACCAGCATTCTGAGATTCTACCTTTGGCTATATTTAGTAACCACACATTGCTTCAACAAGACCTGCTACTCGAAAGTAATTCCTCCTAGTATTGTGTGCCTCGTTGAGTAAGAAAGAACATGACACCAAAACATGTATGTGAAAAACTGCTTCATCCCCTTAACAGATGAGGATCCAAGGCACAAACTAAAGGCAGAAGTATTTCTGAATTCCAATCAGTGCACTTCATTACATGCCAAAAGCCTGAATCAAGCACCCTGGCATAAGAGTTGAAACAGTCAAGAGTAGAGTTTTATCTGTGGTCATGAGTTCTGACCAATTCACAGCAAACCGTCCTCAAGCACACCACCCAAAGTACCCAAGTAATGACATGACAACTCCTCATCTGAGGTATTTAAATGAAATTTTAGTCAGTATTTAAGTAAAAAAAGAGCCACAAAAAAAACAGAATGGCACCGTTATTGTGTCACTCCATTTCCAGGTCACTAATATTCGATTATTAAGAAATCAACATCAATTTGCCAAGTCTAATTTCACAACTTGAGCTTTTATCTTGAGCAAAACTGTGAGCTAAGGAAGAGAAGGTGCAATTAAGTTTTTCTGCTTAATGCAAAAGAAAACACTGACAGATGTTCCAAGCACTGCTGGAAATCATTGGATGAAGAAAAACAAAGCACTACCCTCCTTTCCCTCTGGCCTAAGTGGACACAGCGAAAAAGGAGCAGCACTCTTAAGTAACAATTTAACTCACATGTTCCACTAATCCTCTTTGAAGCACCCAGCAGGGACACTGTAGCTCCATACCCATTACTAAAGGACACCTAGATCAGCTCAAGGGTAACAGATACAAATCAGAGAGCACGCTGCAGATAAAACAAAGCCAATCATAACTGGCTTATTTCCTTTGGGATCAGAACTTCATTCTAGATTGATTACTTACTGTCAAAGTAAGGTAAACTACTGCACGAACACATCCCATAACTACAGAATGAATTTAGTCACTGGTAACCTGTAGCAACATTTCTACACTTTATTAAATTACACAATAGGTTTTATTACTCTTATTTAACAATATCTTTGTTATTGCAGTATTAGTGCTTAATTATCTGTTTAAATAAACATCCAGTGCTCACTAAAAAAATTATCTTCTTTTAACTACTGTTTAGAAGTTAAATACCACAAGTTTATATTAGAACAAGACTGGTGAGATAACTGACATGCATAACACAGAAACTGTGTCATTTCAAGACATAAACATGCAGATTTCTGCCCTTTTTCCCCCCATCCTCTACAGAAGTCATTTGTAAAATATAACACATACTTCTGGTGGGGGGAGTTGGTTCATAGCCTTTCCTGCGCTAATGCAAATCAACTTATCAATAAATTAAAACTGGAAAATCTGAGATGACAAGTGAGTATCTACTTTGATTTTAACAAAATGGCTCTGCCTCATGGGCCACTTTGAGCATCTAAACAATATCCTAAAATACAGTTTAAAAGTAGTACTGGAGCAAAAATGTATCAATAAAACCACTATCAGTGGAAAATAAACAGAGGTAAAGAAAGATGAGTAAACAGTAAAATGTATTCAGAATCTAGAGTGTAGAATAGGCATTAATTTATTTAGTGTAGCTAAATTTGGGGAGAATTTCTCGTACTAGGCAGTATGAGAAATATATACAACATACAATATTGTACAACAACTTCCATGATACTGAAAAAGCAAGAAGGAAAACAAATCACAAAACAATTAATACATTAATCAATTCTTTTCCATTCAAATAGGAAAACAGCTTTCATAGAATGAGTTTGTCTTTCTGTACAGAGCAAACTGTCAAAGGAAGAAATAGCCAGGGTGACATATGTCACTGTTCAAATCACCCATGGAAACAAAAGAGACACCCAAAAATACAAGCCTGTGGGCAGCCAACACAGCCTTGCTAGCAAGTACCTGGGCAACCAAATTGCATATTGACAGAGTATTTTGGTTTAACAAAAAACATACTCAATCTACAGATGCTTTTTGGAAGACAGAATTTCTTCCACAAGCAAGCAAAGTATTTGAGCCTCATTTTTCAGTGCAGGAAGAGCCTTACTCAAAAGCCTTCCACTGCAAGATCTAAATTAGAAAAGTAGAAATTACTAAAAATTTTCACCTGGTTTGAAAGCTATTTCTAAAACAGAAAAAAAACCCAATGAACTGTGTGCATATTTTCATTTCAAAAGTGAGCACATATTCTCAGTAAATTTCCATTTGAAAAAATCCCAACTTTGTTCTGATTCAATACCTACCAGTTTCCTTACAAATTATGTAAGGGAGCAGAAGTTTAAAACAACAAAACTGAGAACAACACAGAACAGCAACACCAAACAAGTTTTGTTTTAGGGGTTCTTTTGGGTTTTTTTTTTTCCTTTGTTTTTGGTTTTGGGTTGTTTATTTTTTTTACAAACCTTGTGATAGCTCAAACTGTGCAAAAGCCACGTGCACAAAAGCAAATTTCTTGCAGTTTAGTCTGGCCAGATGAAATTGGTCCCGTGCCTCCTCTGGATCTTGAAGACTGTAAAGACAGCACATTCATAATTATACAAGGTGAGGAGCCTGAGAAGGATGAAGTTCCAAGTACTGGATGAAGCCTTTAACTAACTCTGAAAAAGCAACCCTTAGCCCTATAGGCTAAAGATTTTCCTCTTTCTTAGAGCAATCAGTGAACTAAAATAAGCAAAGAAATTTAAAGTCTAATTATTGAAAGATATCAAGCTGAACCTTCCCAAACTCAAAGGATTCAATCCTTAAACTCTTTCACACTTGATAGTTCATTTACTTTTGGCAAATTTTAATCCTAGTGTTACATTCAACCATAGACTGCTGAGCAGGTTCATACTTACACATAGCTCGCCCACATTTAAATATTCAAGAGCAACTACAGCCTATGCAAACACCAGTCAAGATACAAAAGGCCTAAATCTACATTACTATGAAATACATTAATGTTTCAACTGACAAAAAAAAGGGTGCTTAACACTTACCAGCAACATCTATAATCAATAAAGAAATTCTTTCCTAAGTTCCCCCTTGGCTCAACAGGTACACAAAGGTGCCACTTAGAAGTGAGAAGAGCAAAAGATTTATGATCATGGTTCAACATAAAAGTACAGAAAAATACAAGATGGAAAGGTAAAGAACATTTTCAGTAGAATTCTGTGAAATATTGAATGAAAGACATTTCTCATAGTTTAGGCATGTTACTAGTCACATAGGTTCACTGAACTCAGCTCTGACCATCCAAAGCAATAGGACAGGCACAGAATAACCCATCTGCAGGCAAAGTCAGAGAAATTAAGCTGTAATGTATTACATTCACTTTCAAAGAGCTTGCAGAGTTCCTGTAGAAAGCAGCAACAGCTGGAATAGCAATACACAGAACAAGACCTAACACTAGCAATAGGCACCAACTGTCACACGCTTGGTGGCACTGTGCTACAGCCAGAAGCATTCCACGAGAGCAGGTCTGGCATTGCAAATGTACAAGACAGAAAATCATAGAAGCATTTGCTGTCTTCAACTATTTCAGAGCACACTCAAGGGTTCTTCCGATCAGCTTGGTATAATAATAGGTCAAAAGGTATTGGCACAGAGACTGCAGCTAAAGCAGATACCAGGAAAAAACACCAAGTGCCAAGAATGGAATAATCCAGTTTCTCACCTAAAGGTTGGGCAGAGATGTGATTGCAAGCAGGCTTAGGGAGAAAGACTTGGGGGTGATGGCTGATGAAAAAGTCAACATTAGCCAGCTGTGTGCGCTTGGAGCCCAGAAAGCCAAACGGAATTCTGGGCTGCGCCAAAAGGAACATGGCCAGCAGGTCACAGGAGGTGATTCTGTCCCTCTGCTCTTGGGAAATCCCACCTGAGACACTGCATTCCCAACATAAAAAGGACAGGGCCCTGTTGGCACAAGTCCAGACAAGGGCCACAAAGATGATTAGGCAGCTGGAGCACCCCTCCTGTGAAGATGGGCTGGAAGAGTTGGGTCTGTTCCCCTGGAGAAGAGAAGGAGACCTCATAGCAAACTTCCAGTATCTGAAGGGGGCCTGCAGGGAAGCCAGAAAGGGACTTATTGTCAGGAACTCTAGTGGTAGAACTAAGAAAAATGGGTACAAAATGAAAGAAGAAACTTTATTTTTAAACTTTTTTTAAACTTTGTTAGGCTAGGTCTTAGGTAGCCTAAATTTAGGTAGTCACAATAAAGAGGTAACCCTCTTTATTGTGAGGGTGGTGAGACACTGGAACAGGTTACCTGGGGAGGCTGTGGATGCCCCAACCCTGGAAGCATTCAAAGCCAGGCTGGAAAAAGCCTTGAGCAATCTGGTCTAGTGAAAGGTGTCCCTGCCTACAGCAGGAGGGGTTGGCACTAGATGACATTTAAGGTCCATTGCAACCACTTAGCATTCTACAATCAGAACAAAATAGTGTTGATGACAGTAAATACTAAGATCTCAAGCCGCTGCCACTGCTTCTGAAGTTTGTGATGCTGATTTGCTCTTTCACCTTGTTTAGGTGGAATATTTGGGAGAACAGCAAACAATTCTACTGAAAAGCACATCTCTTCTCCCACCCAAGGTAGTACTATCAGAGCACCTATCAGCATCACTTAAGTTGTAGCATCAATATTGCTGTACTCGCAATAGCTAAAAAATAAACCAGAAGCACTCAAAGTCATGAGATAAGAGGATTTTCTTTAACAGAAGCTAAAACCAAGTAAAGACAAAATATATAGTACTGGACAAACTGGACAAAACAGCCAGTAACAGAGAAGGTAGAGCACAGAACACCAGGGAAACTAAGAACAAAAAAATTATGAATAATAAGTTATGAGCAGTAAGTAAACATGCCAAACACAAAAGATCCAAGTAAGTAGCCGCTGATTAACTTTATTTCCAAAAATTACAATCAACATTGTTTTCAGGTCCAACCAGCCAAAAGTAATTTCATCGCTGGTGAGATTACAGATGTAGTTCATAAATGTAGCTTCATATAAATAATTGATATTATATGCTACTCTGGACAAGAAAGTATTAGATTATAGAAATAAGATTAAAGAACAAGCTAGTATCTGAAAGTAATTTCCAAATAAGGAATAATGAATTTAGGGAGATCCTTATAGTGAAGTTCCCCTTATAGTGGGATTGATGCTATATCAGATTTTTGTGGGTACATTTTTTAAAAGGGGTTTGGAGTGAGTTGTTCATCTTTTAAAAAGAAATTTTTATTAGGCATGTCAGGAAATGTATGACTGATGGTATTTGCCAATTAAAAAATATGCAGCAGAAAACAAAAAGAGCAGACCTGAGCTACCTAGTGAGATGGGTAAATTCTGTAATGCTGGCTACTAAAGTAGAAGTTATTTTAGTACAGCTGTAGAGTGCATTTTAATAGTGAAACAAGACAGACTGCTCTCCCAAAAAGGTCCCTAGAGGCTGTGGCAGTGAAACAGCTGAAGATATTTCAGTGAGACACCGCAACTAGAACTGTTCATACTTTTCATGTATTCACAAGCTACTGACAGCACCTTTGGTTATGCTTTCTGCAATATTTCACAGAATACTGAACATAGCTCTTGCACACACCTTAAGAGTATCCCACCTTTCAATCTATGCTCTAAAGATCAAGTGAAAATAGGTCCAAGTGATTAGGGAGGTAGGAAATGTTTCTGAACTTAAACTCTCCTACAACAAGATAAGAGATGTGACTTGATCACTCTTCTGGAAACGAATTTCCACAAACTAGGATCCAGAAACCTATATTACAGTTTCTGCTCTGAGGAAAAGCAACGGATCTTTGAATAGGAACGCCATCTTGAAATGTATCTTTAAATCTCTTTAAAGAGATTCTTTACTCCACTTACAAAAAAACCTTCCCTCTTCAAGATACTAAAGATTCACAAGGTCATTATTCACTCCTGTTTCTCAACAGGAGATTCAACAGATTACTTCCACTGTGTGCTTTTAGTAACAATGATGCAGCAAGGTCCATGCAAAGGACAGTGCAGAGTAGTAGACATTTATCATACTGCAAGATGAAACCATATGCCAAAAAGTCAAATAGGGGAAGAACATGAAAGAAAAAGATTAGCTATGTTCACTGGAAAATCACCTGTTCAGCTCTGATTAAGATTGCTGCATTGTTCAACTACAGCTCTTCAACAAAATATTTGCTGTGCTATTTCAAGTGACAAAAGAACCCCTTACAAAAAAAAAACTCTAATTATAACGCTGCCCCAAATTATGCCTGAACACACCTGTACAACCACACTGCTCGAATCTGGACTGAATAAAGCAATAAATGACCACAACCAAAACTAATTTTCACAGTGTGGAACTAGAGAACGATGTTGAGACATCCTTCCTATCCTAAGGCAGTTAATTTAATCAAACTGTGATGATCTTGTCTAGTAAGAGAGAAAGCATATTAAAGCTCAAAAAAGGATTTCATGCTACTCCCTCTTGTACCTTACATAGAGAACCAAGAAAAAAAAGTAGTGTGTTAACATCTCTAAATCAAATAGCTCTAAACAATCATATTTATTAGCATATACAAAACAGGCAAGTACAGTGGAGACAACAGATAAGCCGACTAACCAAAGCTACTTACCTTCCACAGTCAAAATGATAATTTGTTGCAGGAAACACTAATGAAACAAGGTATTCTTATCTTAATTCAAAATAGAATGATGAGTTCTCTTACTGAAAATTTATACTTACGCTTTCAACTCAGCAAATCTCACAAGGATGCGAGCATAGCTCTCATCTTGACTGTACTTTTCTGCAGGTAATGCAGTCACTGCTTGACTGTAACGGCCAATGAGTCTATTGAGTAGGCTAACATCCATCTGAGGAACACCCTTTTTCTCTAGTTTAAGTAAAAAACATAGCCAATCTTCTGGATTATTTGTTGTCATCATTATTTGATTGACAGTTCCAGAGTTATCTGACAGAAAAACAAAAAATGAGATTGATTAATACAGCAGCAAACATGTACAGAAGAAAACACTTTTTATAAGCTTTTGTGCAAGACAGTTACTGACTATTTTTTAAACAAGATTAAAGCAACAGAGCTAAGAAATAATGAGAGATGAAATTAACTTTGTGGTCATTAATATTAAAGAAACACTAAATTTAAAATCATTTCGGTTAATGGTTCTTTCACTCACACTATGTTAAGATCTTCAAAAGTGACAGTAGAATAACAAAGCCAAATACCTGTTGTATCAGCTGAGATTTTAGCATAGTTAAATTCATCTGTGATATTCTCTTCATTTCTGTATTTGTTTTTCAAGTTTCTAACTCTATTCATGATTGATGTAATCTGTGGCAATCCTCTTTCACTTGGATCTGTCTCCTCCATCTGCAGGCACAAGGTTAGAAAACAATGGAGTTACTGAAGAACCCTGTTGTAGCTCACTTTGATTGGAATTACCATGGGAAAGCCTCTCCTGTATCATTTGGAGCTTGAAACTCAACCACATTATGTAACAAATACTCTATTTAAGCCTTTGTCAACGTAGTTATACAAGTAAACTACTTCACAGAAGACAACCTGGACAAATAAAAAGAATTGGTACTTAACTGATCCACCCAAATCCTAATCCATGCTTCACAGTAGCCCTTTCCAATAAGGTATATTCAACATTTGAATAAAATGGGGAGTGTGATGTGTTGCCTGAAATAGCTTCCAGTCCATCACATTAAATCACATTCTGTACTCATAATTAGGCTGGCTTTAGTTTAGCACACACTGTTAATCCATGCTCTTTCCCACAGGTCACAGCAATTAGTTCTCACAGTGGGTTAAGCAGAAAAGAATTCATATTCACCTCTGTTCAAAGGACAAAGACAAGTGACACCTATTTTTGAGTTTCTGAAAGGAGGTTTAAAGATTCAAAGACTTCTTATAAGAAACTTATGTCAAATCCCCAACATTCTGACAGTTTATCAGCATCAGAGATAATACATGTACACAGCTGAGAGATAAGAATCTAGGCAATCTGAGCAGAGCAAGACTGTAAAAATAAACTAAAAAACCCCTAATGATTTCTTCCTTTTCTGCCTACAATAAACAGCTTTTCCCACATCAATGTTCCATGCCTCTAACGAACATGAGAATTCTAGTAAAAACTGTGGTGAATTTAGTGCATATTCAGGGGTTTGACCTTCTAATTACTGTGAAGTTTGGCCCAGAAACAAGGAAATTGATGCACTTCAGACAGATTAAATAGGTCCAAAGAAAGACTAACTTTAGTGCTACAGTGAAATGTTAGGTTTTGTTCCTCTTGTACTTGTATATAACAAATCAACAAAAAGTTGCTAGAGGGTTAGAGACTTTAGATCTACTTTTAGGTGAATTATTGCAAGAGAGGAAATGAATTGAATGAAGTTCATCTACGTGTAACCCCACTACCTAAAAAATACACCAGGCACCACTCTCAGGAAGTCCCACAAATAATTTTTAGAGTGTTATTCACCAGAAGCTGGCATGTCTTTAAAAGCACCAGGCTCCCAGCTTTCCCCATGCAAGGGCCATAAATCAGAAAGATTAGCATGCTTACAAGAGCTTGCTTATAAGGCAAAAGTAGGCATATTTCATGCTCATCCTAAACTAGATACGGCCCAAGCCTGCTCTTGTTTATATCAAAGTGTTGTTTTGTAGGTTCAAAACACAGCTTCACTGTGTAAATTCCAAGACTTAGTCCAGCAAAAGAACCATCTACATTACCACTATGAAGAGGCCTTAGCACCTCAAGGGTCTGGAGAAACACTCAAATAGCCTCAAGCAAGACCTATGATGAAAAAACCCCAAAATCCTATGAAAGCTAAAGACTGTATGCTAAATCAGTAATACATGAAATACTATTTTGTTTCACTGAACACAGAGAAATGAAGGAACCCCTCTCATTTATATTCAAAATCGTACACTGAATAGATTTTAATTTCAATGCTTGTTTGGAACTTGCTTTAATACTTATTTCTCCCTCAGAGACAATTTAGGCTCTTCTGAGAATGTAAACTGTCCCATTTTTGGGGATCACACTGCTAAAAATGACATAGGTGACTACTATAGCTAATAGTGTTCATGTGCCATTCTACAGATGATACTTATTCACTTCATAAGGAAAATTTCAGTATACATTGCAGTTTTGCCTTTTAAAAATACTGTAGAAGGGGCTATGGGAGATCAGATACTCCAAATCACCTCTTTATGGGTGAGATTTTCAGCTGCACCCACTCCCTCAAAGCATTGATGAAGTCAGCTTCTCCAGAACCTGAAGCACAAGACAACCAAAAGAAGTTTACCTCATGTTAAGAAATACCACAATATCTCATTACAACCATAACTGCTAAAAATTCCCAGGTGGATTTTGGATTTCTTAAACACAGTCTTTATACTTTCCTTACCAATATCAAAGGTTCATTATTCTTCCTGCAGTGATAGCTTCCCAAACGCAGTAGACAAAAAAAAAAAAATTTCTGTATAAATTTGATCTTAAGTTGCAACAATACTCAGCAAACTTACATTTCTGGTGTGCTGTTTAACTGCTCTAGGTTCAACTGTTACGGAGAAAAACTCTCTTGAAGAATGGTTATGCCTTGTCAAAAAGGTAAGATGGATGAGGGCCAGGCTACCTCAGATGATCCCAAGAACCCAAAGGCAAGAAATGAAGCTCTCCATCCTGAAGAAGTTCCTGTGCATCAAAAATTGATGGGTGAAACATTGAAAGCTTATTGTGAAAGCCTGCCTAATCTTCATATCCCAGAAATAGAGCTTTCATCAAAATCAATTAAACTATTCCTAGTTAGTAATAAAAAAAGGATTAAAAAAGCTTAAAACAACATTTGGAATGAGGAAAAGCACTTCCAAATGTGTCAGCTTGCTGTGACCTTCAGAGACTAAAAAGTACACTAAGGGCATATTCATCTACATGTTGTCATGATTTGCCAGCAATCTTTCTACTCATGCCAATATTCAACCAGAAGCAAGTATTCACACGTTTTCTCTTAATCTGCTGCATAATTACTCTTAAAGAAATCGTTTGCCACAAAATTCACAGGTAAATATATATATTTATCTATTTAAAATCTGACAACAGTGAAGACCTAAACCAGCCACACGCTGTTGCAAAGGCACAGGATGGGAGCTGAGGTAGTAACTGCAACAGCTCCACTGCAGCATACCTGAGATGTGGAAATCCTACAGGACAGAAGGTTAGGGAGAACCAGGGAACAGGGAGAACACGAAACGCAAAGATCAGGAAGAACTACCTCTAAATAAAGTGTAGTAGTTAAATAACTCCAATCCCTCATACAGGCCCATCACACAAGGAGCCAAAGGACAGAGACTTGAGAGCCGCAAATGGATAAAGTGGCAGTACAAGTTGGTGGTAAGATTCCACATCTAACACACTCAAAAATATTCATTGATAACGAAAAGGAGCAACAGCATCCAGTCTTGAACTACTGTACTTGCTGTATTACACTACTTGTTCTGTTTATGTCTTCTATAGAGGAGAGGTAAAACAACACCTGTTTCTGAAGCATCTACCCAGGCTTTAAAAAAAAAAATACAATCTAGAAAAGTGCATAATCTTCCTGCTGTTTTGTTTACAAGTCCTAAATCAGGATTTTTTAAAAAGGAAAACAAAAACTCCCATCACTAAGAAAAACCGTCGACGACTTAAAAAAATGAGCAACACTAGAAAAGAAATAAAATGGAAAAATATTACAATCTTACGTAACACCGAAAGGATAAGACACCAAGATGCAAAACAGAGCTAAGTAAGAAAGAGACTGAGGAGCAGCGGAGCAGCTGAGGCAATGTGGCCTAAACAAAGACCGTGAGGCGGAAGACGCAACCAGCTTTCCTCGCCCTCAGGGGCGGAAGCCCAGCGAAGCCGCAGCGGCGGGGCTGCCGAGGAGCCCGGCCCTGCACCCCCCGCGGCCTCACCGCGGACCAGCACCTCCGCTGCCCCCCGGTCCCTTCACCCACCTTGCCCCACTCCGCCGCTCCCCGGCCCGGTCCCTTCACCCTCGCTGTCCCCGCCGGCCGCGCTGACCCCGCCCGCCCTCACCGAGGCCGCTGCGGGGCCGGGACGCGGCTCCGACCGAGCGCATTCGCGCGCTGCCCCCGGTTTGAATGTGACCCACGCCCCAAAGGCTCCCTTCCCATTGGCCGGAAGGAGGGAGGAAGCGAGCTCTGATTGGCTGCAGGAGGGAAACACGCCCGCCCATTGGCCGGTGGCTGCGCCGTGAGCGGCGGCCGTGGGTCCTAGCGCCTTGTGGGGCCCGAGCGGAGGGGTGGGTGCGCCTGCGCGCTGGGGCGGCCTAGGCTTGCCCCTGATTACGGATGGGGAACGGGGAGATGGGGCTGCGTCGACTGCCTTAAATTATTTATCTGAAAATGCTTTCCTCGTTTGGCCACAGCCGGTTACAGTTTGAAGATTCATTTAGTTGTAACGGAATAGCCGGGCTGTGTGTCCTTAACAGTACGTCTCCCTGTACCTTTTCCTTCGAGGGATCGTTCCCATATCTGCGGTGTGCCTGAGGCTGCCGGAGCAGCTCCTCCTCTGAGCTGTCCCAAGAATTCTGCATTCTGGATGTACACAGTAAATCGTGTTCTTTGCAGCTGTATGGTTCTTCTGGTGCTTATAATGAATTCAGTATTATGCTAAATATAGTTTGTTTTCAAGATTCATGGCACATATAAATGAGATGTGTATTTATTCCTTATGAATTTGATAAGTTGCATGATGTCATTAATAATAAGATACCTACTCGGCCTTTCATTTAAATTTATCTCATTCTTCTTTATTCATCTACATTTTAAATAGCTCAGCTCATCTAGTGATACAGGCTCACTGTAGACTCAACAAAAAGATTTCAACAAGGAAATTTTGTCCAAACACCTTTTTTAGAATGTAATGGATGATGCCATGGAGGTTCCTGTGTTTCTCTACTAAATAAGAGCAATTCTAATTAACAGCTAAGGCTAAGTGAGATGATCTTTTTTAGCATTGCCTTACTTCTTCCATATTTTTGGTGGATTTGTTGTGTTGGTGACCTTGCATTCCACCAGAATCCAAATCTAATGAAAATGTAAAGAAACAGCACAAGTTACATGAATCTGCTCTGCATTTGTGAGGGACATAGAGGTAGATTATTTTATTAGCAGGAGTTTTGGTGGGTGTTAAAGGAGAGGAAAGTGGTATTGTTCTAGTAAGTGAAAAATGCCATAAGGAGCTGTCATTTGATTTCTGTAGGTGTGATAAGAAATCTCAATACCATATAGATTCCTGGCAAAACCAAAATAAATAGGAGAAAGAAGATGGGATGGATCTTGGGGGGGGGGGGCAGGAAAACCCCAAACAAACGAGAAAAAAAGTCAGAAAAAGAAAGGCTGTAATAAAAAAAAAAAAAAATTATAAAAGAATCTCCATTTAGTAGTGGACGACAAAACATAAAATACGCATGAGTTTTGGATGGTTGGTAGAACCATTCTTTATTTGCTTATAAATGTTTATGCTTCTCATTTTATTTAAAATAAAGTCATAGATACATAGGGAATTTAAGAAGTGTATGAACTGAAGTCTCCACCTAAAGGTAATTCCACTTTGAATGGCAGAAGTGAATTGTGAATTGCAAAAAGTACTAGACTGGGTAACAACCAAAAGGAGAGAGAGGTCAGTCTTTTGTAATGAGTCACTATCAGGGGAATCTTGTTTGACTTTTAAATACCTCATCTTATGGTAGGATTTCATATTATTTTGGATAATGGTATTGTAAATCTAAATGTATCAAAGGTACAGGTGAGTCACGAAGGATTTTTCAAATGTTGACAAAATCTTTATAGTGCACTGTGGTGTTTTCTGTGGTAGATATAAGAGAGATGCCTTCCTCCTCTTGAAAATTTGGCAGCCACTCGCCCATCCTCTAAATTTGGTACTTGAGGTTTAATGTCCAAAGCCTATGAAGGGCTTATCTAAAAGAAAAAAAATAATGGTAGGTCTTTGGTTGCAACTGTTGACAGATGTTCAGTGTAGCTGCTTTGGTGGAAAGTGCATTTGGAGAGAGCTTTGGTGAGTATTTAATGGATACCATTTACTGAGAGTATCTGGACTATTCCTGACTCCCAAATCATTGCTACGACCTATGGATGTCCATGAGAAGAAGCAAACAAACATTCAAGATGGCAGAATCACCTCAACAGCTGAGAAGTTGTTCTGAAACCAGTGAGTAAGTAACAACTACTAAGATTTTTAAGCAGCAAAAATAATCACGATTAATCACCAATAATCACCAAGATGTCTAGTATTCCCAGTCCTCCTACATGTTGTGTTTCCATGACATACTACTATTTGTCACTGCTGAGTACTTTCAGATTTATGTGTAATTTTTTTGTTGTTGTTTTTGTGTGTCAGTGGATCTTGTCCCATTGTATTTCTTAATTTACAGAATGGATGCATGCTTTGTGATTGGACTTGGAAAGTAAACTTTTTTTCTATATTGTTTGTCATATTCAATCAATAAAATAATGAGAACCATTGTTCTTTCAGACTTCTTTGTGTTGTCTGATTGCAGTCTCTGCTGGAGGTCTGTAAAATGCACAGTTTTTCATGCACAAAAATACTGATGTAGAAACTGTCTAATCAACAGATTTGAAAAAGGAAGTGTCAATAAGAAGTGTTCAAGCTGTTCATGCTACTTTGTAGCACTGGCTTATGGTATGACAGAATTGCTGGTCATGAAAGAAATCTAGTATTTGTACTAAGCATTGCTGTCACCACTGTCACCACTGTACTTTGGGAGCCATCTATTGGAAACTATTAATAATGATAACTTTTTTACCTACCAAGTTCATCACTATTCAGTACTCTGCAGGGAAGAAAAAGTCTCTGGATGAGAGAGCAAAACAACAGGCACTGTGGTTACCCCAACCCTGGGGACAGACACCACGGCTGATCCAACTCCCTTGACAGGCACTGCAGCTGAACGTGAGAACCAACCTGTGCTGGTGTCAGATGCTCCTGTAGATGAGAAGAAATGGACATGAAAGCTCACTTGGTAAAGGACAAGGCAAGGAGGAAGAAGCAGAACAAGAGGTGACCCCCTGATCCCTATCCTTAATGATCTGCAGGATGTGTGAAAAGATTTCAGCCATCATCCAGATGAGCATGTTTGTCACTTGCCTGCTCCAGTGCTGGGATAATGGATCTAATATCCTGGAATTAAAGGGTAAGGAAGCCAAGCAGCTGGGATGACTTTCTAGGTAAAGGGAGTATTCATAAGGCAAATGGAAAGGGGAACACAAGTCCTCAACCTGTGGTGGAGATGATTCCTGCCAGGCATGAAGGAAAGGAATCCCTTCAAGAAAGACAAGTGGAACACCATGAAGAAAAGTATCCAGTACCTTCAGGAATTAGCCCTGCTAGAGATGATTTATTCTGCCCCAAACAATATGCAGTCACCCATAGATCAAGATGAAATCTAATGTACATAACCCATGTGGCAGAAATTAGTACAGAATGCACTTTCTGAGTGTATTCTGCATGAGTGTGCCACCTCATTGGCAGTAATTATCTGGAAAGAGGCACCAGTGATGGATTTAGTGGCTCACCAACTCCAGCAATATGAAGAAAATCTCTCCTCCTCCAGACGAACCTTGGCTTTAGAAAACCTGTCCAAAAGTGGGAAAAGCTGTTCCAGGAGTTCCAGGAACAAAGAGAGGATAGGTCCTACTCCTCACCTGTACAGACCAGTATCTCAGCTATTGCAGTGAGCTCAAGAGGGAGGATAGAGAGGGTGTACACCACAAGACACCCTGTGGTTTTACCTGAGGGACCACAAAGAAGACATGAGGAAATGGGGTGGAAAATCTACCTTGACTCTAGAGACATGGGATGCAAAGTAAAGCAACTACAAATATGGGTTCTTCCAGGGAAATTGCTGCTCCAGTCTTCAGTGGGCAGTTTCCAAGTCAGAGTGGAAGGGTTGGTCTTACTTCTGATCCTGGAAATTAATTCAGATTTTACATGTCAATGGAGACGTCTATGACCAGTACTAGAGGGCCTCTGCCTGCAAATATGTGAAAGGGGACAGCCTGGTTTACTGGACTATGTGGACCCCAGTGGCCTGGTACATCGAATCCACAGGACTGTAAGGCTCTAGTAAATATCAACAGTGTACACTATTGCCATCAGATTACAAAGAGGCAGAATCCACCTGTGTTTCTGGAGTAATGGGAGATCACAGGATCTGTCTGTGTTGAAGGTTGAATTAAGTCTTACTGAGAACGAGTGGCAAAAACCCTCCTCTGTGACTGGCCCAGAGGCTCCATGCATCTGCCCTGTAGACATCTCAGGAGAGGGTATTTCAAAGACCTAAAAGAGTGTTGGTGAGCTTTCAGGATAGCTGCCTTGGAGAAGGAGGAAATTAAGCAGCTGTCTACCTTGCCAGGTCTCTCAGAGGACCCTTCTGTTGTGGCATCCTGAAGGCTGAGGAGCAGCAGGTGCTGATTCCTGCCACTGCAGTGTATTGGCAGCATTATCACACCAACTGAGATTCCCTGATTACCATCCATGAGCTGATTCACCAGCTGGAGAGCCAAGGAGTGATCAGCAGGACTCACCCTTTAACTGTCCCATATGGACAGTGTGAAAGTCTAACAGAGAAAGGAGACACACCATGGACTATCCTGGCCTGAATGAAGTCATGCCACCACTCAGTGCTGCCATACTGGACATGCTGGAACTTCAACACAAGCTGGAGTCAAAGGCAGCCAACAAGCATATCACAATTGACACTGCTAGTGTGCTTTCCTTAGTCCTTTGGCAGCAGAGTGCAGGACACTGCTCATGGGGCATCCAGTACACCTGGGATTGACTGTCCTGAGAGTGGAAACACAGCCCTACCATCTGCCACAGAGTGATCCAGACTGCACTGCAACTCCAGAGCACCTGTAATACGTGGATGACAGATAATTGAAATTATTGCAAGTGGCTTGAGGAGCACCTCTGCCAGCTCCCTCAGTATCCTTGTGTGGATCCCATCTGGCCCTATAGATTTGTGTGTGTCTGTTTGGTGTAGCAGATTGCTGTTTCCCCTTGGATTATTGGGGGCTTCTTTCTGCTCCTCGTCCCTGTGTTCCAGGGAGCTGGATACTGAGAGAACTACTAGTTTTACTATTGCAGACTGAGGGAAAGGAGTCATTTAGTACCTCACGCTTCTCCTTATCCTTTGTCACTATGTTTCCCCTGCATCCAGTAAGGGATAGAAAATGTGAGGAAGAACTTCTTCACTATGTGGGTGACCACCACTGGAACAGATTGCCCAGAGAGGTTGTGGAGTCTCCTTCACCAGAGATATTCAGAACCCATCTGGATGCAATCCTGTGCAAAGTGCTCTAGGATGACCCTTCTTGAACAGAAAGGTTGGACAAGATGATGCCCTGTGGTTTCTTCCAACTTTATCCATTCTGTGAGATTCTATGAGATTCTCCTCCACCCTCCTTTTGTTGGTATATTTATAGAAACATTTTTTATTGTCTTTTATGTCAATAGCCAGATTAAGTTCTAACTGGGCTTTGGCTTTCTAATTTTCTCCCTGCATAACCCTGTGACATCCCTGTAGTCTCTCCAAGCTGCCTGCCCCTTCTTCCAAAGGTGATACACACTATTTTTTACCCTAAGTTCCAAAGCTGTCTGTTCCACCAGGCCAGATTTCCCTGCTGGCTCACCTTTTGGCACATGGGAATGGGCTGCTCCGACGACTCTAAGAGTTCCTCCTTGAAGAATCTTCAACCATCCTGGACTCCTTTGCCCTCAGGACTTCTCTCAGGGGATTCTGTAAACCAGGTTGACACTGAGTACAACAAACAAGATGATTGCTCACCTGCCTGTTAGATAATTAGTAATCTGCCATGGATGGCTTTTCAGCTGGAGCTCTTCTGTGTTTTGGTCTGTTATCTGGCCACTATAATGCATGTATGAGGCCACACAGGAAATCCATGATGATATGAGAGTTGTGGTACCTCCAGTAGGAGGATAATACCCAGCTGTACACACTGATTTCATCAGATCCAGCTGGTGCTGTTCAGCAGCTTATTTCATTTATGACCAAACTGAGTTACAGATTTATGTGGGCTGGAAATAACTAGAAAAGAACAGAGTTGAGAAATTGTAAAATGTTGCTTGTGCTGGTTCACAGCTTTGGTTCATGCTGGATCCACGAGTTCTTTTGAATGTCCATGGGAAAAAAAAAAAAAAGAAAACATGTATATATAATATATATCTGTCAGAAATTCCCTTTCAACTGTCCATGTTTTAGAAGCTAAGCATGGTACTGTTCCCACATTTACTGCAGGACACTTTATAATAGTTCATTCTTGAATATTTCTAAAAATGTCAGATAATATATATTAACTGCAATAAAACCTATCAAACTTCTTACACTGGAATTGAATAGCAATTCCTTAGTGAAATTTTAAATCTGAGGTTTGATCTTTAAAACTGTAAATAATGCTGACTACTTCTTCTGAGGTTAAAGCTTTGGCAAAAGCGATAAGTCAGTTTAGGCCAATTAGTCAGTCACAAGTTAGAATATTTCCTGCCTACATTCTGGTCTAGTTGGGCATGAAAAAAGTCCAGCTCAGAAGAGACACAGTTGTTCTGGGACAGTCCTCTGACACCTGCCTGGAAAGCAGCATATGCTAGTTTGTGCAGAGTTCCTCTCCACAGCCCTTAGACTGCATGTGGTTCCTATTTGACTACTTATGCATGGCCAGAGAAACTTGAATCTATTTTTGCCACTCCCTAAAGAGTGAGAAAGCCCTGAGAGACTCCCATTTAAGTTTTGATGAAAACAAGGGGTGTGGGCAGAGGGATATAATTGGTGAATGCCACCCAGTTTAAGAAATCTGAGACCTGAGTTTGTTCAACATCTATCCTTGCCATCTTCCCTCATAAATTCCTTACTTGATACCTAGATATTGTTAGCTTTTGGAGAAAATACTTAGACTATTAGAAAGAACCAAGTAAAAGTGGTTTTACCTGGGCAGCTCAAAGTAGTAAATTTAAGGATGTGTATGTGTGAAAGATGCATTTGTGTGCAATACCAGATCAGGGCTTAAGGTATTACAACATATCAATTGTTCACTGCATTATTAGAGTATTTCAGAGAGGAGGTGGCCATAATGCAATAATGTGTATCAGTCATTTTAACATGTATCTTTCTAAAGAGGTGTAATAGACATCTGAACAGCAATCACCATTATAGCTGTAATGGGACATACAGGTGTGGTATCAGACACTTCTTGTTTCATTGTTAAAAAAAAAAGATTAATAGCAAACCACATTGTTTATTGCCAGCTCATAGAATTTTGCAGAGAAAATAAGATATAGATTTGTTTCTGCTAATTCATGAGCCTATGTGGGGTCTGTAGGGGGTTGGGAGAGATGTAAAGTGTTGGACATGGTTAACTGCTGATACCATTGCAACTGTCAAAAGTCTCCTTTACTACAAACAGTGAAAGCAAGAAAAGATACTGCATACAATTGTGAATTTGGTCCTGAAAAAGTGATGTTAATGTCTAGATTTCAGTAACCTAAATTATGCTCTTAACCACAAGGACATGAAATTATTTCGAAATATTAAACCAAGAAGCCATTTCTTATCAGACTGGTTTTATATGCAGCTTCTGTTGCCAGTGTACCTGTGATATTTAGTAAGATAAAAAAAAAATTAAAAAATCAACAAGAACAACAACAGAAGTGTTAATTTTCTGGAAATCATCTGCTGAGAAAAAAAGAGTAGAATTAGAGAATTAGAGAGATGGAATGTGTTTGAGGATAACTACATCCAAGAAGGTAGAGTCAAGTTCCAAGAAGCTTAGACAGGGTCTTAAGAGAATAAACCAAACATATAGTAACATTTGCCTGCCCCTCAGGTGTTTGATGATGACTCTGTTTCTATGCTACCTCTTACTTGCCAGCTCCTTCCTTTCCCAGCATCCCTTTTCAACAATTTTATAAAAACTGAGCTGACAAAAAGCTAATAAGGAAAAGGCCTGTGTTTTCTTTACAAGTCTTTCACTGTCTTACTAACATACAGCTAAGGCTTAGAGTGCGGCTTTTTCTTCTTCCTTATCTATGAAAATGATGATGATGATAGTAATGGAATTGTAATCATTTCAGTGCCTCATATGGAAAATACTATTATAAGTATGTAAATTGAGTTGCTCTTATTATTGCATATATAAAAATATATTTGTACTGGGACAAAGTGTCTCCTCATAACTAGAAGAAGTAGGATTCAAAATTTAT
Source organism: Onychostruthus taczanowskii (assembly GCF_017590055.1). Lineage (NCBI taxonomy): Eukaryota > Metazoa > Chordata > Aves > Passeriformes > Passeridae > Onychostruthus > Onychostruthus taczanowskii. The sequence goes on from NW_024501348.1 coordinate 7,190,653, forward strand.
TTAAATACTTAATCAGTAATACTCCACCCTCTGAATTATCTATGCATCCAAACAATGTATCATTAAGCCACAGAGATTGCACTTCTGACCTATTAATTAAATCTTTATTAATGGCCTTAAGACGGATGTAAATAAAATATTAGTGAAATTGATAAATGAATAGGAGTTGGAATACAAGTAACGTGTAACAACCCTAGAAGAATAAAAAGTTAAACCAGATCAGAAACCAAAATTATAAAAAAACCCCTGTAAGCATTCAAAAAAAATCAACTAAGTGGGTAATCAGTAATGCTTCCAGGGAAGTGAAGGTGATGTTACCCAAGGACTTAAGTATGTCCTAACTGCCCCCCAAAGCAATGGCATTTTATGCAATTGAACTCCGAAAAAGTTCTCATGAATCTTGTTTTTCACTCCTTACCTGATTTCTCCCTTTTCTTTTGGAGGTCCCTACTTTTATAATGCAGCTAGAGAATCCAGAGTACTTTTTTAATCCCAGTGAAAGTGGGATGTTCCACTGAGGCAGTGTGGCTCAAATACACATTCCTTTTGATGCTCTCTGCTACAGGGAATGTAACCTGAGGCCGTGGGATGAAAGGAGTATCTCAGACTGGCTCACCTCTTTTCTCAGCAGCATGATCAAAACATTCAAGGCCAATTACGTTCAAAAGCATCTCCTAACCCTGGAAACGGATAAACTATTTTCTGCCTTGAAAGTTCTCACTGTTTCTGCTGATAATAATGAGAAAACAACTCCAATGTTAACAGTATGCAGCATTTGACATTTGTCTCACACTTAGCTTTAGTGGAAGACTCCAGTGACACAAAGCACTCATCTGCTCATTTCAACAGGAGATTTTCCTGTGTTAGATGACCCATGAGCATGCATAAACCACAACTATCTAAAAAATTAATCATCTGCTAACAAAGAAGCTTGTCAAAACTTTTGCTGCCAGAATTAGGAGAGAGATCAGATTCATATTTTCTGATCTTTTTTACCAGCCCTGGACAGACTGCATCAAAAGCTCCATGGTGGCTCCTGATTACCACCTCCTCACAAAGATATTTACAATTTGGAAAGAGTTTTAAAAAATGCAGGCATTTGATAAAAAAAAAAATACATAGGGACAAAATCTAATTAATTTATTTGTGAAGCCAGACAAGAAGTAGGAAAGTATCATACCATAACATTTAATTGGACCAATATTTAAAATGACAGCAGATCCTAGTACCATACAGATAGGTCAGCTTTGTGTTGCATCATGTTAGTATTAATTGTCTTGAGCACTGTTTGGATGTACATTGTAATTCCTGTCCATCAGTATTGTTGAGAAAGAGGAGCCTGTGATTTCCAATCATATAGGAAATAGGGGTTAATCAGATTTTGCCAGGGAGGAAGACAGGACCTGAGATGCAAAGTGTCTCAGAAAATGCCTGCTTGTGGATACTGCTCAAGCTGGAGTTACATAGATAGTTTTTTTAATTACCAGTACAGCCAAATAATCTCATCAACACTCTACACAAAATGCACAGTGTAGAAATTCTTTTCTTAGTAGTTCCCTTGAGTTGAATTTTATGGTTTGATTTTTAATGTTTCAAGAAAATAATATTTTCTCTGAAAGTTTTTAAGTATGATAGGTTGTAAATTAAAGCTTTTTTCCTATTTAATGTAAAAATAAAACTTTGGTCAACTGAAGATAATTTAAGACAACTGAATGAGTCTTCAGCTATTTTTGGAATATGTTCCAATAAACAGAAATAAAAACCTTTTTTGTTTTTATAATATGTAAACAGTGAAGAATGGCAAGATTTGAAATATGAGGGATTGTTTCCATTGCTGGAATTTAAAATAGTTTTCAAACTTCAGCAAAAGAGGAGCAAACTGAAATTTTAGAATAGCCTCAAAATGGATTTAAATGCTGTTCCTGTAAAACATAAAGGAAAAAAATTGACACTGAAGGAAAAAGACATAGAATCATAGATTGTTTAGGTTAGAAAAGACCTTTAGGATCACAGAATCCAACCACTAATCCAGCATTGCCAAATCCACCACTAAATCATGTCCCTAAGTGCCACATCTATGTGCCTTTCAAGTACCTCCAGGGACGGTGACTCAACCACTTCCCCAGCAGTCTCTTCCAATGCCTGACCACCCTTTTGGTGAAGAATCTTCCCTAATATCCAACATAAATGTCCTTTGGCACATCTTGATACTGTTTCTTATTGCCTTTTGCTTGTTAATTTCCAGAAGAGACTGAATACTAAGTAAGAGAAGGAACCGGAGGGTATAGTCCTCTCTTGTGGGGGATATGGGTTGTTTTCTCTGTGATGCTCCAGGAGATGCCTATTTCAGTCCCTTTCTTCAATCTCTCCCTTTTTTCAAGAGAAGAAAATGATTAGATTTACTTATAATTGCTATTATTCAAGCAACAATTTATGCAGCTTGAATTAATGCAGCTTGCTGCTATCGTCAGTTTTACTGCAGCATATTAGTTGGTCCCTGATTGTTTATATTATCTTTCTCAGGAAAAAGTGACTGTGATCTGACATCCAGTTGTCAGGATGTACTGCTGGATACAAATCTTCAGATGTCTTTCCAAAACAATTGTCCAAAGAACATACCAATACTGGCAATGTAGTCCCCAACTGTGTTATTGAAAGGGCTGGAATTGTTATATGGATTGGTGTTTTCCCACAAAAAGAACTGGCTTTTTTTAGCTGAAAATATGATTGAAGATTACACAGGAAAGCAAAGTGAATGAAAGTTTTTAGTAGGCAGATTGCCCAGAATGGAGCCTCAGGAGATATTTCTAAGAAAAAAAAAATTGGATCTAAGCCTGACAAACATGAAGTACATTTTAAGATCTTATTACTAGAAATAAATATGTAACTGATTTTTATCACAGCTATAAATACCAGCATGAGTGCCAAAAGATCCACCTCAGGACATCCTCGTTATAGCTCTTAATTTTAGCTCATCTTAAATGAGCTAACCTGGTTATTGAAAGCAGTCCAAGGGCAGCAACAGAGAGCTGCATGGGTTCCCATGCAGTGCTGGGAGCTGTTGAGCTGAGAAGCCATGCACTGTCCTGCACAGTTCTCCATGCTGTCACTGTTGCTTCTGGTACCCAATAGAATTTTTAAGGAATACCTATAATATATAGCACAATAGTTACTACTATGTGATAGAAAGTGTTGCTTTCTCCATAAGAATATGACTAATTTAAGAGATTATGATAATTTTGTGCAGAGCCATCTCTCCTATTCTGTCTTGACAGGTTGGAAACAAAGGTAATAATGAAAAATCAGGTGATTTCCCTGAGAATCAGATGTTGCAGGTTGACTGCACGCTTCCCTAATTGACGGGGTATGAAAGCAGCAGAAAATTAGGAAAGGAACCGTAGTTTCAGTAGCAAACTGTGCTTGTGTTAATTCACTGCAGCAACACCTCCTCCCAAGGTTTCTTCAGGAAGGTCACTCCAAAAGCAACCCATAGATTAATGGCATGAAGGAAACAACCACCAAGAGAGATTGAATCCAAGATATGAAAGCTGAAATTAGCAATTAGCAGATGTCCAGACACATGATACCAATAAAAAATTAGAAGGTTTTGTCCACCCTGCTTCCACTGGGTATGTGAGCAGCATGAAGAGACATGCACAAGTTAGGATAGTCCAGTAAGCAGGGGTAAAATAGCAGTCAAGATATGGCAGTACAGTGTGGACCAGTAAGGAATGTATTTGTTATTCACTGGTTAGCCCCAGAGACTGCTGATGGCACAATCATCAGCACTGTGGTTATTTGAGGTGCCCAGAGCACAGCCCACACAGTGGTTCTTACCTGTGCTGCTGCTGTCCATCCCATTTGTGGGTGAGCATGTGGAGAGGCCAGTGGAGGCAGTGGGTTATGCCATGCACAGCATTACTCCTGGTTGCCTGCCAAGGTAACTCCAGGCTCATTGGAAGGGCTGACCTACATGAGGTAGTCTTGCAGCAACACTTGTTTACATTGTGTATGGAATAGATACCCAGAGGTAAGACAAGACAAAACAAAACTTCTTTTTAAAAGTAAGGCCCTGAATAAACAGTTATCCCATACCTAGAGTGCATCACAAGAGGATTTGTCCCCAGGGAGAAAAAGACAAGAGTAATTGAAGGGGATCACCATGGCAGTGCACATTTCTGATGCTGTGTAGCAGAGAAACCCCATCAGTTGTTCAGTTTATTACCTTATGCCCTGGGAAAGTTGAAATTCAAGATTATGACACTTTAGAAGGTCTTAAGACCATTGTCTTAAGCAAGCAAATGTTCTTAACATCGCTGATATTAATCCTTCAAAACTGGGGTAACAGTCACAGGTAGGCAAGGTTGCTGACATTTTGACCCTACCTAGTATGTATTCCATATACACTAGGAAAACTTGATTATTGGCTACAATAATTCTCAGGCTACAATAATAACTCAGCAGGACATTGGCACTTAGCCTCATTCTCAGTGAGGAGGTTCTGCAGCCATGTGGTGCTCCAGTGTATGAGCATGAAAACTAGTTTGAAAAACCTGTCCCCATTTGCAGTGGTGAGAAGGGAATGCAATTATGACCAAATGAAATATCTTGATTGTCAATAATGAAGATCCCATAACACCAAGAAGCGATGAGAGGGCTGTCTTCCAAATAGAGAAGCCTGTCAGAAACCCTTCAGGCTTAACTCTGTTTGAAGGATTATGTTGGAAACTTTAGGGTATTAAGGTCTTAAATCCCAGTGGATGTTTAGAAAGTACTGAGCCCATTGAAAATGGCCTGAGTTTTGAACAAGGTAGCAGCAAAGATAAAGGACTGAGCTAGCATAAAGAAAAAGTGTGCAAAGGAGATGATGGAATGTGTTAGAATTAGCAATTAATATAAACTGTCAGTGTGTGATGTAAAGGAAATCAACTGTACAAATGTTGAAAGTGGTTTCAGCAGATGATCTCTATCATTTCTGTAAAGCCTAGATCCTGAGTGTTTTCACAGGTACTCCTGCTTCCCCAGCCACTAACCAGTACAAGCATACTCCATGCCTCAGTACCAACTCTTTCATACAAAAATGAAATCTATTACTTTCAAGATGCCTTAGAAAAACAGATTACAAATAAGAGCCGTCTTATTCACCAGAGTCATTACTTCAAAAAATAAATTAAAAGTTAAGAAAATAGAAGTTAGATTTTAACATCTTATTAGAGCAGTAGTGAATTATTCACTGTAGTGTGGAAATTCAACATAATCTAAATGGATAGGAAGGAAGATTTTCTTCTCCATGTTAAACTGAAATAATCAAGTGTTCATGGTTGAACAAATCCCATACCTTATAGCTTATAATGTTCTGTGAGCACTCTACAAAATACTGAGACCCCGAGTCCCATTTTGTCAAAAAAAGTGCTTGCTGTCTCTCTGAAATCATATCTAAGTCCCTGATCTATTTAATTTCTTCACCAAAAAGACCCACAAAGCACCTTAAAAAAAGTCTGCCTCGTTCTCACCCACCTTTAGGCAGACACAGCAGAATTTTCTCACATATGAAACCATTACACTTAGCTTTGTTTTTTTATTGAAATCTGAATTCCCAGGTGTAAAACCACAATGCTTTATACTAGCTGGCCAGAAGACTGGCAGAGCAGCCAATAACATCAGATCTGGTTTTGCTCTGGTCTTTATCTTACATGTCTTCCGATAAGAAACCACGTGTGGTCACATATTTATACCATGAAGGTGCATTGAAGAGAGGAACATATCATCCAGTTACTGTGGGCTAAGGCAGGCTCTGAATTTAGCCTAATTGCCCATGTTACCATGCTCTCCTGTCTGGTTTAACCTCCAAAGAATGTGGTAAACAGGTCACCTCTCAGTGAGCTCACTTTTAGCACAAGGTGAGGGTAGACACAGAGGGAAATGCTGATGAGTTGCTGATATGTGGAGCTTCAGATCCCTGGATTACTGTTTGCCATCTGCCCCCTTGCTGCTCTCCTAAGTTTGATTGCTTGAAGGTCAGGGACAGTAACTGCAAACAAGAATAATTCTTTTCATTCAGGAAACCAGCAGTATCTAGCTTGAAGGTATATTTCAAGATTTCTCCACAAAGCAAAATACTTCCCTGTTTATTTACAGAGATGGCATATTAAACTGTGGTTTTGTGAATGCTGCTACATATTAAAGATAGTAGGATCTGATTAATTTAAATTAAATACTTTCTAATAGTATTATGGAATGACTTTCAGGTTGATTTTTTATAGAAAATACACCTTTTCTGAGAAAATATGTTGCAGAATACCATGTGAAGGCCAGAAAATACATTTTCTAGGACTGCTTTGAATGTTTGAAGAGAGAACCATTTTCAATGAAATTTGCTTTCTTACAGTCCTCAGTTATCTGCCCTAGTGGCCATGACCTTCCAAAGATAATTGAATGTCTTTTCAGTTACACTGGCCAGTACTTGTGGGTGTGCCCTGTCAGGTCCAGTGTGTAAGTCCAGTTTATTTAAGTAGTCCCTAACATTATCCTCATCCACCAAGAAAATTCTTTCTTGCTCCAGAACCTTGATATATCTTGGGAAACTCTGAGATTATATGAGAGGATTTTAAAGACAGAAAACTTAGAACCATGATGGCATTGCAAAAACAAATTATTCAATTCTCATGTATAAAAATCATGTGGTTAGTGAGTAGGGGCTCAGACACGATCTTATTTTTACATGTGGTGCTGGGGAGTCTCAAATTAGTCAATAGCAAATGACTCATTTCAAAAAACCAAGTCATTAAAATACACAAAAAAGTCACAAAATTACCTCAGACTTGAACAAAATGCCTTATTATTTAAGGAAGAAAAGAAAAAGTTGTTTGAGACATAATCTGATTGCTGTTAATCTTTGCTGGGAGAATAAAGTAGGTATTACAGTGGTGTCTAAGTTAATGGGAAAAAGTTCCAAGGAACCAGTGTCTGGAAGATAAAACTGGAGACAAAACACAGCACTAAGTATAAGCACTGAAATAAAGCTTTCAAGAGGATTTGTCAATAATAATCTTTGAATAAAATTTAATCTGAAAGAATTTTTTTTTTTGTCAAAAGTTTCTTTGTCTCAATACAAATGTAATACAATCAAATGCAGTGAAATTAACATCAACACAGATGTTAATTTCACAGTCCTGACTTTAAACTATTACATAATTCATTTCAGAGGTCCCGACAGTGAGTTTGAAGCCAAAACCAATGTTAGACTTTAAAAGTACTGCCTGTGCTGAAGGGTATGGTTGATGCTGTACATCTAAAGAATACCAGTAAGGCTGAGGTATCTGGGATCGCTGTCGAAGCATGAACACCAAAATTAGATGGGAATTAAAAACACACAGTGTATGGAAGGCAGAAAAACCTAGTAAAACATGAGATCATTTCATCAGAAGGAGAAGAGATCCCACTAAACAGTGAACATTTTGAAACTCCTACTCAACGGTGTTTCAATATAATTTTTGTACTAATGAAGTTTCCATAGAATTATGTCCATTTTTTGCTGTCATGGACTAATCATTTGAGTGTGTACATTACTCTGCATTCTTAACAATGCAGCATTGACTGTGGTGTTGATTTTGTTCTAGATAAACATGCCAGAACTATCAAATGCATTGTCATGTTTGTTTTATATTTATTAGTTACTTTTTGCTTCCTAAATTACTTACCGTATGCTGAGTGACTGGGTTGCATGGCTGTATAGGAGGTGTAATTCATATGACATGAATATTTGGTGGAAATCTTTTTTGCTTCAGGGTTTCTACCATTATGCATCTTAGTCTTCTCTCTTTTCTACTCCATCTGTTGAAATGGTGAATTTATTAAAGATAGTTTTAAAATAAGATTTCTGTGAGACAGTTTTCCAAGATGTGACCTTTATGTTGAACAGGGAATGCATGATTATTGCAAGACTTATGCAGCTTTTTGTGGAATTATAAATTCATCAAAATTTTGCATCATAAGAAGCAAAAAGAAAGAAGAAAATAAGCTCCATTAGAGAACTGAAGAACTTGGGAACAGTTCTGAAGGAATAAACTTAGCTACAATCCCTTTTTAATGTACTTCTAAGAAAGGTGGTTGTATTGTACTGGTAAGAGAAGCTACAGTTAGATTTACATGTGCACTACCTCTCTGATTGAATGATTGTGGTTGTACTATATTAATATCTTCTCCAAAAATCCCACCCTCTTTGAGAGAATTCCTTCCCAAATCTACATTATAAAAGAATACTCCTCATCATTTTTCCCAAGCAGAAAGGCCCATCTATTTCCTCACCTACATCTGTCTTATTTGCATCGAGATGCTGCTCTACTGCTGCGTGTTTCACTCCTGTTCCAGGAGGCAGCCCCAGGTCCCTGAACACTCTACCAGCTGGATTTCTTTCCTTCCTTCCTTCCTTCCTTCCTTCCTTCCTTCCTTCCTTCCTTCCTTCCTTCCTTCCTTCCTTCCTTCCTTCCTTCCTTCCTTCCCTCCCCTCCCCCCTTTCTTTAGTCTTTCCCTCTCTTTTTTCTTTCACCCTACTCCTTATTCAACTTATACCTGTGTGTGTTTATAGTAGAATATAAGGACTAACTCATACTGATTCCCATGCCACGTGTATAATTTACTAATAAAATTTAGTAAGTTTTTGAGGACCCTCTGGATTCTGTTGTTCTTTTCCAACCACCAGCCTCTGTGACTGTTGGTTGCTCCCTTTCCCTAGGAGTGGGACACCACACATACAAAATCAGGCCTTGAAATGATACCTCTAGGTTATAGGAAAATTCTGCAAATATCCCTGAAATAACAGCTGTCTGGAATGGGACTTTCCAAGTGTCAGTAAGATCATCAGTGGCACTGAAACACATGTTGTTTATCCATTAAGTAAGCACACAGAAACAGAATTGCTGAGGGTGCTATTCCATCTTTCTCAAGTGGTACTCAGCATAAGTATGTGTATGTATCACAGTCACAGAATCATAGAATCATGGAGTGGTTTGGATTGGAAGGGGACCTTGAAGATAATTTAGCTTCACTCCCCCTGCCATGGGTGGGGACACATAGCACTAGACCAGGTTGCTCAGAGCCCCATCCAACCTGGCCTCGAACACCTCCAGGGACATAACAAAGGTTTGTGTTGTGACATTGATAAAGAATTAGGATGTTTGCCTTTTGGGACAAGAGGGATTTTAGTCTCTTACTGATGAGGTCATTGTAAAGCTCAGGATTTCCCAATAGCTGCAAGGAATCCCACTGACCTGCTCCTACTGTGGTGCCAATTGCTGGATGATGAAAGAGTGTGCAGGCTGCAGTGAAAAGATCAGTTTGTAGGGAAACACCTGGATGCAGTCCTGGCCAAGTCTTTGCAGAATGCTGAGCTTACAGAGTGAGCACTTGCACACTATACATGTTATCTTTTCATTACTTGAGCAGATAATGGCAGGCTCTGGTTGCATACATTTTCCCCATACACACTCAGCTGGTAAATCTGGCACGCACAGACAGAAATTCTATCCCCTCCCTCCAAATCTAAGAGGAAGCAATCAAGGAAAATGAGGGATGCCTCCTGCTCCCACATCCCTTATTGCTCAGTGACGTGGCTTAGGAATGAAGGAATGCCAGGCAGCCCTGTGTCATGTCGTGTGTTGTGCACTGGTGTGGTATGCACATCCACTCTGCTGTTATGGACTGATTTATGTCGTGCATTAGAGACTTTTGGTTTTATAGACTCTACCTGCAGTAAATGTTTTGGATGCAACAACATATCTTCCCTTCAATTTCCAAGAACATAATACCATTTTTAGGGTACCCAGCCATTATGTACAAAAGCAAAAGTATGTGTAGAACGACAGAAAATATTTTTTTATTAGAAGAGGTGGAAAATATTCTTCTCTTAATCTAAGTAAATAAAGCCTTGTTAGGAATTGTTATCAACATGACATGCATCTATTTCCTTTTGAAATAATGTGCATTTGAAACCCTGCTCTGAAGCAGTCTGGGACAAAATAAACAGAGGGCTCTGTTAAGAATTTTTTTTTTATTATTATTAACTAGTAAGAACTTTAATGACTGGAAAAATATAAGCAGGATTTGCTAGGGAAAATAATAGTAGAACATGTATAGCATGATGATCATGTTACCAGAAATGGTTTCACTATTGCTTCATACTTGATAGGTCCTGGAACACATTAGTAACGGAGACTGAAAACAAGCAAACTATGGAAAAATAAGCATAATTCCATCTGTTAATGCAAAGGAGATTTCTTCATTACCTGGTGACTCAATAGTGTGTTATAGACTGCAACATGTGTTATTTATGGGAGTTACCATTGAAAGAAAGCATTCACTAGCATCCCACTGACCACTGCAATTCCTGGGACATGAAGTGGTCTGAGGTGCCCCTTGCCAGATACAGGGAAAATTTAGACAAGCACAAAAAGAACCTGCACTATGAGAGGAGCTCCAAAATAGCTTCACAAGGCTTTCCACATCCCTCTCAGTCAGAAAAAGCTTGCTGAAGAATGGCACAAGACATAGACTGTAATTGTACCGAGTTCCACAGTCCATCCATTTGGGATAATTTTTCAGTGTTAGTTAATTCATCTTAGTCTACTGCTGTGTTAGAGCTACAAAAATATCAGAAGAGATGGGTACTCTTCCTTAGTATACCTATATCTCTTATATTTCTGCAAATTGCAAAGACAAATTAAAAGAGGCCCTAGTTGCATGCTTAGATCACTTCCCTTCCTTCTCTGTAGTTTACCAGATATAGGAAAAAAAAGAAGTGGTGCAAGAGAAATGCTCTTTTCCCATCTTTATGCAAAGACAAATACAACCTATAGCTGTAAACCACTAATAAATTCAGTGCATAAGCCTGAATACTGTAGCAAAATTGATGAGTCTCTTCCTGTTCTGTTACAACTCACCCATGACAACAGTAGTAAGGGTCAGTGGACCTTTTTCCTGTCACAGATTCTCCAAGACACAGCTTTTACTTGGTTCAGTTCTTGTAGCATTCAGCAGAACATCTAGATCACCCAGTGCCAGAGGCTGACCTACAGATCCATGGTCATTGTGGTCATCGTAGTCTCTTCTCCTGCCTCTCTGCCATTAACATGCAGCCTCTCAGTGACTTTCACCTGTGTCCTACAGGGAAAGGTTGAGAGAGCCTCTGTTCAAAGTTATGTCACAGCAGATGATGGTGGCTCAAGGAGTTGGCTGTTGGTCGCTCGCACCAGCAGCTAACCCAAACTATACCATGACTCAGATAGCAGCAGGAAAATGAGTTGGCATTGTGTTGGATGGCATAACTGTGATGAACTGTGGAGCAAATGGAGAGGGACACACGGAAATGGAAAGTGAAACATTGTGCAAATGTCAACTCATTAGGAAGTTGACCAGTACACATGGAGGAGCAAAAAGGGAAAAAGCAGGGAAAAGAAAAATGTGGAGAGAATTACATGAATAACATTTTGAAACTATTTTAGCAACATGTGTTTGCTTTTTCCATATAGCAAAGCAGGAAGTTAACTGCACAGGATTTCTCCTGCAGCGCTGGTGATACACAATGAGGAGCTGAACTGTAAGTCAGTACAGTTACAGTCTTTGGCTTGTGCCACTTCTCACACTGATGACAGGTTTAGACATGCAGATAAGTGCTGGACAAGAATGGCAGTAAGGGCATGAAGCCAGGAGGGGAGAGGAGTGCTGTGGGGGAAAAATACACAGCAAATCTTTATTGAAGGCAAGTTCCTACGTCAGGACATCAAGCCCACTGAAGATGTGAACAAAACCTGGCATCAATAGATACCTATGTCCTCAAAAATAAATTGGTTGCAGGAAATATTCATGATGCTGAAATGAAATCAGCTGCACTAGCAAACTCCTAAAATGCTCTCTGTCTTGCTTTCAGCGTGAACCAGCTGGGCTTCTTCACAGCTGTTCTGAAGATTTGTCCAGGGAGTAGGACCCAAACACTCCCAGCCTGTCTTCATAGGAGAGGTGCTCCACAACTTTGATCACTCTTATGGCCTTCCTCTGGACCTGCTCCTGTGCTAAGGACCCCAGAGCTGGACACAGGTGAGATCTCATCAGGGCAGAGTAGAGGGACAGAATCACCTCCCTTGACCATCTTGTCACACTGGTTTTGATACAGTCAAGGATATGGTTAATTTTTTGGGCTGCAAGTGCATGTTTCCAGCTCTTGTCCAGCCTCTTATCCACCAGTACCCCTAGTGCCTCTCATCAGGGCTATCAAATTGTTTCTTTGATGAAAGATTGGATTACACAGAATCAAAATAAATGAATCATACAGACATACAAATATGTCAAGTATGTGGAACAGGTATTTGACCCTTGCCCTGTGGCTCTGTCCTCAGTCTGGCTATATCTGTACCAAGTTTAGTGCATGACTGATGTGAACTCATCAGGAATTACCTTGTGCACACCACACCTCAACCTATTTACCTTGAACAGGCCGGAAGCAAGGACCATATTACACTGTTTGTATTGATTTGGGAACCACACCTTATGATTACCTTATCTTTGGGCTATGACTGAGAGGCATCCATTTGTATTTACATTTATGCCACTGGTTTTCTGTGCAACTGGGGACAACTTATTTAAACATGCTATGGCTCCATTTCTTCATCTCTAAATTGGGGGCAATTCTTTCCTCATGAGATTGTTATGAAGACACATTACTTAACGTTGATAAACAGAGGATATCCTGGGGTGAATGAGATAGATACATGAAAAGTATTCTTATCATTCATATTATGACAGCACATTCTGCTTGCATGTACACAGGGAATATACACACTGGCTCAGAATGGGTGAAGTTTACCTAAACTATACATAAAGGGTGGGATTAATTTTCTTTAGTCACCTAACACCTACTAGTCACTGCTCTAGGCTTTTTTACATTATTGATAGAGGTGGAAAACCTCAGTCAATGACTTTTTTATCTAAGGGTGATGGAAAACATCTTCCTCTACATGCATCTATTTCTCCCCACTGGCTATGGAACCTGGAGCAGCTCATAGAAAACTTGCAGGTGCACAAAGGGAAGTGAGACTAAGCACAAACCATTACCATTTTGATCAAGCAACTGCTACTATTTTTTACTTATTAATTAGAATGATAAGGCTAAAATATCACCTATACTGTACTCACCATATCCTTTAAAGTCAAGTTGGATAGCCACATAACAAAAATTATACAAGTGCATACCCAGCTTTATTATTGCACATGGGGGTTCTTATTACACTGTCTTTCTAAGCATACAGACACAACACTGGAGAATCACCAGGAAACTCCAGAAACTCCAAATTCTGCAGGCATGAGCTCAGGTTTCTTCACTGAATGCATGGCAAGCCCTAGCCCCAGAAACTGAATATGCAGCAAGAATCCATTTAAATTTAACAGCAGAGCTGAACTCACATTTGGAAGAAGGAAAGGAGGAGTAGGAAGAGGTGAAAGAGGTGGACTCACCTCAGGTACCCATTTAAACATCAGTAAGATCAGTGAGTCATTGTTATAGGTCATTATACCTATATATTGTCTTGGAATATTGTCTTGGCAATCTCTAGCCATAACATGGACCAGATGCCATTTTCCCAACCTTCCCTCCTATGGCCAGAGCATTTTTCTTGCAACCGTGTCAGAGTGTTTTAAAACTGCCAATATCTGACTTGCCTGCAAGATATTTTTATCTAAGCTTATTTTGCAAGGCCTTTATGGTAAGGGCTCTGTTCCTGCTGTAGGTGTGATTTCTAGCATAAAAGTTCCAGTTCCAGTCACTGTGGCATTACAGATAAGCTATTACTACCTGCAATTAATAGTATTCCACTCATAGGTGAAATTCCATTTATACATGTGTTAGACATACAGAATCTTCACATTTTAGGATATAGTGCAAGATATTTTAACATGTTTGATATTGTCATGCAAGAAAAATCTCTATAGATTCATATGGAATCTGAACCAAATGGCAATAAAAGTTGCTGTAAGTGTTATATATATTGTTTAGCGTTTGATTTTCTTGGCAAAATGATCTTCCAAAACGCCCGTGATGACCATGTTGGATGGTCTGGCTGTATTGTAAGTGCTGTTATTATTATTAATCACAGTCTTGCCATTCCTATATGGTAACATATTTGTGGTTATCATTACACCTGTATATTCACAAATATTCCCTTACAGTATGACTTAATCTGTATTATCAATGAATTTGAGTAGATTTGGGATTATAAACATTACCTGATCATAAATCCTGTATGATGGCATATACTGTGAGATAGCATATACTGAAAGTATAGCTCAGGTCATGTAACATTGTAGCCTGTGTCCTTTTGCACGTAAGAGAAAAAAAAATACTAACTACATCTAGGAATAGATTTCATTTTTACTTGTCATGCAGAAACTTTTCTCTCAATTCTGGCACATTAAATGCAGTACACATGGAACAGAATACATTTTGCATCCCACCTACAAATCACCAAGTAAAGCTATCACATTTGAAACACTTGAAGTAATATTATAATTTGAGGGATGCATATCTTTAATTATATTTGTAATATTAAAAAACTTCAAACAGCACAGAAATTGAAAACTCACAGTCCAAGAGTATTAAAACATTAAAATACTTGGCCAAATGACTCCCTTAAATATTAAAGTTGATTTTCTCTAGTCTTGAAACACTAATTAATTTAATGTGCATTAGAGAAAACATGTTCAAATATTAAATTGGTTGATATCACAAATGTGTAACTCATTAACATGACTCAGGTTCAGGACTCAATTAAAAAGGCATAAATTTTATTTCATTAAAACAAAATAAAATATTTAAGCAATTAATGGCCACCAACCAAGTATGAGAAAAACAGATTTTGCTACATAGGCTTACTATTTGAAGATCAGAAGTCTGATCAAAAAGGTAATGGCACTAGCCTATAAAATAAAGATTCTGTAAGCATCTGAATTACATGAGTTTAAAAAGTTAGAGGTGCAAAAACTAGTTAATTTCATTTATATGGATTAAGAAGTAACTAAGTGACAGTAAACATAACTGCAAATGGACCATCAGCTGTATGGAGCACAATAATTTCTGAGAAACCATTAACAGATCTGGCATTCACATTTCTACAAATACACTAAAAACTTGCAAAAACTTTGCTGAAGGATATAACATCTGGAACGTGCCTAACACTAACCATCAAAATAAGACTAATCTGGTTTGCAGTCCAATAAAAAATCAAGAAGTTACTAAATGAAGAAATATGAATTGAATTCCTACATAGAGAAGAGATTATTGACAATAGTCTGAGCTATACAGTAGGGCTGACTAAGTATAAAAGCTGCAACTGGAAACTCTGGCAAGAAAAAAATATGATAAGTAACAACTGTTAAGTAATTAATTCAGAAAAAAGAGAGAAATGGAAACTCTTGCATGCCACAGAGATAGAAGACATGATTTCTTTTTCTTTGCTGCAGAAAGGTATGTGGAGGCTATTTGATAGGCAGCCAGTCTGGGCTGAAAACAGAGCAGAGATGCTGACAGCAACCAAGAAGGATGTTTTATCTGCTTCTTGACACAATAACCAGCAGGTCTGAGGACCATAGCCACTGGGCAGCTCTGGGCTGGCACCGGGTTATGTGTGCATGGGCCTGCACTTTGGCAGAAGTTTCTGGTGCACTCCCTTAGCCCTGTGTCAGCAAAACACAGGAGATAGGTTCTCTTATAGTCAGGTACTGCCCTGCACTGTGTTTTTCTTTAGGTACCAATATTGTACTGTGTAAAACTTTAAAAAAATTAAAAGTATCATTTCCCTTCTGCAGCTAAATAGCCTCTGTGGAATTTGAATACAGCCCTGTACCTACAGATACCCTTCCTAGAGCATGATGGCATAATGAATGCTACTATATATCATATAGACTGCACAGATGCTGGTGCTGTTGCATGGTGTTATTCTGTCCAAGATGCAGGACTGCATTTGTTGAATTTCAGAAAATGTTTATCAGCCTATTTCTTCAGCTTGTCAAGGTGACTCCAGCAGCAGACATGTCATCCAGCACAATGACTTCTCCCTACATTTGTATACCATCTGTGAACTTGTGGCAGATACATGCTGTTCCATTGCCAAAGCCATGAATGGACATTTAGGAATGCCCAAGGAATACTACTTGTAAAAAGACAGCACATCATTTTCAGCCTGTTGCTCCAGCCTTTTTTTTTTTTTCTTTTACTCACTTTAATTCACCCAGCTAGTGAATTAAACTAACGGGTAAACCCACCTACCCTGTCTGTCTAGTTTAGCTCCAAAGATGCTGTAAGAGCAGAGACAAAAGCTTGCCAAAGTGAAGGGCATCCACTTCTCTGCCCTCATCTTCAAATCCAGTCATTACAATGAAGAATTGAATGAGGTTGGTCAAGCACAATTGGCAATTGGCAAATCCATACTTCTTTTTTCCCAATCACTTTCTTCTCTCTAATGTGCCTGTACATGGCTTACACAAGGATTTGCTCCTTAACCTCCACAAAGATGAAAGTAAAGCCAGGTAGTCCCTATTTCCCCAGCTCTTCCTCCTTGTCATCCTGGAAGATGACTGTGACATTTACTTCTGCAATCATTAGGAACTTCTGATCACTGTAACCTCTTGAAGAGGTAGGGAACAGCCTTGCAGTGACATCAGTCATGCTTCCTACCTGGCTCTGTGTTCAAGTTGCTTGAGTAATCCCTCACTCAGTCTTCCTCTCACACTGGTGAGAATTTGTTCTACCAAACACATGGAAAGCCTGAGAAAAAATTTTACCTGTAAAAACTTGGATGTAAAATCCTCCACCTTTCTGACTCCTTCATTACTAGGCTACCTGTTCACTTGGCATTATTCTTCCTCCTGCTGCTTCCTTCATGTACTTCACCAATTTTTACTCTGGCTAGTCTTTTAGGTTTTTTTTTATTCAATCATTTCAGACATGGGCATTCCTTCTGTATTTATCCTGAGCAGCCCATGCCTTCTTCTGTGTCCCACAGGATCCCTTTTTCCTCTCTAAGCCCTGTCAGGAGCTCCCCATTCAGATAGTCTGGCTGCCTCACACCTGCGTCATGTCCTGCAGACAGAAGTTGATGCTCCTCATGGTTTGAGACTCACTCTCCTGGGATCCTTTTTCTTTCAAAGGAGCAGCTCCCAGGAATTTGCACAACAATAATCTCCCTGAGGTCCTCTTCTTTTAAGTTCAGAATAGATATCACTTCTTGCCTCTTTTGTTTTCCTTCTTCAAATCTTATGGTTTACTAGGTCTAGACCAAATAATCCTTGTTCTTTTGTTATTAGACTCAGCTAGGCAGAAATAAAACCAAATTTTATTATTCAACAAGCTCATTTAAAAAAAAAAGAATTTTTTTCATCTTGGCATGCATCAATAAATTGCATGATCAACATCAGAATATACTCCTGTAAATATTTTATTATACTCTTATAATCCAGCATCCTCAGCCTTCCTCACACTGGCCACTTTCCCAATGAAAAGACAAGTAGTATACTTCTCTTGGTGCTTCAGCTGTAAGCAATATAAAATAGGTGTCTATAAAGACTCTACTGAATTCAGCAGAGTCCTGCTCATTTACAAAAGATCTGCTCCAAGTATTGATTCATGAACTCTTGAAATAATTCAGATACACAGCTATCCTTTTGTGTCCACGAGCATCTCATTACTTGTGATTTTTTAGCAGGTATTACAGTATCTGATGGGCCTTTGTCATTTGGACATACTTTAATATTACCTCTAACAGACAGATTCTCTTCCAATGTCAGGCTTTCCAGGTTTTGGTTTTAAGCATCCTGCTCCATTACATAGATAAGACCTAATATTTTGAGACAAGGCCTGAGGCAAAATAAAGATTTGTGGGTAGATGCAGAGTTCATAAAATGTGCACGTAGATAAAATGTGCTTGTTTAGTGCATCCACTCATATGCAACAATTGTCTTTTAAAAAACACAAAAGTTTAAGGTGTCAGCTTCCCCTTTGGGAGTCCATTTATCTGCCACGGAGAGCTGTGACTCTTACCTTGGGGACAGGTGACTTCATTCCCACCAGAGCTTTGTAATCCTGCTAAAATCTTCCTGAGTATTAATCGCTGCGTGCTCTAAGAATGGATGGCTCAGAGGCTAACACCAAGCCCAGTGCCACAACACCCTGTAATGGGCAGTGCAAATCCAGCAGGAAGCACAGTCTGCCTGCAGAGCAGCCCTCCCTGGGGATTTCCCTGCCTACCCCCAGCCAGGAGAGATGGATGCATGGCAACTTGGGCTGAGTGTGAGCAGGACATGGTAGAAGATGATTTCAAGGCCCTTTACAAGGTAATGACAGTATTTCTGATTTCAACAACTAAATATGCATATGTTCTATTATCTTTTTCTGATCTTGCTTTTTCTCTTGAAACACTATTGTGTTACATACACACAACTACTACAAAATTTTCTCCTGCGAATCCTGACAACTAAAAGATTTACAGTAGTCACTGCACAAAAACTCAGAGCAAAAGCTCTCATATGTTTAGTAAAAAATTTGGAATTTCACTATACAAGCATAGGAAGTGTTATGTTTTATATGTGTCTGTCTTGCTTTCAACTATCTGGTGGATCTTCAGGTTCTTTCCAAGTAGTGTCCTGAGTCTCATGCCCATGCCTGCATGTGGCACTGCATAGGAAGACCAGTGAACCATGGATTTATACGAGGGAGTGGCCAAGACATAGTTAGTTTAAGGGTCATGCCCAAAATTTCTGCTCTATTCAATTCCAAATGGTTGGAACTGGCATCACTTTTCTCCAGGCTCAGTTTCCCCATACATAAAATGAAATTAATAATGCCAGATTACCGCAGTAGGGCTATTTGGCTAACCTATTGTTTATAAAATGTGTAAGCCTGTGGCAAATACTTTCACATGATTTTCTGAGGATAAGACAACACGCCTATAATGAGGACTGGCACTCAGGCTTGTCCATCCAGAGTGTGCAGTTCCACAGCGTATCCCCCTGGCAGAGCGCAAGGTGGAGCGTGAGCCAGGGCACACCAGTTCAGGGGCCCAGAGGCTGACACAGCCTTTCTATAACTCCTTTACCACAATTTTGTCCTCCACACAGCACACAGGTAAAGGGCATGGGCAGCACCATCGTTACCACCCATAGTCACACAGCTACAGCTGGAGAGCACAATGGCACCCTGCTTGCATAACCAACGCCCTTCCACCTGCCTGCATTGCTATAAGCAGCTTCTGCAGGGGACTATGCCCTACATTTCAGGCCATTACTAGTGCAGAAGCAAAGGTGCAAGATCATCCCTACAAACAGCTACACGCCTTCAGGAGGCTGACACACCCAGTGAAGTGGGTGCAGTAGCAGTGACACACACCTATGGAAAAGGCTGGATTTGGGAGTTAGCGACTTGCTGCAGATCTGACTATACATGTTGCTGTCATTTCAACACAGTGCCTTCAAAACATCAGCCCATAGTTTAGCATCGTCCTTCTCCAGCATGTACACATATGAAGCCCTCATTGCAAAAGCGTGCCTGCCACACCTCACAAATGATAGATGCTGTGACAGATATCACTGCAGATAAAAATCTTAGCTGTGTAAAAGTATGAGAAACCATGTAAGAAAAGTATTGTTAAGGCAGAGCGAGACAGTGCATATATACAGGTTTTTGTCATCCTCACGTCTGTTGAACACTCATTTTTGAAAAGAAGGTGAAATGTAGGTAAAGCTATGAATGTATGTGTACCTGCTGGGTACACATCTCATATTCTGGATATACACATTAGCTTCATGGTTAGTGACATTTCCCACACAGGAATCAATTATAAATTAATCACTCAGAATGGTGCTGGGAAACAGTGGACTAAGGGCTCCTCTTCTGATCAAGTACCAAAGAGCAGCAGTTTTAGATAAGTGCAGCCCAGCACTGCAGGCCAACACTTCCAGTCTCTGCCCAGACTGCAGTAAATAGGGTTTGTTCTACAGTTTAGGAAAAAACTCTAAATATAATGATCCTGAGTCAATGTGCCTGTATATATTTACTTGATAGTCAAGCCTGATATGGCTTGGGAGAAAGCTGCCCACCACTTCCCTCATCTTCTTCTTGGCACCAAGTTTTTATGCAGAAAGATGAAGAAGAAATGTCAATATGTATAGAGAGCCCTTTGGAAACAAAACTTGCATTGACATCACTGGGAGTGTCAGTCTGGCCCTTGACTATTTAAACCAGGACATTAAACATACTTTAATTCTTGTATTTCTGTAAGAGCCACAATAAAAACAGCTGATGTTCAAAACATGAAGTTGACACATATGAGAGATCCAATCCAGTGCTGGTGACAACAGCGAGATGGAACCTTGTGGGAACTTACATCCAAGGTAAGTTTTGGCCAAAGCCTGCACTGAGCATTACCATCTCTGGACACTTTCTGATGCATCACTCCAATATATTTGGTTTGGAAAAAATTCTTTTGATGCAGTTAAATGTATGAAAGGACAGATGGCATCTAACATATGGTGCAGAAAACAAGAAGCCAGATCTGTTTCAGATCCCATGGAAGACTCTCTGTGCTGTGGAATACCTGTGTGCAGAGTTACCCCACCTCAAATTATGGAATTAACAGTATGTTACGTAATAAACAAATTAATTAGTGCTGAAAGACGCATAGTTGGTTTCAATGTTATTATTTTAAAATATTATGTTTGTATGAAACCAGGTTCTTTTAAGCTTTTCTAGTGTAAATCTGCCTTAAATCAGCCTCTCCGCTGAAGTAGATAGCTTTTGTACTATTGCATATGAATACACTTGAGCCTGTATTTGTTGATTCAAAGATCAAACGAGCTTTTTTGGCTCAGCTAGCAGTCTTTATAAGGCATATCAACTCGAAAGTTTTAATGCAAGGAGCATATCAATTGGATAGGCTGTGCAAGAAAATCCCATTCACTGCAAATTAATGTGCTAATTTATTTAATCAATTTCCCTCCCAAGACATTGATGGAATCAAATGAAAAGACATGAGAATTTGATAATTCAAGTAATAAAAACACATTTCTAAAGTTAAATGTGTTTTCAACATTTAAATTTGGTCATGCCTCAACATATACAATACTTTTTTGCTGATAAATGAATAGGTTGTCCCTTACCACATCATGTAACATTTAGATCTGTCAAATGTGTTGATTCAAGCAATTTTATGCTTTCCCACCAGGTGAGTTCCTGGTTGTGGTGATTCTCTTTGTAGCAAGGCAGAGTTCTTTTACTGCTGTTTTTGTCTTTTATTGAGCTGCCTGGAGGGATCACTGGCGGCAACATACAAAGCTCTGACTGCTTTCTCTGTACTACACTTCATAAATATTACCAAATATACCTGCATTACATTTTCCCTTCACAGCAATTTCATTGCTAACCTGAAGCAAATCCTGAGTGGTAATACTTTCAACTAGTGCAGAAGCATCTGCTGATTCATCAATCATTATGATAGCATATGCTTCACTGAAATTAATGAATAAATACATTTTTACAAGCACAACTAAAGGCACTGATCATCAGGCACTTGTAACATTTCTATCGCTGTTTGTTTGTTTCATGAAGAAGCAGAAAATGGCTTGAAACAGCTCTGAAATGAGATATCATTGGGGTTTTTTTACAAGAATATCTGGAAGAAATACAAATGGTTTGTATCTGGAATGGGAACTGGGAGGAGAGCTTCCTAGAGCCACCTATCCCACGACTTCCTGTTACCTTCTGCACCCTTCCCAAAGCACACAGTTGCCTGCTGCCAGCACAAGCACGCTAGGCAAATGGCTGGAGCACAGCTGGGAATTCATATGTGTG
Organism: Onychostruthus taczanowskii; assembly: GCF_017590055.1. Lineage (NCBI taxonomy): Eukaryota > Metazoa > Chordata > Aves > Passeriformes > Passeridae > Onychostruthus > Onychostruthus taczanowskii. Next base: position 7,212,536 of record NW_024501348.1, read on the forward strand.
TTCCTCTGGGATCAGCTGCCACAGATCTGCCTTTTCCTAGCAGAAATTTGCCCATCTGAGATGTCCAGGTTTTAGGAATGAATAGATTATCAAGTAGAAAGTGACAACACTGGCCAACTAATGATAATGAAAAATCATCATTTTCATGCTGGAGATTTCTTTGGAGGATATGATTGATACTGATATTGATACTATGCCTTTGGATGCCTTCCTCCTTCTGCTCTCTTTAAGTAGAAGACATGGTCTCAGCGTTCTTAAGGTAACATATTCTGCTGGGTGCACAAATGTAGAAAACCAACTGGGATTTGTTTGGAAGCCCGACACAGACCTAATCTTAAAAGAACATTCACATATTTGCAGGCTGAAACTTAAACTAATGAAAATAGTTAGCCATAAATTTCGGCAGGTTTTTTTAAGGCAATCTCAAAGCACAGAGGAAGTCACTCTGGTTAGATAGTTCATCTTCTCCCTGTTGTCCAAACTCTGCAACTCAGTTGTGGCTCCTCTCAAGCCTTAATGGCTCTGTGAAATTATCTATGTACAATCATATTGCTAATATAAAGGATTTAATTGCCATCAAGAAAAGTTACCTAATCAGAAATAGATGAAACAGTTAATTGGATGATATAAACATTTTATAAACAATAATTATTGGTGTCAGTTGTGCAAAAAAACTTCCACTGAATAAATAGGCATTTTAATAAAGAAGTAAGTATATGTAAGCTATAATATAAATAATTATTAACAGAAATATGTATTCATATTTCTATTATGTCTTGTTCCTTTTTTTGTTCTTTGGTAGACTGTGGTTCTTCACTCCTTGTGCTGGTGGCACTCTCCTAACTCCACATCTTGCCCAACAGGGCCGGGAAGTGCAAACCTTTCTCATGTTGATTCACTCAGTAGCCGCTCTGTTTCGAGCATGCAGCCAACACAAATGGCCACATACCAATTTGAGGGTTATGATTCAGTCTCCTGGTTTCCTTTTGATTTAAATGACAATGTTACAAAAAGTTCTGAAGCCGTGCTTTAGACAATGCTAACCACATATCTAGATACTAAATGTCCAAGAATACACTCCAGTGGTTTCTTCTATTGGAGATGCAGGAAACACAGCTAACACTACACTGTCTGCCTGCAACTTGAGAAGCAGGCTGGTGTTCACCTTGCCCTACCCAGTGACAGATCCATTTCAGAGCTCTCACCAGACCTTCTGCCACGATCAGCACCATCACAACAAGGCATAATTCAAGTCACTGTAATTCATGTAGAATTTTGATTGACTGTTCTCATGTGAGAGAAATAGTAGCTGTCCATACATCCGCACGTGACATCCTTGCTGTGCTCCAACTTTCAGCCAGCATTGGGGTAAGTTGGACTTCCCTGTCCATCGAGGCCTCCAGGTGTTGACATAGCTCCTCTTCCTTTTCCCAGTGTAGGTGATCCCTACTGCCAACCACCTGGTTTTGGTGCCGTGACTCTGCTTCCAGTGGAGCGACTAGTGATGGCCAGTGTGCCTCTCCTGTCCACAGGGCTGGGATCGCAGCAGCCAGAGCAGTGCAGGAGCTAAGCCGGGGGTGACTCACTCAGGAGGAGGAGTGCGGGCTGTGCTCACCAAGACCAAGTGACAACAAGTGACAGAGGTGCTGCTGCACTGGAGGAGGGAAAGGCAGACACCATCTGATCTGCCGCCTGCCAGGAGGAAAGCTTGCAAGTTGGGTGGAGCAGGTCCCCTCCTGCCCCTCACTCCCAAGGGTGTCATGCAGCCATCTGCACTATGCAAGATCATGGGACAGACAAGCTGCCAAGAAGGAGAAAAGAAGCAAAGGGTGTGAGGAGCAGGTGGTGCCTTTACACCAGACAGAGGGTTTGCTGGGACTGAAACACAGGGTGCAGAATGGATGCTCCTCCTGCAGCACCAGCAACACTCCAGGCAGCTGAATCTCTCTGCTCCATGAAGTGACCATAGAGGCCTTGGGCCAGGAGATAAGGGGAGGTGCGAGAAGGGCAGCTGGGGGGCACCTGGAGAAAGCCGGTCAGGGAAGTGCCACCAGGTGGTGGGGCAGGGAGGTAGCGAGGTCCCGTTGTGGTTGCTGGTGTTATCCATACTGGGAGGAGAAGGGATCTTAGCGAAGGCTCCTGGAAGCAGCAGAAGAGCCTCGATACGCACAGACGGAGGCAACACCAGCACCGCTCACGCCGGACCCACGGCGCTTCTATCAAGGGGTAGCAAGAAGGAGAGAAGAAAAATCCAAACTTACACAAAGAGAAGAGAAAGAAAGGAAATAGAAGTTGGCTGAAACACTCAATTTCCCCCCTATAAAATCAAAAATAAAAAATCCTATTTGAACACAAAAAAGCCCGGCTGAGATAACAAGCGCCTCCTCGCCACCCCGCACGCCCTCCGAGGGAGGAGGAGGCGGAGGAGGAGGAGCGGGTCCCCGCACCGCCCGCACCTGCTCCGGCCGGGGCCGCCGGGCGCCTGCGCGGCCTGGCCGCTCCGCTCCGCGGGGCCGCGCACCGAGCCGGGAGCGCCGAGCCGCGAGCACCGAGCTGCGGAGCCGCGGCCGCCGCCGCGCCGCCCCCCGCCTCCGCGCCCTCCACCCTGCCCGCGGGGCACCGGAGCCGGTGACGGGAGCGAGGCGGAGTCTGGAGGGAAGATACGGAGAGATAGAGATTTAAATCACATCCCCGGCTGTAGAAGGGGCAGCAGCAGCAGCAGCCCCGGCGCAGAGGCACGGACGCACGCGCCGAGAGAGGTCTGCCGGCTCCGCCGCTGCTGCTGCTGCTCACCATGGGTGCCGCCGCCGCCGAGCCCCCCAGCGCCATGGGCCTGGTGTCCAGCGTGGTGAACGACACCCTCGAGTTCTACCGCTGGACCTGGAGCATCCGAGGTAACGCGCCAGGGCGGCCGCGGCCCCGCCATCGCCGTGCCCGGCGCCCCCCGCCCGCTGCCACTGATGCGCTGCGGCTCAAAATGGCTCCATCTCCCGGGAGACGCGGAGCGCGCTCCGGCTCCCCGGGATGGGGCCGCGGCGAGGGCAGACCCCCCCAACTCCCGCCTGCTCCCCTCTCCCCTCCGGGTGCGCTCGGTGCAGTGTTTATTTATCTGCCGTAATCCCGTGTAGCGGCCCGGGGTGCGCGGAGCATCGATCCGCGGCAAGGTGAGCGCGTCCCCCGGGCGCCCGCGGGTGGACGTAGCGAAATCCGCTTCCCAGAGCCCTGATGCTCCGGTTCTCTGCCGCCGCGGCGTGCCTTGGGGTTGTCATACGGGGCTCTGATGTCGGAGGTAAGCGAGGCCCTCCGGTAAATCGTGCCGGAGCTCAGGCGGTCTTTGGCTTCTGCGGCAGGTGGGAGCCCCGCGTCGGCATCGCATGGAGCTCAGAAAAAAAAAAAAAAAAAAAGAAAGAAAAAAAAAAAAAAAAGAGGAAATGATTGTTACCGCCAGTGCAGCAGCTTTTAATTTTATATTAAGTGTGTTTGGGTCAGTCCTGCTGTTTTCCTTTTCCAATGTGCTCCACTCCTGTATTGGCACTCCACGACTGCAATGTGGCAGATGCTGAAGGAAGAGTAAATGTCTTGGAACATGGAGAAATGTGCAAAAGCGGCTTGCAGTGCTGGGACAGCAAATGAGGTGGTACCTTGCTGCAGTGCCCGGTAGCTGTGGAAGTGTTATTGGTCAGCGTGAATGGTTCTGTCTCGTGTGTCAAATGAAAGGAGTCGCTTTCACAGTTGCTATTGTGAGTAGCCACGCGCAGCTGGCAGAAGGATCATTTACTCCCCTGGATGTTTTCTTCATTTTTTCGTTGTCCACGCAGCGATGAGGTTTAGCTATTTTGAAACAGAGCAAAACTGGTGTGCATGTAGCTGTGGATGTATTTCGTGGCAGTGTGATAGGTGGGAATGTGGGGCCTTCATTACAGACGGGAAGCTCACTGCATCAGCAGTCTTTGCTTTTCCGCCCCCCCTCCCTTCTGCCATCTGTCAGATAATAAATTAATCTTATGTTATAGATGGAAGAAGCTCACTTTTTTTTTCACAATTTCCCTTTCCATAACTTCTGTGTATTGCTATATTTTAAAAATTGAGCCTGCATGTGTATTTTTCTCTTCTGTTTTTAAAAACTGCCACAATATGAGAGCAAATAAAAATGCTTGCAGCAGCACTGCATTGTAATCTACCAGTGTTTGCTCTCTGACTCTTGCAACATACAGTTGTCCATAGACTGCCAGGTAATGAATGAAAGAGATGCTATTCTAGTCAATCAATAGCATTTTCAGATGAATATAAATATAGATGTGAGTACAAAGTTGATAACCTTATAGATGACTTGATTTATTTGAAAAAAATACTACAAATTCTGATATGTTTCCTGAACTTCAAAAATGTTATTTAAGTCTGTCAATAGACCATGTCTATTGTAAGCAAAAATGATCAGAGGGGAAAAAATGAAGAAGAAAAAACAAGTAAATGTAAAGAATGTAAGGATAAGTAACTAACTGTGATACTACACATGGAGCAAACTTTTTTCTTTTGCTTCTTTGGAGGATGTTAAGCAGTAGTAGGATGACATTGTTATTGCCCCTAAAATATTGTAAGTCTTACTGATTTACTAATGGAAAATTTTTAATTTTTGCTTTAAGTTTGGCAGCACTGCTGTTAAAGCAGGATTCCATTGTAATGAAGTAATCAGTCATATTTTGTGGAGAGTTTCTTGTTCAGATTTTGGATTGCAGTAGGTCCCTGCAAGGCTAGTTTTGGGTAGAGCCTAAGCCATATGAAAAACACATTACAGTTCTTATTTATACCCAGTAGCATGTGGAACAAGGTTCTCCTGTAGTTTTTACAGTCAGGTAGGGATAGGTGAAACATGTAATATGTCACATTATAGTTACAAGGTAGCTGAGGATAAGAAAGTGTTATTCATGAGGTCTGTGGCTGTTCAGTGAAATAATTTTTAATGCCCCAAGTTCTGCAAAAATATCTGCTCAGTTTGCTGCTTTTCTGCGTGTTTCTTTGTTCAGACAAAAATAATTGTCTCCATTTGCCATCTCTGAGGGAACATACAGCATCCTTCCAGTACCTCAAAGGGGTGCAGGAGAGGGACATTTCAAAAGGGCAGGTAGTGATAGGACAAGGTAATGGCTTCAGACTGAAAGAGAGTAGGTTTGGATAATAGGAAAAAAATTCAATCCTGCAAGGGTGATGAGGTGCAGGAACAGGCTGCCCAGAGAACTTGTGGATGCCCCATCCCTGGAATTGTTCAAGGCCATGTTGGATGAGGCTCTGAAATTCTAGTGAAAGGTGTGTCTGCCCACAGAAGGGTAGTTGGAAGTAGATGATATTTAAGGTCCCTTCCAAACCAAACTATTCTATGATATGTTAAAATTGTGAATTCAGCACTGTAATGAGTTCATGCAACAACCTTTGTGTTAAGAGCTATGACAGTAGTGTTGCTCAACAGAAAACACAAATTATGGCATGCAAGACCATTGCCTAATGTTCAATATCATTAAATAAAAAACTATACCACGCAGCAAAGTTGCTCAACAAATGATGCTATGCAATAGCATTACACAATAAATCATACTGAAACACTACTACACAGCAAAATTACACAACAAAATGTGAAGAAATATTATTCCCACTACTACTCCTACACTTATTCTCTCAATTTCCCACTTCCATTTTTTTATTGAACACCTGTGTGTCTTTAGCCCTGTTCTCTGTATTCAGCAAGATTATCTTGCCAGCAGGTGTTTTCTCCTGCTGCCTTGGACTCCTGTGATGACACTTGTGTAGAACTGTGCCAGAACATCCCACTGAGTCTTGTGCTGCTTTATTTTTGCACATTAAAGATTTGATCGTTTTCCTCCCCTGCTTTGTGCTATTTAAAAAGCAACTGACCTTTTCTGAGACCAAAAAACCCCCAAAAGACCAAGTGTATAATGAGCCTAAATGGATTTTGAGTTGATGTTACAATTTCTTTTGGCATTAAGCATGCTGTCTAAATCTGATTTGTTTGTGGTTTTGGTTTTTTAAGTCTTGCATTTGGGAATAATAGCAGTGTTCTGTGACTTTTTCCCCAAATATATTATCAAATACATTTTCAGCATTAGCTTAATGCTTTTGCTTGTTCATTTGTTGAAAAACTACTTTTATTCTCTCCAGCCTTGACTATTCTCCAGACCCCTTTCATGAAAGCTCAAAATCCATTGTAACCATACATTCACCTAGGAAGCTAAAGAACATAACTTAGGAAGACATAGTCTTCAAGAAGAGCTAGAAAGGTCAAAAACATCTTCTTAGCGGTCATCAAGAGCAAAAAAAAGGTGGTCAGAGGAACAGTTACTATCAGGAAATATGATCTAGGAATTCCATGCCCTTATTTCTGTAAGGGCATGGGACCAGTTCCATGTAATTGCTAGGGCAGGGCTTCCTTCTTTCTCTCAGCTCGAGTAGCTGGTTGGGGTTGGATTTGCCAGGAAGGATTAAGGGTATGATTAGATGACTGAGCAAGTGACTTAAAGGGAGGTTCCAGGCTGAGTCCAGGGGAACTATTAAGATGAATAACTCAGGACACAATCCAGGAAAGAAGAGTGTGGAAATCTCAAAATGTGGGTGAAGAGACCATTGTCAGTTGGGGCAGGGGAATGGGAGACTGTGGCTTGGGAAGAACATTCGTGAAACACTGGACAAAAATATTTATTTAGAGGAGTTACTTAGTTTGAATGTACTGAGCTAAGGAACAGAAGGCTTTACTGACTTTGGGTGAGAATGTTTCTTCTTGGATTTCAAGAGTTTAAAGGAGGCAGGGCCATCCCAGGCCATGTGGGACTGCTTTGGAACAGCAACTATTTACAGCTGTTGCAGTTAATAAGATTACAGACTTTTTCCATCAGTAGGAAAGGAGACAGATACAAACTTTCACTTTAGTGATAGGGCAGTGTTCTACCTAGGATCTTGTTCAGGAGCAGCATCAATGGTAGGTTTTATCAGCTGGGTCAGTAGTGTAAGGCAGTGAGAATGGAGAAGATGGGAAACTTACAGCTGCTTGCCTAAAATGTGAACCAGTGGAGCAGATTGCTTGAGAACACTGATTGCCATGAACACTTTTGCTAGGAGATCTTGGGAATAATTTTAAAATTTTCCAGGAAGTTCAGGTTCATTTTCTTTTTCAGTCCAGGGAACAGAAGCAGAACAACACAGGTTTCTTCTTCCCTTGTACCTTCCCCCCATGGAGAACCCAAGTATGACCAAAGGATCCTGAGTGTGTATACTTGAGAAAAGTTCATGGGGGTGCTTAGCAGAACACTCTGAGTGCAAGTAGTCCCTTGCAGCTGAGGATTTGTGCCAAAGCTGGAGGCAAGTAGAATCCCAGTGAAAGTGCTTCAGAGGATGATGATGGGGAAAGAGAATGAAGGGTGAGATTAAGGTTCATGAAGTCTGTTTCACAGAAACAAAGCAGAATGTGTTCCTAAACTTTCAGAGCGCTGGCTGAGCATCAGATTTGGTGATTTGGCACAATACTTGTCTTGCAGATACAATATTCTTCTCAAGGGAACAGTTTTTTCAGGCTGTGGCCATGACTGGGTAAAACACAAAGATTAGACAGGGAGAAACGTACTGGAAATGGAAAAGCTGTCTAACTGGGCTGGCTGTCTTGTGGCAGAAACACAAAGAAAAAACCTGTGGCAGAAGGAGCATGTGGAGAAATTGACTGTGGAAGTAAAGAATGTTAATGCCTAGATCATATGAGACTGCTGTCAACTAAACTGAGCAATAGGAGCATCCAGTTTATTTGATTCATTTGACATTTAATTGCCAGTTAGTGAAGGGAGGGAATTTATTAGTGAAGAAAAAAAACCGTGCTTGGTATTGAAAGCAATTTGCTGAATGTTTGAGGGAAATTCTACCCCCATTTCATCATCGGGAGATTTTATCAGATTGTACAACTCAAAAGACATAATCAGAACTAAACAGATACCAAGCATTTTTGGAAATGGAAACATCATTCAGAAAAGTACATTAGGGAAGGGGAAATGTCTGCTTAGACATCTTAGGTCAGCAAACTTCAAGACCTTGGTCATAAGGGAGTAGGATCAAGCAAAATGAACTCTATGGATGAGAAGCTGAGTTACGAGTGGAAGACTTCTCTTGCCTAAAATGAAGGAGGAGAAGTTGTAGGGATGATATGCAAATCCCAGCTCCAGGAAAGAAATTAAACAGAAAAAAAACCTTCAAAGAGCACCAGCAAGAATGTAATACAAACTTCTGTTTGAACACTCATCAGCATATTCCAGAAGGAAAAGGAAATCTGTAGACAAAATGACAAGAACATAACTGAATATTTGAAAATTCATTCTAAAACTGTGTAGGTAGCATGTCTTGAAATCTTTGAAGGAAATAAGTTGTTATGAATACTCTTAAAGGAGAATCCATGAGAAAAGATCTGGAAATGGCTGTATACTGATTGCATGACCTTAATACCTACTGCAGAAGGCCAAATGACTAGATGTTTAGAATTCAGCACATAGCAAATTGCTGATGCAGAGTTCTAAGCAAATAATGTTTCTCAGCTGAGGCATCATGAGGTGTATATCAGTATCTGGTCCTGGAGCCCCATACTGCAACCAGACGTGAAGAATTCTTGGGAAGTTGAAATATCCTTGCTGTGAAGCAGATGCATTCATCGTGGAGACTCCACTGCTTAGGTAGCTTGATCGAGGATAGTGGCTGAACTCTTGTTTGTAGGCAGCTGTCTCTAGTTGCGGTGCCTTGTCAGGAGTGTTTGTAGTTGTCACCCTGCACTCGTGCTGTGCTCAGGGTGAAGAGGCTGTGGCAGGGCTGTGGTTATAGATATGAACCACCAGAAGAGGTTGTATTCAAAGCAGCTGTGCTGTGCTGTCCTGTGCAGCCAGGGAAGAGTGTCAAAGGCTGCACAAGGACAGGTAATAGAAGAAGCTTAGGGAACATAGGATGTAGTTCCTTTTAAGGTCTTGTAGATCAGAAGTCATGAGGAGTGGGTGAGGCAAGATTCCACTTTTTCCTCTGCCATTCCAGACAGGTTTTTTGAGATACTTGATTGATTGATTGATTGATTGATTAGGACAGCATTTAGATGAAAGGTGAATGAATGAGAAAACTCCAAACAGATATGGAGGGGACTTTGGGAGGAGGAATTTACTGGGATGCAAAGCTAAGGGGAGAGAAGAGGCTGTTGTGTGTACTGAAGAGTTTTTTTAGGTAAAGCAAGTGGGGTTGAATGAATGCCTGAATGGCCTGAAAAATTGGAGCTAAATGAGAGTTCATTTATCTAAAAAGAATTGACCATGAAAAGAATGACAGCTTTGGCTTTTAAAGAGTGTTGTTATGACTGAGGTGTTCCTGGAGCACAGAAGTTTGGCAGTGTGATTTTAAGGACAGATCTGATCCATAAGGTAGGACTTCTCTGACTAGTAAATATATGACAAGGCCTTGCTTTCTCAAGCTGTATTTGGAAACCAAGTTGGAGCTACCACTGCACTTCATAAGGAACACTTTGAGTGGGTCTGTCTGACTGACACCTCACTTAGGAGGATGTAGATGCTGAATACAGTTCCTGCATCTTGTGTGGTGACAAGTGGGTACAACTATGCTCAATGTTGTCAAACTCAAGTGCTTCTGAGTGTATGAACTTCAAAGTCTTGTGGAATTTTAAGGATGCAAATGAAGGCAGCTCTGAAATTCAGGCTTGGCAATACTTAGGTGTTAGCCCTGTTGGGGTTTTGAGTACTGCACCCTAGCTAGCAGGTAAAGCAATAAGTAGCTGCAAGGCAAGCCTGGAGATGAATAGAGTGCAATGTGGTTTGTATTAACTCATTTTGTGTGTGCTTGGATTTCAAGATAAGCATGAGCTAGATTACCTTTCTCTCGTGGAAGGTGAGGGAGAATAAGTTTGGCTTGCATTTGATGCAAGATAGTGACGCCTGTGGGCATCAATTGGTCTTGGTTTCATTTTGCTTGTGTGCCTGCAACTCAACTTCTTTCTTTAGGCACTTGAATAATTTCAGTGGTTTGATCCTTGACTCCTGTCCTGGAGTCTTCACTCTCTCTGTGGCATTGTGTCTGCTTGTACTATGGGATTCTTGCCTTGTATTGTGTTTGCATGGCAAGGGTTTTCTACTAGGGGGACTATACTAGAAGCTTCCCCCATGTCCAACAGAGCCAATGCCAGCCCATTCCAAGATGGGATTTCTGCATTCCTGCTGCTGGCCAAGGCTGAGCCAATCAGTGATGGTAATAAAATCTCTGTGACAGCAATTCCACCATCAAAAGTGTGGCCAGCAGGTTGGGGCAGGTGAGTCTGTCCTTCTACTCCACTCTTGTGAGATCTTCCACCTCTGGGGTCCCCAGCACTAAAAGGACAATGACCTAACAGAGCAAATCTAGACCAGGGCCACCAAGTTGTTCAGAGGGATGGAGCACCTCTTCTGTGAGGAAAGGCTAGGAGAATTGGAATTGTAGAGCCTGGAAAAGAGAAGGCTTTGGGGTGACCTAATTGTGTCCTTCCAGTATCTGAAAGGAGCCTACAAGAAAAATGGAGAGAAACTTTTTACAAGGGCGTGTGGTGAGAGGATAGGGGGGAATGGCTTCAAACTGGAAGAGTGGAGGTTTAGCTTAGAAATGCTAGGAAAAAATTCTTTATTCTGAGGATGGTGACATGCTGGAACAGGTTGTCCATAGAAGCTGTGGATGCCCCATCCCTGAGAATATTTAAAGCCAGATTGGATGAGGCTCTGAACAACCCAGTCTAGTAGAAGGGGTCCCTGTTCATGATAAAGTTGTTTGAAGTGGATGATCTTTAATTTCCCTTCCAAACCAGACCATTCTGTGATTTTACAATAATATATTTAAGAAGAGGGGGAAAAATGGCACGGAAGTAATTGCAGCCAGAGAAGAGAAGAGTGAGAATATGTGAGACAAACCACACTGCAGACGTGGAGGTCAGGGAAGGAAGGCGAGGAGGTGCTCCACGTGCAGGAGCAGAAATTTCCCTGCACACTCTGTAGACATGGAGGTCAGGGAAGGAAGGCGAGGAGGTGCTCCACGTGCAGGAGCAGAAATTTCCCTGCAGCCCATGGGAAAGACCATGGTGAGGTACCTGTGCCCCTGATGCCTGTGAGGTCCATAAGGATGCAGAGATCCATCTGCAGCCTGTGGAGGAGCCTCACACGAGAGCAGGTGGATGCCGTAAGAAGGCTGTGACCCTATGGAAAGGAAGCCCGTGCTGGAGCAGGCTCCTGGCAGGAAGGATCCCACACTGGATCAGTCTGTGAAGAGCTGCAGTCTGTGAGAAGGACTCAGGCTGGAGAATTTCATGGAGGACTGTCAACTGTGGGAGCAACCTGACACTGGAGCAGGGGAAAGACTCCTCCTCCTAAGGAAGGAGGAGCATCACAAACAGCATGTGATGAACTGACGGTAATCCCTATTTCCCATCTCCCATTGCCACTGGCAGGGAGAAGGTAGAGAATCAGGGGTGAAGTGAAGCCTGGGAAGGAGGGAGGGTTTGGGAGAAGGTGCTTTTCAGGTTTGTTCTACTTCTCATTATACAACTCAAATTTTGATTGGTAATAAATTCAAGTAATTTCTCCAAGTCACATCTGTTTTGTCCATGACCATAACCAATTTGTGACCTCTCCCTGTCCTTCTCACTCTCTACAACTCCCTGAAGGGAAGTTGCAGTCACATCAGGGTCAGTCACTTTCTCCAAGCAGCAGCTGACAGAAGGAGAGGACACAGTCTTAAGCTGCACCAAGGGAAATATAGGTTAGATATTAGGAACAAGTTTTTTACAGAAAGAGTGCTAAAGTTCTGGAATGGTCTGCCCAGGGAGGCATCCCTGGATGTGTTAAACCATCCCTGGATGTGTTTAAAAAAAGATTGGCTGTGGCACTTGGTGCCGTGGTTTTGTTGAGCTGTTAGGGCATGGTTTGGACTCAATGATCTTGAATGTCTCTTCCAACCCAGTGATTCTGTGATTCTGATTAACTTTCATGAGGCTTTTCTTCTATCTTCTCTATCCTATCCAGGTGAGAGGGGAGTGACAGAGCAGCTGCGGTGGGTACCTGGCCTTCAGACAGGGTCAAAACAGCACATCCCTACTTTCACTTTCTGTTTCAGCATAATTGTGAACTCTTGACTGTTTGGTTTGTTTCCATCATATTTTCCTATTCCTCTTACCTATTTCTGCTATGTCTAAAAAGTGTCTTCTTTCAGCTCTTGCATATGTTGTGCTTAATTTGCATGCTTAACTATATTGCTCTATTTTCTTTTTTTATCTGCTTATAGATGTTATCTCCTTGATTCCTTCTCCCAGTTATGACCAATGAGAAAAATTGTTTTAGTGCTTTCTAAATGTTCCTAGAATATTGCTGAAAGCAGTGAATTTGTAATGTCTTTCACTTTTTCTGTTGAGCCAGCAAATCTCTCTGACTTGATTTTATGTCCTCCTATTCTTAGACATCACTGTAACACCTTGTTTTTAAATGGTTTGAGTTAACATAAAAAAAAAAAAAGTAGTAGTTAAATTGACTAGCTGGGCTGTAAATAGGAGACTTCATAATCATATTTTCTACACAGTTTAATATTTAGTGGTTTACCAGAAACAGATGAGCCCAGTAGAAATACTCACATACAGAGTACCCTAAAATGCTTTGATAATTAGGTCAGGTTTTTTCCTACTCTGTCCAATCTCCATTTCAGAGATCCCTAAATTTTTTACCATGAGGGAGAAACTTTATTGCTGAAACCATTAGAGAAGTTTGGGGCCCATGTGTTACATGGAAAGTAACACAATTGTGGAACTGGAAAGACTCAGTTGTAGCAGTTGTTTGGACATGGACATTATGTAGCTTCCAAAGAGACCATTATAGAGCTGTGTACTTAGTGAATGAAAGATTCAGACACTGACCATTCTTTTCATAACTTTCGGGTTAAAAATATTTTGTGATTCAATTCATATTTTGAAATCAGCATTTCAAAATTAGTCTCTTTTTTTTTTTTTGTGCTTGGTTCCTCACCCCCTCAATTTGTTATTTTTGCTAATGTTAAAGGGATGTTGAGGAATTAAGTTCTAAGTGTTTTAGAGTTTTGTTTTTCCTTGGAGGCTTTGACTGATGTATTTGTGTTAAGCTAACAGAAGACCTAATGCATCTCACAACAGTAAATTTACTTCTGCCTCTGAACTTTGAAGAGCTAATGCATTTCAGTAACTCCTTTTGTAGTTTTTAATCAAAACAAAATTCTCATCTCATTCATCCTTCTGTAAAACCGAAGTGATGAGGAGCACCCTTGTGGTGATGCAAACAGGAAAAACAGGTAGTTTATCAGAGAGCTTTCTGTGCAGCTTCTTGCAAATTTTCTCCAGTAGCTTTCTGGTATTATTTTTAGGCAGATTTCACTTGCCATTGCTGGTTTTCATACATCCTCAAGCACTGCATTTAAAAGTCTCTAAATGTTCATCTACAACCCCAAATAGCTGTTACAAGAGCATCAACATAAGTTGTTTATATTTGCTGTGTAGTTAAGCATCACTATCCTTTTGGTGTGTTAGCACATTAGACATGTGCCAGTGCTGAATTTACTATCCTGTGTATGCTGGGTATGTAACACTTTACAGAGGATAAGACCTTGCAGAGTTATTATTGAACTGATATTAATAATCTTTCACATTTTTCAATGAACTTAAGTTTAAACTGAAGGAATCCAGTATCTGTCTTTGGAGAAGTCATCATGCCCTATGATCATCCCCTTCAGCATTATAAAACTCTGGGTGGGCCAATAGACTAATCTGTTATTGCAACATTGAATGTGCATAAATCCTGTGCTTGTATTACTGCCTACTGATACTCCTACAACTATTTCCAGAGTGCCAAACCCCAGCACTTTTGTATTAAGTAGTGACATGTCCAGTCTGAATTCAGATAAATAGTTTTGGCAAAACCCATAAATGTTTGAATAGAAGTTTCAGTAGAAGAAAAGCTTTATGAAGTGTGTTTGGTGCAGTAATTCTATTGCTTTAGAAATATAGAGACATATGCTGGATCATAAAAGTCTGCAACTAGTTTATAAAATTATATTGTACGGTGGGGTTGGGGGTTTTGTGTGCTTTTGTCTGTTTACTCCATAACTTATAATATTTAAGAAAAAGCGTGTAGGCATCACTGCATTGGAAATGCATCTTGCATTTGTGATGTTTGGAAAAGAAGATTTGGCAACCAGAAGAATACTTCATGCCTCAAGGGCTTGTATCTTGCATATCTTGTGTAAGCTTCAGTGAGGATTATATTTTTATTATTGCTTGAAGCAGACCATTTGTACTGTCCCCACAAGTAATCATAATAAATGGAGGAGATAAATATAATTTGAGCAAGGTAATATATTTGGACTTGAAAATCCTGAGACTTGATGGTAAATTGTCATGTGTCCTGAACTTCATAGTAGTTCCATAACTATCCTTGGCTTGAAATGCGTGTATAATGTAATTGTTGTATAGAGGCACAAAGACAATGTGGTATTAATGATTGAGTGATAGGAGTCCTGAGAAGACTAGAATGATGGGAAGACTGGTTAAAATACATCTGGCCTTTTAACAGCTAATTGGGATTTGGCCTTCCCGCTACTTTAATGGGAGTTTATGAAACACATGCACATTACACAGGTGTTCATTAGCTGCAGGAGATGTTGCTCTTAGCTGCTTGGCATTTTGATTTTATGTTGCTGTTTACAGCTTTAAAGAAGACTAAGCAGTCAGTTCCAAGCCCTGAAATTCAAAACAAAGCCACAACTGGTTGTGAGTGGTACCTGTTAGTCTTGCCTCATAGTCCTCTTGGTTTTGGGGCAGGCATCTCTCATTTCTTACCACAACAGGGTTTTGTACAGCAAATTTAGAATATGTGGGTTTCATTGCTTTGATTTCTGGGGTATGTGGTCTCATTATTCATTGTGCTTCAGAGGCTGAATACTCTTATTCTTGCACCTTAGTATTACGTTTTATGGCTTGTTAAAATGACAATGCTTTGCTGTTAAATTTTGATGTCTCTTGTTCTTAACACGAACAAATTAGTTTGTTCCTGACTAGTTAAAGCTCAAGGATAGACAAAGTACTTAACTCAGATTTTTAGATTTGTTATCAAAGATTTAGAAAAACCTTGCTTTCTCTCTACTGATCTACTAATTAATTTTTTAAAATTACTTAAACCAGATCAGCTGTTATGCTTTTTTTTTTGCTGGGTTTTGGGAACCTTTGTCCATATAATGTCCTGTGCATGTCATCCTCATCTTTACCAATTCCATACATGGGAAGAAATTCTTCACTGTGTGGGTGGTGAGGCACTGGAACAGGATGCCCAGAGAAGCTGTGGATGCCCCATCCCTGCAGCTGTTCAAGACCAGGTTGGATGGGGCTCTGAGCAACCTCTAGTGGGAGGTGTCCCTGCTCACGACAGGGTGGTTTGAAGTGGATGATCTTTGAGGTCCCTTCCAACCCAAGGCATTCTATGATTCTCTGATACTCACATCTTTGTTTTCTTGCCAGTTATTACCACCACTGATACTGTGACATTATGATAATACAGAATTTTTTGTGACATAAAGCAGCAGGGGCTTGACTGATTCCTGAGAAACCAGTGCAAGGCCAATTTAAATGTTTGTTGAGTATACAGAGATGAGCCATGAAGATGATTCTATGATAGGAAAATATGCCTGCATGTGAATGAGATGAAGTGTTTCTTTAAGGAAAATTAAAAAAAAAAAGGCAACTAGTGAGTCACCTGATAATTGTTCAAAACTACCCAAATGAGGAATGAAAAGAATGATGGCACCAGGAAAGAAAATCATATGAACTAGTTAATCCTAATTTTTTTGGCCTGCAGAGAGCAACTTCATGCTAGTTAAGTCCAGGAAAGAAACTCATATGAACTAGTTCAAGTTTAATCCTAATTTTTTTGGCCTGCAGAGAGCAACTTTATGCTAGTTAACGTTTTACATCCAGCTGTTATATGTTCTGCTGGGCTTGCTGCCTCTGAAAAGACATATCCTGTACTAAAATGGGAAATTCTTCTAAAAATGATCTCTTGGCTTATACATGTGTTAATGGAAGTTTCATGACCTTTGCTTTGTAGATGATAGTAGATTCTTTCTGAGTTAGGTACAGGTAAGTTTGACCCTGTCAAACTCCTTAGAAATACCCATAGTGCCAGAAGACTGCGGACATTGTCAAGTATGATGGATAAGAAAGAAGCATAAACTGGCCATTCTTTTTGTCCCAGTCATTTTGCTTTCCTGCAGCAATCTGTCTGCACAATCCCTCCAAAGAAGACATGGTCTTTTCTTTTGCCTGAAGCATGGATGAGGCTATAGGGATGTAATTTTAGTTCATGCAGTAGCTTCAACCTGCTATTACAGGATTTCTCGTTAAAGAAACTTTATAAACTGAGATTATTAGCAACAGAACAAGAGCAAATGGCCTGAAGCTGTGTGGGGGGAGGTTCAGGTTGGACATCAGGATAAATTTTTTCACTGGACAGGGTGGTTAGATGTTGGAATGGGCTGCCTCAGGAGTCACTATCCCTGGAGGTGTTCAAGAAATGACTGGACATGGCATTTAGGTGCTATGGTTTAATTGACATGGTGGTGTTCAGTCATAGGATGGACTAGATGATCCTGAAGGTCTTTTCCAATTTTAATGATTTTGTAATTTCACTAATTGAGGATTAGAGTGCAGTTTATGCAATGAATAATCAATAGCAAAGCAGGTAAGTTAATCCAAGCAATGACAACCTAAAAGAAAAATTCATTTGAGGCCATATGAGCAGCTCTATTAAAATAATAGTAAGTGAATTGACATTTTTTAATTCTACAGATTTTCCATCCAAAAATATATGGTCTCTCAATTTTCACTCTGCAGTGCTGCTTCATTATCAGTCTTCAGTCTCAAACTGTGCAGCCCATGTAGTCTTGTACTGTTTTAAAGGCTAATTTTGTAGCTTTAGCTGTTGTTGTTCTGAGGTGTTAGTCAGAGACTGAGCTTTTTTCCTTGCAATTTCTACAAACTGCTAACAGTAAATCTACTTTTAAATTATTCTGATGTATTACTCAGTTTAGTTTAAAAGCATCGGGTCTAATCAAGTGGATGCTTATTCAAGTTTACTTTCAACAGATCCACTCTGCAGTGGTTGTGTACCCAGAGTGAATCTTATATTCACTTGTAAATATTTACATGACTGAACCAGTATTTCTAATAAAAATCTTGGAGAGAAGTATATTGTATATTTATCTGTAGCCAGAAAGAAAAGGGGGAGGGAGGGGATCGCTGAAGCACTGAAATCACTGAAGGGATCTTGTGTGAAAACTTTGTAAACATTTTAAGGTGTGTGAAGTTGTATTTCTCACCTTTTTTTTATATTATATGTGCTTTCATTTTGTAGTTATTTTAATTATAGTGGTAGGGGAACTAACAAGATGTGGGAAATTCTTAGATAATTAAAACACTGTGGTTCATGGAACAATACTCCAATTTGGTAATACTGCTTCACCTCCCTTCTATTATGGAGTTAAAATTTTTACTTTTTAAGGAAATCTTTCTTAAACTTGAGGTTGGCTTTGATAGTACCTTTGTTAAAATAGAGGTGATCTGCAGAGAGCTCTCACAGAAGCACTTTTAAATGCTCGCTGTCATTTCTGCAGTGTCTTTAGAAATGTAATCGGACAGATGGATGTGCTGGATTGGCACTGTAAGTGTCTTTGCGCTGAGAATAGTATCAATAGCTATTAATAACTTTGAAAGTCTCTCCAGATAAATTAGTGAGTACCGACCTTATAGCTAAGGAATACATACGTTGTTAAACTGAAGATTTTCTAAGTATTTATTTTGAACCTAACATGAAGACAGGGAATTGCAATAATCATGTATTTTTGTGATGTAATATTTTCTCTAAAACTGATTTGAAAAGCAAAGATAATCACCACTGTAATGTTTCAAGATTTCTCTAGGTGAATATCAAAGTGACTCTGCTATGCATTTGTTTGCTTATTTTTCATGGGGAAAGAAAAAATTGTTCATAGGCTAAGTAAAATGCAGAAAAATTGAACCATCTAAAATATTCTCTATCAGAAAGGAAACGCTGAACCATGTTTAACAGAAATGCTTACATATTAAAACAATTACCATAGGTTTCTCAAAAGCTTATTGTGATTTTTAATACTAGAATACCATCACTGCAGCTTTACTTGTTGAAATTCATCTTCACTTTCCAGCCATATTTTAGTATAGGTTAATTATGTCCTCTTTGGACATTGCCAGGCAGGATATTCAGTCCTTTTCACTGGTCCTGCTCTTCTGGCTTTGAATGAAGAAATCAAAGTGGTCTATTTGTATTTCTTGTTAATTTCCCCAGAGAAACAATTACATCCTGCAAAGGTAGGTACCTCCGGACAATTTCAATTATTTATATATATATATATATATACATATATATATATATATAATAAATATACGTTCTTATAAATACATAAATGTAAGTTCTTCTGGGTTTTGTCTTTGTAAGGTGTAACTTCAGAATGTATATACACAAAATGACAGGAAAGCCTTGTGTATATACATATTTCCTACTATTTCCTTACATAACAGTTATTTTCTATCAAGAACATGTTAGTAGATGCCTTAGTCTAGGCTGGATTTGTTTTTGCTATAAAGTGCAGCGCTAAGTATTTGTTGTAAAACTTTTCCCACCTTGCCAGAAGAGCACTGTGCTACAGGCTGTGCCACCACAGCAGACATTTTATTTGTGATCGAATTAGAATCTGGGTCTTGGGATTTGAAAGACAAACGCATTAATCCCCTGAAAGATTCAGTCAATCTCTGTCAATTCTAATCAGGTAAAGGCACTGGTCTTTTTGCTTCACAGCAGTTGGAGGGATTTCTTTTAATTCGGGGAGCTGGCCTTTTTATTTCAAGCTTATTTCATCTTTGAGGTGAAAATGTCCCTATTCTGTGTGAAAATACTGCAGGATTTAATTCACTCGTATGTCCCCTTAAGCTATCACAGTTCTCTGTAATTTGCAGAAATCTTTTGTGGTCATCAGCACCAGCTAGTAAGTAGGACACAAAATTATGCTGGTTTTGCTAAAACAGATTGGGGAATGGAAAGGAGGAAAGTGTTGAAGTAGCTTGGAGCATTTGTCGCTTGAGCAGATGACTTAAGATAGTGAATTTATCTTTGAAAGAGACCATCTGAAAGGAAGTTTGGAGCAAGGGTCTGCGTTTTACTGGTTTTTCTGTGTAGAACATGAACAAGCAGGCTTTCCAGGTAAACTGAAATGAAATTTGTTTTGTATAACCTTCTGTGCAATGAGAATGGAGTTGACTTACGATGCAACAAGTTACTTTGCATTATCCAGGAGAGATCCTGTGATGAAAAAATTCAGGGATTAACACTGTCGTGTTTTCTGATGCCACAGTACTAGTTAAAAATAATCATATGCAGAACTCCTAGATGCCTTTAAAATAAACATAAGGTGGTGTTTGTAGTTAGCCCAGGAGAATAGACTGCTCTACTGTTTTGGCCAGGATGTACTCCAGAACTGAATTGCCTACTGTGTTCCCTCTCACAGAAGCATTTTGTCTTTGTAATTACTTGTCCTAGGAGACGTCAGGCCCCCAGAATGGCAATGTTAGATTCCCTGGGCAGTGTGTTACAAGATTTGTATCAGTAATATAAGTTTTTCCTGTAAATACTTCAAGACTTCTCTGAGATGTGGTGGCTCATTGTCCAAAAATCCCTTTGGACAGGGAAAATAATAGGCTGAGACCATGGTATGGAAGAGTAATGGCAGCTTCTCAGGTGCTCTTATGTAGTTGTCAGAGTTAATGAAATATATCTCTTGGTTTTCTCCAGTGAGGTTCTTCAGTTTATAGTATTTGTGGAAACTAGGTGGAAGAATTGTTTACAATGCTGATGAGGTGTGAGGCAAAGCTTACTTTGAGCCGGGGTTTAGTGTAAGTTGTCTCTTTGTCTTTCCTTTCACCCTCTAGTGAATCCTCATTTTTCCATCTAGAAGTCCAGAAATCTTTGTCTCTTGACATAAAAAGAAATCTGGAACAGGTCATGGTTTCCTGCTTTCAGCAGTGGGTGGTAACATTCACCTCCTGGCTAAAATTCAGATCTTCCTCTTTCACATTCCTTTTTATTGCCACTTTAGTGTGTAAAATTATCATGAAACACTGTGTTAAAAAATAGAAAATAGAAGACAGATTCTCTAATGTGTCATTTTATCCTCTTTATATTCCGTATTGCAAGAAACCTGGGAAAGCAGCTGTGTCTCTTGCCTCACCTGCTCTTAACTCTGTACACTGCAGTGAAGGGAGATCTGGATTGGATTAAAGCAAGGCACTCATTGGCTGTTCCCAGAGCTGTCTCTTAACTGACACCTTTCTTGTTTCGTGATGAATCCTTGCCTATTACTTGGTACCAGGTAGATGATTAGGTTCTCTTTTAATTTTATTATTTTCTTTTGTTGTTGTTTTGGGTGGGGGTTTTTTGTGTGTATGTTATTTTTTGTTTTAGATTCAGATTGGTAATCACTAAAAGCAAGAAGGAACTAAATTGTAAAGGATATAAGAGTGTAATAATTGCAATGCAGTAGTGATTTTGAATTTGCTGGGTGGTATTCTCTGTGGTTTCGGGAGCTTGATGAAAAGTTAAGTGGTAGCTGTCTTCTCTCACTCTGTTCAGGTCCTCTTTTTTTACACTCCTCCCTGTAGTCCTTGCCCTGTCTTGCCCTTGGCTCCTTTTGGTGGCTGTGGCCACACTGCTGAATCCCATCATTCTGGCAGCATCAGTGTCCTTTCTTGAAGTTTCCATGCATTAGGGTGAATTTTCTCTTCTGGCATTAACAGCCATAATGGAACCAGGTGGGCTTCCCTTTCTGCTTTTCCATTTCTTTTTAGGCCTCCTAGCATCTTGGAATGTGCAGCTCAATTATTATTAAATCATCTGGAAGTAAGAATAATCTGTGTTCTGCGTGCTCTCTTTCCCTAGATCACAGTACTTGTTGTTTATTAGAAATAGAGGGCCTCATGAAATTTGTTCCTAAAATTAGGTTCTAACAAAGGAAACAAGAAAGAGGTGTGGGAGAAGTAATGACAGCAATGTTCTGTACTTTCTTCATTTTCTTGATAAGAAGGGTTTTCTATCGTGCTGGGTGTATGCCTGGATCAGAAACTAATTTATGGTATAGGGATTTTTCATGGTCTTTGACTTACGGTTCTCTAAAAGAAACTTGTCCTCTAGGTAAATTTCTGGCAGCTGCATTTGCAAGTTTGCCCACACTTGACTGAAGGTATGTATTTGAGATGTTTGAGCTTCCCAAGGAACCCTGTGATGTGATTTCCATGGGAACTGTAACTGGCCTAAGCATCTGGAAAATGATCCAGTCAGTATCATAGAGCTGTGCAGTATCTGAAGTTCTGATAGTTATGAAGTAGTTCCTTTTATCTCTTGCTACAGCTTGATATTAGCCTTCAGGGCAGGGGGGACGTGTGACACATGGGACAACACAGGCACTAAGTTAGGAGGTGTCCCTGCAATCTCGCTTCCCTCCTCTAGCAGAGCTGCCTTCTAATCCTTGATGGCACTGGTTCATCAGGCTAACACTGCTTTTTTCATACTGATCTAGAACTTAATGCAGCATATTCTCAGCTTTGAAATGTGATTAATGTAACTGGATCCTGTGAGTGACTGAAGGAGACTGTAAATAAAACCTTTGTTTCCCACATGGCAGCACAGATTGACTAGAACCATCCCTTTAGATCTCTTTTATTTGGTTGTTTTCTGGTAACACTGTTAGTATTCTGTCTGAAACATGAGACTGACCTACACCAAGCAGCCAAGGTTATCGTCATACAACCTGTATAAACATTATAGGAGACTTTCTAGTGCCTAATTTTAAACTAATAAAAGCTACTGGGTTTATCAGTATTTTGCCAAATTTGTGTATCTTTCATTTGCAGTGATGATGAATATTTGGTTATACTGCCACTGCAGTCATTATTCATCATAAGCAAAATTCGTTTGGGCATTAGTGGGTTGATTTGTGTTTGGGCTCATGTGATTCTGTTTGCTTTATTGTTTTGGCTTGTAGAACTTGACAACAGAGCTTGAATGACAATGAATCTCTCTGTGAGGTAATGTGATATAGTGGGGTTTTTCCTAAAAAAACTATTTCCTTTAACCTTCCTAGAAAGGTTCTACTATAGGTTCTACTATCTGATGCAGTTATTCCAGGAGAAAATAATATTTAACAAATTCAATGCTTAAAGTGATGACGGAATATGTTTTACACAGACCTTGCTGACTCCTTCTGTTTGCTTCATCCCCCAGACAAACGTGTTGATGACTGGCCCTTGATGCAGTCTCCATTTCCAACGCTGACTATAAGCACTATTTATCTCCTCACTGTCTGGCTGGGCCCCAAATGGATGAAGACGAGAGAGCCCTTCCAGCTACGCTTCCTGCTGGTTGTTTACAACTTTGGGATGGTTCTGCTCAACTTCTTCATTTTCAAAGAGGTGTGTATGCCCTCTTGCCAGAGGGAATTCTTACTGAGGTTTGAGGATGCCAAAATGAAAATGATGTTGCGTATTCTTGATGTCTGTTGAGAGTGGATGTTTTGCACAGACTTTTAAAGATGAGTTTGCCTTTGAGGTGAGTATTTCTATAGATAGGGAGTTTGTGTTTTTAGAATAATTGCACTAAATGAGTCCTATAGAGAGAATTTGTGTTTGAGATATTCCAAGTTCGTCTTAGATTTATGTTAATCTAAATACTGGAGAGACTAAAATCTGTAAATTTAACACCTGTAACTGATACTTTTTTTTAATCTTAATAATCCTAAAGGGTATCAGAACGTATCTTCTTAGAAATTGAGCTGTTTACTCTTTCAATGTGTTTATAATATTTAGAAATTCAGATGTCCATTGTCTGTAGTGAGGAAAAGTATCTTGTCTGGAAGTTAGCTTTAAGAATAAAAATGAAGTGAACTATACCTTTAAATAAAAATAAAAGGATACAGACTTCTAATATTTGGGTTGCAATGTTCTGAGTGTGTTACTTGTAATAAATTTCAGTGTTGCTGCATTTTTCCTTTGTTGGATTTTCTGGACAGAGGGAATGAATAGTAACACTGCAGTGGAACAGCTGTGTAGCAGTAGCTAACTGGGATTACTTAACAGTTTGGTAATTATTATTCAAGGATAGCTGTATAGAATGTGGCTGATACTAAGTTTATGATGCTGTGACTGCTCATGGAGATCAGGAGTTGTCTTCCTGGAAGACCTCTGATCATAGGTTTTCAAAATCTGTTTCCAGAAGTAAGCAAATGAACAGAACAGTTAAAATTACAGTATTGCAGAACTGTCTGGTCTGTTCTGTACTTTTGCCAGGAAAAAATTGCCTATCTGATGATGATCTGCATTTTGACCCTTTCCCAGAGCTCCTAGCATAAAATCTTTAATCATAAAATGATTACAGCCTCTCTTTAAGGCATGGCTTAGTAAAATTTAACCATCACACCTTAGTCATCATTTTGTCTAAACTGTTTTCTTGGACTATTCAACTAAGTAGTGTGACAGGTACAAAAGAATTTAATGCTGACATGAAAGCATAGTTGAAGGAAGAGATTAAATCCAATCATCTTGGCAAGCTAAAACTGAAACTCCTGAAATTAGTTCTGCAGTGTTACTGCAATGCCTGGCTTTTTGACATACTCTTTTAAACTTGTTTGTTTCATCCATAAGCTGAATTATACCAAACTTGCAGTCAAATAATTTTCAGACCTATGTTCCTTACAGGATATGTGTTTGTAGCATTTCCAAGTCACTGAACTAACGTAAAACTGAGTGCAGCTGCAAATACATATTTGTTGTTGATATGCTGAAAGCTCATCACTTTATACACAGAGGTTTTAGTTTCCTCCTTTTGCCTAGTAGTAGGTTGTTATTCAGTGGATGTTGAGGCAATGGATACAGCACTTCCAGCAAGTGTCTTTTCTTGACTGTAGAGACTGATAGCAGGAAGGTGTTCAAGTTTCAGTGGTTTCCTGTAACAAGGCAATTTCTGCTTCCAAAGTTTACAATACCACTGTGCCACTATTGTAATCATACGAGTTGTAATGTTATTGTTATGACTAAAATGATACTGCTTGTATTTTGTGAGCAATTGTAAAGTTTCCAGACATTGCTAAGAACAGAATTTGAATGTGAAATGCCATTAAAAGTTATTTAAATAACCATCCTCATGGCAAGCTCTTTTATTCATCTGTGGCAGCTTATGTTAAATATAAGTCATAAAGCACAGTGCTGAATATGCTCATACACTCAATTCAAATTCAGGTCCAAATTTGGAGCAAATTTTGCTTAGACTATACAGAAGTCACAATGAAATAGACCAAATTTTGTTACAGAATCATGAATTTCTTATTCTACTTCAGGGCAGTCAATGGGTGAAGTCAATTTACTGCCTTTTAGCAAGGGAACCTTGGTTGAGTGATCCAGTAGGTCACCGTAGAGATGGGTTGGTTTCTGTAACAGTGCAAATTAAACTTTCCCTGCTCTTCTCTGTTAGTCCTGGATGTGCTTGTGCCCATGTGGGACCACACTGGAGTTCCAGTTAGTTACAGTAGTTTGTAAATGGATTTAGATGATGCAGAAGTAGTTCAGTTTCTTTTCTAAAATAATTTTTGTGGACAGTTCTTTCATTTACCTCCTTTAACACATGTGCAGCAAACAAGTCCAGAGGTTCACAAGGTTTTATATGTTGTAAATAATATGGTAGTCAGTTAGTGGTAAGAGTAGTCAGTGCCTGTCCGTGACAGGTTTTATGAAATCTTATTCTGTCACCCCAATTTATGTCTGCTCCACTGCTGTCTCTCTTTGATCCTTAATAGAGGGATTACTTGGCTTTAAAAGTTCTTTGATCATAACATTTATGAATGCCAAGATAGGTGTTACTTGAACTTTGTACAACTCTAGACAAGTGTACTTCTTTCCAATGGGAACTTGTTCAAATGTCAATTTTATCTTCTCCTGTCCAGGTTTTTGCAACGTGCTTAGTTTGGAAAGGCCCTACAGAAGCATTTCAATTGCTTTAGGCCATTTTTGTTGGCACAAAATGGGGAACTTTTCTTCATCCTTTTCCTCTCACTGTGTTTAGTGGGTATTCAGCTTTGGCTGTTCAAAGTGAGCAGGGGAGGTTCTGGATTTTGATTGTTATACTGTGCTAAGAATTGTAGATCCAAATTATCCAATCCCTGTCTCTTTAATAGTGTTCTCTTGAATCCATACTGGGAATAGCATTTCTGTCAATTGTAGTGAAAGCAATTGGGTATTTTCTGATTCTGAAGCTAGAGCAATCAGAAAGAATATTAGTGTCCACATAGCTTAAGGTCATTCTGGAATTTGTTCTACAAGACTCTAATTATCTGGGCAGATACATGCAGGGAAAAATTAGTACTTTCTTTTGAATTTATAAGAAAAAAATAAGTAGTCTGTAACAATAGGTTGTTAGTACTAAATATTAGCTTTCTTAATAGTATTCTCGGAACTAATAAGAATATTTTAAGTATTTGTGTTCAGTTAAGTTTAATGTAGCAAGAAATTTGCTGGTAATTGTTATAAATATGCTTTATGTATTATATTTCCCCTCATGTATGACTTTAATGTTTTCAGTTGTTCTTGTCATCAAGAGCTCGAGGGTACAGCTATGTCTGCCAGACTGTGGATTATTCAGATAATGTTTATGAAGTTAGGGTGAGTATTGCTTTTTTGTATTTTTATATGAATGTGTGTAATACATAGCACTACGTGATGGTTTAAGCCTTTTTTGAAAACAGTGTTTCCACAGCTGCTGTCAGCAGTGGCTGTATCCCATTACATCCTCACAGGCCACTTCAGGTTTGACTACATCATACGTAGCAGGTTTAATCAAAGTGCATCAGCATATTTGTGCTAACTTGCATCTGACTGCTGCAAGTAAGGGGAGTCTTAAAGGTACCATCCTTGGCTTCATCCACAGTTGTACCATCCAGGGTAAACTTTGTGTACATCCTTTGCTTCCTGGATTTGCTGAAGTTTGGAATGCCAGGGTAACCGCAGTAAAGGTGGTGTGTCCTAGCTAGATCAAAGCAAGTGAGATTTGTCATTTTATCTTGTGGTTGCACTTCACCCATACTGGTGAAGCAACTCTTTGTCTCCTTTTCCCGTGTTTGGCTTTATGAGGTCTCGCTGGCATTTGGCAAATGTATTATCAGTACATTTCATTTTATAATCTTAGATTTCAAATATCTGGGTTTTGGAAAACATCCAAATTAAAAGCAAATTGCAGTTCCTTGTTCATTTTCATAATGGTGTTTATTAGCACACACACTAAACCTTATCTTCCAGCAGAGCTGACATTAGAGAATCTCTCAGCTGTTCATGCAAGTTTCATGTACAGATTAGGACATGTTCCTGAAAATGCAGTGAAAATGTGTTATGTTTATGGTAGTTTGAAAAATGTTTGTCTGTGAGGTGGCTGTTCATGGGCAGTGCTAGTCAAAAGCTTTGCACGTGGCAGGGGTGGTAGTGAGAACAGAATGTTCAAGTCTTACACCTTGTTTATAATGGCTGATATTGCAGAACAGCTCTGCATGTAGATTTTTATTTGCCTTATTGCAGCTGCCAATCTTTCACTTTTGCCAATACAGTGCTCTCACTATGTCAGTCACTAGAATGATTCTGTTAAAAATTTTATGGAAAAACAAGATCTAGCAGAGTACAGCAAATGCTTGACAGGTTTGGGGTTTTTGATAGATAAGCAAAATAGAATGCCCTTGTACTTAGCTGAATGCCATTGAGGACTGGTGTGTAATATATTGGAAGAATTTTTATATTAGCTACATACAAGCAGTACTCTGTTTCATAGCCTCACTTTTGGGTGCTCCCGCTTTGTTTGTGGGAGGCAGTGGAGAGGTCAGACCTGCTCAAAAGAATTATCATCCAGTTTGTTAGTTATGACAAGCACAGCATTATTATACAATGAAATAAAGGCAAAATGACCTGAAGAATGTATTTGTACTATATAATATGGACAGATAGGAAGGATTGCTCTAGCAATATATACTTTTTTACCTTCCTGACTTTTTTTCTTATTTTTTTAAATTTTATAAAATTATTTCCCAGATTTGTGGATTTGCGTAAAACTTATCCCTGAAGTTGAAGTTGCAGCATGTTCAGTTTGCAGCTGAGGGAGTTGAGGAAGGAGTGAAAATGGAGTCCTCTCAAGTTGCTGCAGCAAGTGTATAGTATGTTATCAGTCAAGATTCTTATCTTGATCATTTTCTGGTAGTTCTTTTTGAATGAATTCTCAGTTTAGGAAATAAGTTGCAAGTAGAAAATTTTACTTTCCACAAGTGTGCTTTGTCGAACTGGAATGGAGGATTCTGGGATAGATTTCTGTCCTGCTTTGCAGTATTGCAGTATGTCATGCTCTGGATTTAGAAGGTATGCTGTTTTTTGACACTGTCACAGACCAAAAAAAAACCAAAAGCCAACCCAATCCAAACCTCCTCCAGATTTTGTTCATCATCGTCTTTCACAATACAAACCTGCAAAAGCAATTTTAAAATGTTTTTGCATTTTTGAGTATAGAATTGATAAATATTTTAGCACATCTCTCATGTCCTTTTAATAGATCTAGATACTAAATGTCTAGCATTTATTGGCACCAGGTTTGCTCTGCAGAGAAATGCTGCACTGCAACAGTAGAGTCAATTACAAATGCAATGACCATATTTGCAAGGGAATGAGTAAATAAATCCTGTGTTGCTCAATTAAAGAAGACTGGGACTAGTTCACATGGAAACAGCACTGAGCCCAGAAGGCATTATGGAACATGCTCTGAAGAACAGAGGTTCATATATAACTTTAATTTGGGGCTTTGAAATTTGGAACAAATGTTGAGAAACGTGAAATTAATGGTATATAGTGGTCTAAATGGCAACATAGGAGCCTTGGTAGGGGCCCTGTTTCTGGCTTTTTGGGAATATGCTGCTGTGATGTTGCCATCACATTGAGTGGCCTCTTTTGTGTAAAGCTCTTTATCAAAATAAGGGTTCAAGAAACCATCCTTTATCATTCAAGAGACTACAGAGAGCTCCCAGAAAACTGTTACCAAAAAAAAAAAAAAAAAAAGTTTGGCTATCCTGGATACCAGAGAATGTCCTTTTCTGCCTTTCCAACTCACATCATGTATCAAGACAGTAAGCCAATGATTTTAAGGGAGTAAAGTCAGGGCATGTGGTGGCACTTTCCCTGTACAGTTTAGCAGCTCTGCAACCTGTGGCTCAGAGACCTCTTAAGTCAGACACAGCCTCTTTGGTTTTGCCAGTTTTTAAGGGGATATTTTTCCATGTGTATTTTCTTCAACTGTTTCAGTCTTCTCGCTTTTGCTGATGGTTAATTGTGTAGGTAGTTTACACAAAATGTGAAGAAGCTGGTTCTCCTGCTTACTGTTTTGAATCTACCTACACATATTAATCTCATTCAGGCTTCCGTGACTGTTCTACAAGAAACAATGGACAACTGGAGCAAGCAGGGATGAAAATTAAATTCCCCAGGTGCCAAAACATTTGCTGAAATAAACTCCTTTGTGAATGACTTATCTGCTGAATAGTAGTAGTAGGCAGCCACTGTACTGACTGCTGGCAGGAAGTTGAGTGGTTTTGTTATTAAAAAAAATGTTCATAGTAAACAGGAAAGAAAAGGGGGTAGAAAATCTCTAATAAAGTATTTAGAGGAATCTGCAGATGTAACATGCAAAAACTTTTTTGGTTATAGCTTAAGAGTCAAAATAATAAATGCAATGGGCGGAGATGTTAAATCCATGCTTGGTAGTACTCCTTTGGGAGCTTCAGTATTTGAAGTGAATGATTTCATAACACTGTCTAACTTAATGTATGCTGGTGTGTGTCAGTAGTCATTTCCTCCCTCTGCTTATGTTTGTGTGTCCTTGTTTACCAGGTCAAAGTTCATCTATTTTATTAGCATTTCTAAATAATTTGGAATATGGGGCTGTGTGAATTGGTTCTTATTTTAAGTGCGCTGATTGTAATTATGGAGCCAAGCAATGGTTGTTTTCTGTATTGTAATTGTAATCTGCATTGTTAGTATTTATGTCTAGCGCTTGAGTGGTTTTCTCTTATGAAATAGACATAATATACTTTAAAATTCAGTAAACTTGACTTCACAAGTTCTGTAAACAAAATTCTACAAATGAAAATTCAGTATAAAAAAGTTATTTTAATTTTCACATTGCTGTGACCTTCCAAGAAGTACCTGTCCCTTCACACCCCTTAATGGATAAATATCTCCAACCCGAAATGAGGGGAAAATGCTGCAGAAACAGAGTCCTGTAATAAAACAGCCCTCCAGTCAAAAACCCTGGTGCAGGCAGAGGACATGGGATTGGACCTCTTGTTGACCCCCTTAATCCTAGGCTGTAATGTAATCTTTCTGTGCCATCTGGTGTTTAACAGACTTAGATTGGTACATATGAAAATTACCAGAAAATATATAGTTGTGACTAGTATTGTTCATTACAGGGATGTGCCTTTTTAATGCATGTTTCCTTTTCTTTTCAACTAAATCTTTCTTGCATGCAGTGTCCAAAGGCTAAAGCTTAGGCCATGATTTTTGATGCTTTGCAAAAGAAATTTATTAGTAGCCATCTGCTCCTGACATAGATTACATATCAGTGTGTTGTTTTCTGTTTCTGCCCTTTTTCACTGATTTTATGCATGGCCTCAGGCAAATGACTTGACATTTGTTTCATTTTTTTCTATAAGCTAATGATGAAAACATCTGTAGAAGTCACTGGAAGTACTGAAATAGATCATCAGTACACAAGAGCTGTCAGGTTTGAGAGTAAATGGTAGAAAGTTTGATGATAGTAAGGGAGTAAAGAAGCTGACAGGCAAAAAAATCTACAGGAACACAAAATCAGCAGGTATAATCCTTCAAAGAGTCCTGTTGTTTTTTTTAAATGATGGAAAGCATTTTTGTCTAAAGTTCATATTATTTTTACCCATGAAGTGTAATTGCTTTCTCTGCTAGGTGCAGTTCAGAAGAAGAGCAATGAGATGTGTTATGTGACTTGTCCAAGAAGATATACTGAACTTGTGGCACTTTGGGTATAAGGCAGAAGTATTTTCGTAGGATGTTTAGATTTTGCTCTGTGTTAGAGTAAATTGGCTATTTTGCCTATTGGCTATTTCACTTTTGGTTCCCTTGTTTAATTAACAAAAATGACCATTTACTTTATAAAAGATTTTGTGGCAGTTTGCTTGTGACTGACCTCCTGGTTCTCTAAAAGTTTCTTTGAAGGGAAGGCCTCCAAAGAGCTAAAGCGTTGTAGTGCTGGATTGTCTTCTTATGGCTATACAGTCCAAAGTGTTTATTGTTAACTTATGAAATAAAAAGATGCTTATCTTAATTTATGTAAGAGATGCAACTTTAGCAAAGACCTGTAAGAGATGCTGGACTGTTATGCTAAGCCATTGGGTGTGAGACAAACCTTGATGTGGGTGTTATTAAATACCTGACTACCTGTCCCAGAGGCAGTGCTGGATATTGAGCAATATATATATATGTGTATGTATAAATGATTCTTGCAGCTTGCCTGTGTGTCTGGGAGCTCCAAGATCTGTGGGAGTCACTTTTCTGTCATTAAGCCTCTCTTCAGCTTTAGCTATTAATATCACTTCACATAAAAGTGAAAAAATCTGCCTCCTCTTCCCAAGTTTTGAAGTGGGCTAAATCACATCCAGAGAGAGAGAGAGGGGTGTTCATTAATTGATACATAGAAGGCTGCAGTTTGGCATCAGTAAGATGTGCAGTCCCTCTGGGAAGCTGCAGAGCCTGCAATGCAGATATGCAGCATTCTTCTCCTATGCTGCATTTTTGCTGCTGCTATAATTTCTCCTAAACTGTTCATCAGACCAATTGTGGCTATGACAAACTCAGTCTGTGGAGAGATGTTCTTCTTTCCCACTGGTTTGGAGAGGTGGAGGAAAACACCATGCAGGGGTATAGCATTGCTCTCTACAGCTCTTTATGATTCCCCTTTATCTCACCTAAAACTATGTGTGTGGTTGGGAATGGAAGCTGCTCTGTGTTAACTCTTTTTTCTTTTGTCTTCCCTGTGGACTGAGGGGATGGTGAGGTTATTTCACAGCATATTAAGTTAAGAAAGTCTAGTTTACCATCCACTGAGTCCTGAAAGACAAGGCCAAC
This sequence comes from Onychostruthus taczanowskii, assembly GCF_017590055.1. Lineage (NCBI taxonomy): Eukaryota > Metazoa > Chordata > Aves > Passeriformes > Passeridae > Onychostruthus > Onychostruthus taczanowskii. Next base: position 7,243,905 of record NW_024501348.1, read on the forward strand.
TTCTTACAAATAGTGTGTTGTGACATTGCCTCCTCTCCTTGCTGGTGGTACCAATTCCAACTCTTTTTTTTTTTTCCCTCTTCACTCTCTGTGTGAGTCACCATCTGGTCCCACCCTTGCATAACAAGCTGGATGACTTACAATGCCAAAACTAGACTTGTTGCTATGTTTTGGGATCTGGGAGGGAGTCCCTACCATCACCATACTCCCGTATCATAGCATTAGCATATTGCTACACAGAGCTTCTGGGCTTTACTTGCTTTGACAATATCCTAATTTCAGCAGGAAGCCCTGTTTATGTTGCATCCTGGGCAAGATGCGCTGTGATGGGTGGATGAGAAAAAGAATTTTGGGTGTGTAGCACTTCCCTGTTGGGTAGATGGATGATACCTGTTCAGTTTGTATGGCTGCTGTGGTCTCTTTTTTTCTACTCCCTGAATAGCAGAGAGCCACAGGGGAATGCTGCTCCACAGAGGGAGTTACGGAGCAGGCCAGGAGAAGCTGAGGGAATATTGCTATAAGGAATGTGAAATCTGTACCGCATCTAACTTTTTTTTGATACCTTTCCACCCATATGCCTGTGGTACTAAAGGTTTCACCTTTGCAACTTCATTTTATCATCATGTTTCTGCCTCATTGTTCTGACCACATCAAAGTGTTTCCTCATTAGAGGGGGAAGCCCTGTGGCAGACTTCTTCTGCAAAGCTGAGGAGAGAATGAGGACACAAACTTCCCGTGCTTAACTGGTAAACTGTTCAGATATGGCAAAGCTTTTAACTATATCAGCTCTTTTTTACAGATGTGATTTGTGAGCAACAGACTCTGAAAAATCTTCTTCCATAATCTTCTTCCATGTCCAGTATAGATGAAAGGAGTGGTTTTTGTTGTTCTCATACTGTCAGATGTTTGGCTTCACCTCACCATTTAAACAAGATTTAGGGAAGGAAGCAGTATCCTTCTCTTACAGTAGCTAGATGGTGAGAACTTTATTCCATTCAGCTTGGAAACACTAAAACTTACATAGTCTCTGTTTTTCATTGCAGATAGCTGCTGCTTTATGGTGGTATTATGTCTCTAAAGGAATTGAATATTTGGATACAGTGTTCTTCATCCTGAGGAAGAAATTTAACCAAATTAGTTTCCTCCATGTCTATCACCATTTCACCATGTTCACCTTGTGGTGGATTGGTATTAAGTGGGTTGCAGGTGGACAAGGTGAGTTCCCTTCCTCTCATATGCTTTTGACTGGGCAGAAGGGAGAATTATTATTGTTTGGGAGCAATAGAAGAAAATTTTATAGATTTAAAAATATAAAACTGTTTATTAATGCATACAGTCTTCTTCTGTGGGAAACATGGGGGAGGAGAAGATAGCAGAGCAATAATCTAATGAATTGCAAAACTTCTTTTCTCTTCCTCATGGGCATCAATTGCAAGCCTGAAGATCTGCCTTCAAAAGTATCTGTATCTGTGTGAAACAGAAAGATGTATGCGTCTTGCTTAACTTCAATTTTTGCAGATACAGAGAGCTGCAAAATCTAATTGTGGGTCACATTCTGTGTGCAAATTTAATGAAGTCAATGGAGATATTTTTTTGGCATTGTATATGAGTTTGAGGTTTGCTTTTATTTTTATTTTATTAAGCACGTATAAAATTCTGAAACCTTCCCTTGGAGGTGAGCCAATAAATCTGTCAATTCTCTTTCAAAACCTATTCACAATGACACAAATCTAAATTCATTATCAGCATTTTTTTTCCCTTGCTTCTTTTCTGAAGCCTCCATCAAACAATTTTGTTTTTGTTTATTGCACTTGCCACACCCTTCATTGCCTACATTATACTCTTGTTCCTGTTTAGCCTTGTCTCAAATTGAAAGCTCTGCAGAGCTGAGGGTACAGGGAAAATGCCCTGTTTCCTTTGATGTGTGCTTTGTAGGCTAGCAACACTGAAAATAGCATGTAGTAAACACAAAATACCATATTATGAACATAAAACTAATATATTGGGTTTGGTGTTTTGTTTTTGGTTGTTTTGAACCACACTAACACTTAATGCATGGGTGGTTTATGCTCCCATTTACTATAGGTATTTAGTACTGAGTGGCCACTTAGATTTCAAGGAAGAAATATGTAAATTTAGTGTCTCTGACTAACTTTTCATTTCCCTCATGTAATATGCAGGAAGCAGGTACTCAGCCAGATGTTTCATGATCTTTATTTGCAACTGCACCTATAAAATGAGATTATTGGAGACTGGATGGTTACTTGTAGTCTTGCTTAGAAATTCCCTGGATATCTCAAAAGGCCCACTCCCTTGTTGCCTTTTCAGAATTTTCATGCAAAATATCTGCGGTTTTTGATACAACAGTTGCAACTATTTCTAAATTTCTTTACGTTTTGGTGTTCTAGCACTTCCTCTTAGTTTCTAGAAACTGCAAAAGGAAAAGGAGCAGTTGCTTTTCTGCATTTATGTAGCACCACTGCATAAATGTGGATAGATCTGTGCTCTTTTATTTTCTAGTTGGTAGCACATTGCTTACATAGACAGTTCTATTATAAACTAGACCCTATTACAACAACTGGGTCCAGACCACACGGGCATCTGAGCTGTTTGATGTCAGCAGCTATTGTCTGTATTGCCCTAATCTTATACATTGGAGCATTTTTGAGCCTCTCTGTCAGTGTAAGAATACCTTAACAAGATATAATATGTTTCTGTTAAATGGCTGCTAATCTTGACAAAACAAAGAGATCTTAGTGCAAATGAATCTGTCAATGTGCATCTAACGTGGATGAGAAAGTTGGATATTTTAAATCATAAATAAACTAAAGATTATTAATTTAGACAAACTCATCTGGCAATGCCTTAAAGTTCTTAAAAAACATGAGTCAAGGCTTGCTTTGTTTGAACATTTTTGGCCTATTTAATCAGATTTCCATGTGAGTTTCTTGACTTTTTGCTGAGAAGTGAACCTTTTGCATTTAAATACAGCTTAAAAGATTTAAAATTCAGAACCTGCTACTTTATACTTTACATTGTCAAATAAAGCTTTTAATAATCCTTTAGAAAAACAGTTGCAGTTACACTACAACAACTAATGTGGAATAGATGTCATTTATGTTTGTTCAACAGAAATATTACGAAAAACTTTGTCATAAGTAGTCACATTGAAGATGTGACATGCTACTTGCATTAACATCTGTTTGTGTCAGCACATGTTGACAGTCAGGTCTGTATTGTACTATTCAGTATTTTGGAGATGGAATCCTGACATGTCCTGTGCTTTGTAATTTTTACTATTAAAAATAATTATACGAGTAATACTAGAAAAGAATCCTCTTTTCTAAAATTACATGATGGTCTTCCCTTCTGTTCCTGGACAGCTTTTTTCGGAGCTCAAATGAATGCATTTATTCATGTCATTATGTACATGTATTATGGATTGGCAGCTTGTGGCCCTAAATTTCAGAAATACCTGTGGTGGAAACGATATTTGACCATATTGCAATTGGTAAGTAATTCCCCTCCTTTTGGGATAAAAGGTGTTGCCTCTTCATGGATTTGCATTTGCAGAGCTTTGGATCAGATGCTGCTCCTTCCAAAAGTTCTCTGCCTGACACTCCTCAATTAGAGTACTTCCTGGAGATGGAAGCATTTATTCGGCTTTGAAAAAACATATGCAACATATATAAGAGTTGTGTGAGTTAAAGTCTAATGCTTCCTTGATGGCTGTTTCAGCTGAGTAACAAAAGCACGTTCAAAATGTAGAGAAAATTCAGATTGATTATTATCTTCTCATTGTCCTGCTTCTGAAAACTGATGCCAGATACTGCAATAAATGTGATGCTCCTGGTCAAGCATGGGTGTGCTTGCGTGAGTGTGACAGCTTCCCTACCACCTCCCAATTCAGCTGTTTTCATTACTTAATGATGCACTCAGACCTACAGAATATATCCACATGTTTTTGATTCTCTATTTTCTGTCTTTCAGGTGCAGTTCCATGTGACTATTGGCCACACAGCCATGTCTATTTATATTGATTGTCCTTTCCCTAAATGGATGCACTGGGGTGTCATTTTCTATGCTGTCACCTTCATTTTCCTGTTTGGTAACTTCTACTATCGGACATATAAGCTGCCCAAGGAACCTGTAAAGAATGGCAAAATAGCAAATGGTGCTGTTGCAAATGGAGTAAGCAAACCAGAAAATAATGCAGTGGTGGAAAATGGAAAAAAGCAGAAAAAGGGAAAAGCAAAAGGAGAGTAACTTGATCCAGGCCTTAACCATTGTTGGCAGTGAGGAACCTCCAGTTTGGTTTATAAAAGGAAGAAAAAAACACTATCTGTACCAATTAACCTTAGGTTACTGAAGAGCTAGAACACAGATATTTTCATTATTTATGAAGATTGTTTTAAGAACAACACTAAAGTTGAATTTCTATTGTAATTATGTAATTATCATGCATATGGTCTCTGTGTAAACTTGTAGACTGCTGGTGTTGGTGAATGTAAGGAAGATTTGCAGTTGATTCCATGTTTAGCAGTCCAAAAGTTAATACTACCATTGATACAGGCAGATTTGTTGGCACCCACATTTCTTGGGGGGGTGGGGGGGAGGGAAAGGAAGTAGCATTTGAATACTTGTGCTTTCTTTCCAGAAAATTATTAAATTTCAAATTATGACGTATTATCTAATCAGAATGTGCAACTTTTCTTCTCCTCCTTGGAGAGTACCTTCAGACAAAATATGTGCTGTCAGAACAGTGTTTGACTTTTCAGACATTACTTGATTTAATTGATGAAAACTGATGCCAGATACTGCAATAAATGTGATGCTCCTGGTCAAGCATGGATGTGCTTGCGTGAGTGTGACAGCCAAATACAGCTTCCCTACCGCCTCCCAATTCAGCTGTTTTCATTACTTAATGATGCACTCAGACCTACAGAATATATCCACATGTTTTTGATTCTCTATTTTCTGTCTTTCAGGTGCAGTTCCATGTGACTATTGGCCACACAGCCATGTCTATTTATATTGATTGTCCTTTCCCTAAATGGATGCACTGGGGTGTCATTTTCTATGCTGTCACCTTCATTTTCCTGTTTGGTAACTTCTACTATCGGACATATAAGCTGCCCAAGGAACCTGTAAAGAATGGCAAAATAGCAAATGGTGCTGTTGCAAATGGAGTAAGCAAACCAGAAAATAATGCAGTGGTGGAAAATGGAAAAAAGCAGAAAAAGGGAAAAGCAAAAGGAGAGTAACTTGATCCAGGCCTTAACCATTGTTGGCAGTGAGGAACCTCCAGTTTGGTTTATAAAAGGAAGAAAAAAACACTATCTGTACCAATTAACCTTAGGTTACTGAAGAGCTAGAACACAGATATTTTCATTATTTATGAAGATTGTTTTAAGAACAACACTAAAGTTGAATTTCTATTGTAATTATGTAATTATCATGCATATGGTCTCTGTGTAAACTTGTAGACTGCTGGTGTTGGTGAATGTAAGGAAGATTTGCAGTTGATTCCATGTTTAGCAGTCCAAAAGTTAATACTACCATTGATACAGGCAGATTTGTTGGCACCCACATTTCTTGGGGGGGTGGGGGGGAGGGAAAGGAAGTAGCATTTGAATACTTGTGCTTTCTTTCCAGAAAATTATTAAATTTCAAATTATGACGTATTATCTAATCAGAATGTGCAACTTTTCTTCTCCTCCTTGGAGAGTACCTTCAGACAAAATATGTGCTGTCAGAACAGTGTTTGACTTTTCAGACATTACTTGATTTAATTGAGAATCTGTTACAGTTTGGTTTTTGTTTTATTATTTTTTCTTGTGTGGAAATATACCTACCTCTTCATCTGCTGAAAAGAATATTGAGCATTAAATAACTGGTTTCTGAAATATGAGTCCTCTAATCTAAATATCCATTAATACTGACTCAGGAGAACGTGTGTTTCCCTGTGGGAGTAAAAGGAATTTTTGGTGGTATCCTTTGATCAAGTCATCATTTTAATGTAAACTGAAATTTTGGAGTGGTACTTTTAGTAGAGCCAAGTCAAGAGTACATTTAAGAATGTGTAAATGTGAACAAATATATTTGTTGAAGCAAGCAAGCAGTAAAAATAGGCCTGCTGCTTGTTGTCCGTAAGCTGCATTAAATCTGTGGCAAGGTAATGCTATGGTGGAGAGGAAACAGCATGTAATTCCATTTAGAAATGTTGTGTGCATGGGTAGTCATGCTAAATACAAGACCAACCATCACTTTATTGGGAGAGAGAATTTGGTTTATTGGGAGAGAGAATAAAGCAAACATAAAACCTTGAAACGTTGCTATTGCTCGATACTTGTCAAAACTCTATTTGTTAGACACTTGCAGACAAAGTATTACTGATAGACAGGCCACCATTGTAAGTCAAAACCGCTAAAATAAGTACAAACTTTTAGATGGATTTTCATTACATAAAGGACTTCTTACCATTCCTTTTGTGAAGAAAATAGGGAAAGATTTATACACCTTCTGAATAATGTGGTTACTAAGAGATACATTTTGAGCTGCTTAGCATGCAATGAGTAGAAGATGGGTGGAATTAGAAACTATATCCTGAATTACTGTGTTCCTTGGCCATCACTGCAAGAGCTGCATTGTTACTGTCCAAATGCATTCCCCAACCCCCCCCTCCCCCCCGAGCTCTGGTCAAAAATATATCCAGAGGTAGCAACAAACATATATCTGGTAAGTGGCACCATTGGTGCAGAAAGAGTACAGGGAACTGTGAGTATAAAGTGGGTGACACGTTAATAGATTTTTGTATCTCAGTCATCCATTGACTGTTTATAATATGCAAGCAGGTTACATATTCTGTGTCTCAGGTTTGTCTTGTTTCTATTTTAAAAAATCTAAACCCAGAAAACAGGTCCTAGGAAAAAGAGTTTGGATATAGTCTGTTGTGCTAAAAAATAATTCCTAATGCTGGAGTTGGTTCAGCTGGAAGGTGGTTCATCCCTAATCACCACCACTGTGGATTTTTGGGCAGAATGTAGAATTGTGAAAAGCTGTCTTTGCTGAACTCAAATGCATGTGACCATTAAGTTTCTTATCTGCTGTGTCTTCTGATTCTTCCAGCCTTTGTAATGATGCTTTTTGCATTTGCATAACTGCGTATTTGAATGGTGTGGCATGGGGAAGAGGGACGGTGATCTACCCTTCCTTCTTGGACAAATGCCACTACCCTTAACCAAGCCAAAATGCTGGCTGACTCAGTAACTTTGGAATAGCTAAACAACTACAGAACAGGTTTACAGCACACCTGCTACTCCAAAGTAGTGACTGGTGTGAGTGCAGTTACCCTGCTGTAATTTCAAGGTCGTTTACCCCACTTTGATTAAAGGGTAGCTTCTTTTTATTTGCCATGGGATGTGGGCAGCTAACTTCTAAATCTGTGTCATTCCTTGAATGGGGTTAGATTGGTTGTTTGCTCTGTCATTCATTCAGTAAGCCAGATCAGCTAAACTGATACTCTTAATGTGATCTAGCTCTGAAACAGCATACTGGGGAGTATTCCAGTACAGGTTCAATGGTGTCTTTGCTACACTTTCCGACTTAAGAAATATGTCTTGCATGATGGTAAATATTTAAATAACTGAAAGTCAAAATTTTTTGCTCCCTCATCATGCATAGAAGTGGATTAAAATTGATTGCAACTTGAACATTGTTATGACAGAACTTGAGTAGAAGTCTACTATCAAATTCTGGGGTAATTGTTAAATTCTAAAAAAACGTGAAAAACTCATTGTGAGAATGCATGTGTTCATACACATCATGTTGTCTGGCCCTGTGCATAAAATCAGTTTGAGAGATTGCCATTTCATGGGGGAAAAAACCCCCAGTTATTAAATTACTGAAACACTGCTGTTTTGAGTACATCTTTTTCAGTATGGCTTTCCTAGGTCTATTTATGATATATTTGATTGTTCATGTAATTCAAGTCCCATTACAATTTTGCATATAATGGCCTTATTAAATGTGCATTTTTGTAGGCATGGTCTTGAGTGCAATATTTCTGTTTCTGACTATGCAGCCAGACTCAGAGAATACAGGGCTCAATTTGTACAGCTTTTTGTTTTTCAAAATATAGGCAATAATGCACATGTGAAATGCTGACAGATTCATTAGAGTCATCGTTGAATCTAACGAAGCTTAAAATGTTGCTGTGAAAATATGTATAAATATGTGTATTTTCTATATGCACAGTACTGAAATTCAAATTATACAATATTTTGCAGTACAATTATTCTTTATAGGGTTATTGGGGTTTTGTTCTTCTAAATCCTTTCAATTTATTGAAAAATTAAATTCAAACTATTTGAAACTTTTCTTTTTTTGCCAACATATGATAATTTTTTGCTAAGAGTTCTGAAGCTCTTGGACCAGAGTCTCTAAATATTTGATGCCATATAAGTAATACCATTTTATTTAGCCTCATCTCTAGCAGTGACAGTTGTTGGATTATTTTAGCACTTTTTCAGTGTAAAATTAAATACAAATTATCTATACATATGTGTATATATGTGTACACATACATGTGTATGTGTGTGTATATATGTATGGGTTCTTAGCAGATTCTTTCAGTATGTGAAGTAAACTATTTCTTGAATGTGAATTGGCAGGAGCTAATAGAATGATTCCTACAGCTCCAGCAGGAAAATGAAGCAGTTTTCCTTCCACAGATCCAATATCAGTCTTGCAAACATAAATAGTATTTGTCAGTTATTTTAGATATAGGATGGCAGAAAAGACAGAGCTGTTTCTACCAGTGTAATAAATATTTTGAGGCATCAGTTGTAGATTCTGAGGGGAGATCTCAACTCAGGGTAGCTGGGGAATTATGCTGTATTATGGTAGGGATCATTTTAGTATGAGTAACTTGCTCCAGGTGAGTCTTTGGAATCATTGCAATCATATTCTCTGTTTAACAGAAAACTTCTAAAAATAAATCATAGAGTCATAAAACCATTGAGGCTGGAGAAGACCATTAAGATGACTGAGTCCAACTATTAATCAAATGTTTCCCTGTAAGTTTAAAAGTGGCCTATTTGATTACAGGACCATCAATTACTTCCAGCTACAGACCAGAAGAAAAAGGTGAAGGCAAAATGAAAATGCTGCACATTTTTTCAGGTTAACCTAAGGGCACATTTCTTCAGAGTAAACACTGCATGTGCTAGGAAGGGAGGTAAGAAAGGACAAATAGTTTTTGTGATGCAAGATCTCAGTCCTAAAATAGCTTACAAGCACTAGCTATCTCTTAAAAACTTGAATAAAACTGTTCATGGTGCATAAAGTTAAACCTTGCAGGACGCTGGTGTGGGCTGAGAGTCATATTTAAAATGAGATGTTTCAGTTAAAATTGAAGAGAATGGGGAGCTAATTAACTATCTGGATAGTGTATTTATCTTGGTTAGAAACACAGACTAATCTAATTTGATACCTAAAGCAAGACACCCATATGACATCTCATTGCACTGCAGTCTGATGCGCCGGCCCCTTTGCTAATGCAAGCAGAGGGAGCTCCGTGGAAATGAGAGGGTTGATTCCCATTTACCTCAGCAGAGTATGTTGAGCACTAAAGAGCAGGGAAAATACTTGCTTTCTGCCAATATCCCAGGAGGATTGAGGGAAATGTATGGTTCAGGGTGCTGCTTTTGCATAAGGTGTTCATGCTTTTGTAAACATTAAAAATAAACATTACTTTTTTCATGCTGTTTGAGTTTGCTTTTATACATTCTGTAGTATGTTTTTTCTGTGTCCCATCTTGCCTCAAGATTCCTGGTAATTTTAGTGTTGTGCAGATTGTGTGATGTAATCTATTTTCTCAAACCAGCAGTTTGAGAAAACCATTTTTTGTGACACATCCTCCTGTTTTAAGGTTACAGGGACTTCCTATTGTTTAATATTGTCCCCAAATAATAGTGGAGTGGCTTTGAAATCACCCTTAGGGAACTGACTGAAAATAGGATGCCCACTTAAACAAAAAAAAAAACCCTAAGTTTCTTTATTTGGTCTTGAAATTGTTAACAGTTAGGAATACAATTACCCATGAAGTTTAGCTTTTGATGGACACTGTGTGGTGTTAGTGAAGTCTCTCATCCCAGAAAATCTGGAGCACTTTTGGCATTAGGTGAAATTCGTGGTTACATGTGCTGGGTACAGTAAGTTCCTTCATTATCTGCCAAGTGTGATCTCTGTAATCAATCTTATAATATCAAGTTGCACCCACGTTGCACTCCTAGAACCTAAGTGAAAATAGCTACTCCAGATGACGAGTAGTAGAGAATCAAGTCTGCCATCATAGCAAAATATGGTGTGGTCAATTATGTCTTGCACAATTCTCAGCTATTGCTTCAATCCACTGCTTACATCCTCCCTGGAATCAGAAAATACACCAAGCGTTCAGAACAGGATTTGTCCTTTAGATGATTAACACATGCCGGGGTAGGCTCTCTCTGCACCCATCTTTCTCATAACTATTCCCCACTAGTAACTAAAAATAAGAATGTGGTCAAATCAGGTTTGTCAGGTGATTGGATAGAATAGACTGGATCCTCTGATGTTCGATTTTCTTTTTTGTATCACTTGCTTCTTAACCTCTGGGAAATAGGGGTTTGGTGGGGGAAGGGTTTTATTACCTGTTTTATTGCTCATCTCAAAGCACTGGGTGAACGTGGGCTACTCTCAGACACACACGTGAAGCATGTACTCAAAGACAGCTTTGAAGGCAGTGCCTTCTATGGGCTAGTGACTTTTATTATGGTTGGGACTTCTAGGTCACCCCATGAATGCAGGCACGCTTTTCTGCTGACTGCCTGACATGTCAGTGGCATCACATTGGACTTAATTACAAAGATACTTATTGATAGGCAAATTGATGTCTCTTGATCATCCAGGCCCCAATTAGTGCACACTATAAAACAGTGCTGGCAGTTCCTGCCAGAGCACCACACATTCAGTGCTGCTGGGGGGGAAAAGCTATTTGCATTTTGATTCAGTAGGTGGGAATTGATACAAGCTCATATGGCATCACTGCTATCTGTCAAATCAATATCAAGTAGGTTTTAGTCTGCTAAACAAAAAGAAATCTTTGATTTTTGAAATGATTCAGTGTTTTCTGTCCTTATCTTTAGCTAGAGAGCTATTGTTCTTGCAGTAGTAGCTAGGTAGCTATTGTTCTTGCAGTAACATTAATTTGTTTGACGAGAAAACCACTGTTATGCTAGTATTTTTTGGAGTGTGTTTATGAGAGAAAACTAGAGAAATACAAGAAACAACCTGGGCCAAAAGCTAGAGAACATGAGGTAGTTGCTCCTCTAGTGTTTGCTGTTGTCCCTAGATGTTGCAGGAGTTAAATTACTATACCTGTTACTGTTGTGTGTTCATTACAGATGCTGTAATGGTATACAAGTAGTGTACTTGTGCATAAGTACATTCTGAAGTACATGAAAGTTTGCTTTGTCTTAAATGACAATCAAAAGAGTGATTTATCTAACTACAAATGCTTAGAGTGAAAGTAATAACAAACATCATACTCCTGCATTGGCAGGACTCTGTATTTTCTCATTATCTTCAGAGCTTCTGAGCAGCTTCTTGCAGTAACACAAAGTCCTCCAAAGCTGAAAATTGCTGTATAGCTGCTAAAAACCTATTTTTGCAGAACTTCTGTTACTGCTTTTTTTCTTCTTTGTACATGTATCTTCAGGTCGGGTGCTTGCTTACTAAATTATTCCAGTGTGGGATGTGTGTCATAGGAATATCTTGTAGCAACTGCAAGTGAGTAAAATGTTAAAATAAACTTTGGGGTGTTTTACAGTCAAGGGTTTCAAATCCATGGCATCATTTGGTACACTGGGTTCACCTCAAATACTGCTCTTGGGCACAGGGTACAGCAGTCTGGGTCTACCCAGCCTGATAGGAATTTTCCTTACCGAACAACAGATGCTCACCTGGAAATTGGTGTCTGACCTGGTTTCCACAAATTTGGCAGATGGCACAGAAGTCCCTGGGCCAAGGAGGAATGGGGTTTTTTTTGTAGTTCTACCTATTCTCAAAACATCAAATTTGGCAGGTGGGGGTGTGGGAACATTTTCTGCTGACAGCATGAGGTACAGATTTTGAAGAAAATGTGTCCCTGGATGCAGTACTTGTAAAGAGCCTAGAATACTTTTCAGTTCTTAGTTGCTTGACATAAACCAAATATGCTGGAGATGCTCCAATTAAATAGGAAAAAACCCACCACATTGTTAGGATTTACTCAGAAAATGAGATTTTAGGTAATAGGTAGCTCTTTACAGAAAAATTCCCCTTTTTTCCTCTTTGCCCACTTCAGTCACCTCATCTGTGCATGCCTTTCTGCTCTGCTAGAGTGGGTCCTTGGATGAAGACTGTGTTGTGTTCAGGGAATAGTTTACTGCTGTGATTTGTCACTGGGGCATGTGAAGTGGCTTTTCTTGCAGTCTGAAATGCCAAATAGTGGCCGTGCATTCTGAGCAGGTTGAATAGTAACAATATCTTTCATTTCATGGTCTCAAAACTGGGTGTTCTGGATACACTAAACTAATAGAAGGAACAGCTTTTATTAAATTTTGTCTTCCTGCTTAACAAATATGGGGCTACAAGGACAAACTATAGTTTTCTATAGGTACACTGTACATTCATAACCAGAGCTTTGGCTGTGAGAAACAGAGAGTTTACTGCGCTATAAAATCAGCTTGTTAGAGATTTTATACTGAGCTCTTCTGTGATGGCAATTTAATAAATACCAGATTTTTATATAGATCTGACTTTTGGGTATTTTTATTTTAAAGTCAGGTAAGTTTTCTTGCACAGGTAAAATCCCTCATTGTGAGTTTTGATGATTTTTGGTATTCTCTAAGTGAAGTTTCACTTATTTCAGTGAGAATTTCACTAAGGATAGTCCATGATGCTAACAGAATTTATAAAATTTGCTTACCATCTAGACCTCACATTGCACACTAGGAAATTTGGAGTATAATAGAAAAATAAGGACCAAAACCTTTAAATTTTTTCCACTTTGGTTTTTTTGTTGTTGTTTTGGTTTGGGTTTGGATTTTTTTTTCTTTTTTGAAGACTTTACAATGAAGGTGTAATTACTTTAGTAAAATACTAGAAGTGGCAACATATTTTGAACCTACAACCTGTTGGCAGAGGCAGAATTCTTACAGAGAAAACTCCACTTTGTGCTGCAGACCAGTGCATGGATGATTTTTTTTCTTGCTTTATGACACTTTATTAAATCTGCTTTTGATAAGGGATGAGATATGAGACTTGTGTGTGCAATGCTTGTAACTCAAACTCTCTTTAATGCCTCTAGTTGCACCAGAACTGTGGAATACCCGTGTGGTACCATCTTGATAAGAAGTTGGCATAAGTTGCCTGTCTCAGAGGTCTGTAAAATCTCCTGGATCCAGAAGGTGTAGTCTGAAGCCCATTGAAAGCTACAGAGGGATTGATTTACAAAAATCTTTGAGTTGAACCATTAGAACAACAATTTCAATTCCAAATTAAGAAAGCCTGTCATTTTTTTTTTTTCCATACTTAGACTCACAGGGTGCCTTTCAAAATATATTTTAGCACATTTTTGGTAGTGAGACCATTTTTCATTCTTTCAACACCTTGAGTCTGACTTTGCCAGCCTTTGGTCCAGCCACTGGCTACCAAGGAGCAGCACTGGGCTCTCTGCAACTCAGGGCAAGTGTTAGAAGATGGCTGCTCAGCTCAGTAGGAGATGCACTAAGTAGAAGGAATCCATTTACTTTGTAATTTGTTTTGTTAGGAATTTTAACTGACTGGGGGAATAAGTGGGTATTTTCATCTGACAAAAATATTCTTAATATTTTCTTCACATTATGTCTTGATGCATGTTTTCATGGGGAGTAGGAGCATGTGCTGTGGGAACAAAGTGATGCACAAAGCATTAGTGTCTGCTTGCTTTTGCATTTCAAGGATGCTGAAAATAACATGATGTCTCAGCCAAGCAAAGGATTTGAGACTCTGTTCTCAATTTAATTTTTGGTGTAGCAATTTTGGCAGCATGACATCTTGAGGCAATGTAATTCTTTGTCTGTTAAAACAGCAGCAGAATGCTGGGCAGTGCCTCCTTCACTGAACAAATTTCCCATTATAAGCATAATGCCAGACACCAAGATTAGCTCTCAACATCATTGTGACCTGGTGAGCAGTCCATTCTGGATCTAAATTAGAAATTTAAACGAATTCCATGATCTGCCACAAAGTCAATATGGTTAACAGCTGTTTTTCAGCACAGTGACTAGGCCAGGATAGAGATTATTAGCTGCAGAAGCTATGTTTAAGAACAAGGAATTCAGGAAAAGACATGAAAAAACTCAACAGATTGCTTGTGTTCTATTTCCTTGATTTCAATAAGTTTTAAAAATCATTTCATTCAATACAACTTTGTCATTTCTTTCAGCATTGAGGAATAAGGTAAAGAAAAGTAAATCCCTGAACTGTGCTCACTGAGGTTATTACTTACTGTTCTTTTTGTGCCCTCTTCTATTCTAGTAGCTAAAGCAACCAAATAAAGAAATGCCTTCATTTTTGCTTATTACTGCTGTTTATATTAAGAAAATAAGTACCAGGTTTTAAATTCCCAGCTGAAGCCTGTTTCTCTTTGATGCCTAGATAAAATAGCCATTACAGTTGTAAAGAATGCTTCAGAGATTGATGATACACTCAATCAGAGGTGAGGGTGGGATAATTAACTATATTTCTTAATTTATTTTTTTCAACAGATTGATGATACACTCAATCACAGGTGAGGGTGGGATAATTAACTATATTTCTTAATTTATTTTTTTCAGCTGTTATAATGCAATCTGAATGTTTATGCAAGAATTTCAGGTCTTGAAGCTGGAAATTCCATAGCAAAAGGAGCATTTTATGTTGGCAAGGAGGAATTCATCCACTCCCAGTGGGATGGCCCTCCTGTCCTATGAAAGTTGAAAGAATAAGAATTCATGGCAATATTCAGCCCTGACCCACTTTTAAAATCTCAATATTCTCATCAGTGGTCAATCCTATTTCTTGGGACTGGTTTACCTTTGTGGACTTATGGGATTGACTGAGCAGCAATTTAAATATGTAAATAAATAAAAATAGCAGACGTTGAATATCTTTTCCAGGTGATTTAGTGGGGAAAGATTCCCATATCTGGAAACTGCATCCACTTGCAAAACATTTTTTGGGTGGCACTTGAATTCAGCAGGTTTGCACAACCTGCGAGCTGTCACCAGATTGCAGGATGAAGGGATGAATACAGGTGAGTGGTGGTGAAGGCACAGACAGCTGCATGATGCACTTCATTACAGTGTTTCCTTGGGAAAACTTGGAGCCCTTCCTAACTGCTGATGTTTTCTAAGGAAGAGCTAAATAATGTTCTGGCATCAATAGGAAGGGCGTTTCTGCAGCTCCACCTCCACGGCTGTAGAGCTTTAACTGATGGGCAATCTTAAAATGGCTTTTCTGGCAGGTGCCTACCACAACAGCAAAAGCTGATGTTTCCAGAGCTCCTCAGCATTGGTAAAAGACCACTCTCAGTTGTTTAGCTTTGGGGTATTCCTTACCTTAACAGGGAAAAGAGACCATAAGAAGACTTACAGTTTACTTTGAATGGCCACTGTGCAAACTGTGAGAGGTTTTGTATGTTTTCCAGTGATTTACAGGCAAGGATGAGAGGACTAAACAAGTTTTGAGCAGACACTCTTTCTGCAGTGTGGTATCATGCCTTAACAATAGTGTTATCCCTCCTGGCAGGGCTATAAAGTAGGGAGATTATTAATTCAACAGTAAAAAACACAGTAGGTAATTTGTGTTAGTCCTAGCTCTTTGTTAATTTTCTTTTTTCCAAAGGGGAAAAAAAAAAGACATTTACAAAGTGGTTGGAATACTTGGTAAACAATCAGAAACAAGACTTGCAAGGACTTGGATAAGGATGACTCTCTCCTTTGATCCTGTTCCTTCTGCAGAGTGGCAGGCTAATACAGGGCTAGTGCTGCATCTACAAGCTCAGTGCAGGACTTATCTCACTGCAGGGCTGGAAATGAGATCCTGCAGCCACTGCTGCCTCCTGGGACATGGTGGTGTGGAGAAACACCGAGAGCTGGCAGAGCTTTTGCTCTCCTGCCCATGCCCAGAGCACCCTGAATGTTCTCGTGCGATGAACGTGCTGCAACGCGTGATTTGTACTGTCATGGCTTTTGCAGTTTCTGGTCTGGGATAAGAGATTGAATTAGTTTGCACAGCATTAAACAGGAATTGTGCTGAGTGCTGAAATCAAATGCCAAATCCCTGTATCTTATTCATTAATAAGACCTTTTTTAATTTGGGATGTAATTAGCTTACATCATAAAAAAACCCTAGATAAGCATTTTCTAACAAACAGCTGAAAAGCAGTCACATAGAAATAGTCATAATTCCTGGAAATGGAGCTAAAATCATTTTGCTTAAAGAGCTTCCAGCATAGCAGCAGTTGTATTAGCCAGAATATCAGAAAGTGTTTATTTTTGTTACATATGTCTAGATGTACACACACGGACACCCACCTTCCCAATCATGGTACTGCACTTTTTACTTTTTCTACAGCTCTTGAAAAGTAAATTGTAAAATGTCCAGCATCTTTCTGGTGTTATTCATGAGCATTCCCAGATACACCAGTTTAGCTGCCTGTGTGCAAGCCCAAAAGCCTTTCCCAGCTGCACAACAGCTCTTCCTTAGCTTTGACTGTCTCTGAGCCATGGGAGGAAGATTTTTATAACGTGACAAAACTCCTCTGTCCTGAAACTCCAGAGCACTTGGAGTAGTACAATGCCAATGATCAGCTAGTTTTATGAGGTGTTTTTATATAAGTATTTTATCACCCTCTAATGAAGACTAATGCTGTGACAGTACCACAGCCAGCAACAAAAAAAAATCTACATATGGAAGTGTTTTGAAAAGCCAGCAACAGCTCAGGCATGAGACTGGTGGCTCATCAACACATGGGGTCCAACTCCTTCACCTTGTCCAGAGGATGAGTGTCCCCACAGGGCTGGCAGTCACCTCTCCACTTCACCCATTCTCTGTGTTTCCTCATTCCCAGCCTAACCCTCAGCTCATGCCCATCTCTCATGGAAAGGATCGACCAGTCTGGCTCCTGCTGCAGCAGCACTGGCTCAGGCAGGAAAACATGCCAAAACCTCACCAAGCAACAGGGAAACATGAGCAGATTTGGTCTTGGTGTTGCCCAGGCTGCCTGTGAAGAGCACTGGCTGTGCAAGGCAGGCCTGCCCCTCGCCTGCTGACAGCCCTTGTTATCTCCCCTGCCATCCTTCCCATCAGCTCATTCTGCTTGGCTCTACCAGTGACTCAGTCTATTAAATGTGCGTCATATTTTATTACAAACCTGAGCTGATTAATTACATGCTGTTAGACAAAAAAAATGCAGGGCAGCTGTAGAGTGGAGTGGTGATGCAATGAAGGTGCAAGCAGAAAAGTTGTCACTTCTGGAAAGGTAGAGAAAAGGATTAAAGAGTTAACATAACCAGAAGAGCTGCTTTCCTAAGTGGATCAGTCACTGGAGGCATTGGGAAAGTATGGCTTCACACGACTGCTGCCATATGAAGCACTGCCACCCACCATGCCAGTGCCTTGCAGCTTCACTTGCAGGCCTGGAGAGAGGGGGAGCTCCTTGTGCCTTTTCAGAAGTAGTCATTGTCATCGGTGCTAATTAAAACCAAAAATGGTGATGCATTTTAGAAAAGATTTTGAAAGTTCTTTTAATGAGGAGCATCTGAGCTGGTATGGGGGGATCCAGAAGGAGAGTTTGGAAACATGGTGCCTCCCTCCTCTGGCCAGCAGTAGAGCAGGAGAAGGAAGTGCCTGCTCATCCTGGCTTTCTGTTTGGGTCAGCACCATAAGTATGCAGTCTAATCAGGAAAGGGCAAGGCACCTCTTCCCAGGAAGAGATGAAGAGTTCCTGGCAGCTCTGTGTCTCAGCTGCTGCCTGTGGGTAGGGAGGACACGCTCCATCCCTTCAAGGGGAAAAGCAAGCATGAGGGAAATGAGTAAGGCCAGGGAGGATGGTGACTTTCCCCTGCCAGATCTGTCTCTTGGGGCACAGGCTGGGATCGCCTGTCTTTCAAACACACACACATACATACATACAAGCACCCTTTAAAAGCAATTTGGAAATTTTGGGTCCAAGGCAAAGGGTTAGTGGTGTGGTTTTTAGAAGCCAGGAACATCAGTAGGTGAGAGCATGACTCATTCAAAAGTCCTTTTGCAAAGGGGAAGTCGGCAGGAATCACTCTGAAATTACCATGGGTGGCAGCTCACACCCTTTGAAGCGCTGGCTAAGCCAATTTATTTTTTGCTATACATGTTTGTTGCTCATGCTTGAAATCACACAGGAAAAAAAAAAAACAAAAACAACCACTTCTGCTTGCTCTGTAAAATAGCCTGTCTGCTTAGTGCTTGAGCTGGCACATCCCTCCCTGGTGGTGGGTTCACCCTGGCTGGATGCACGGTGCCTGCCAAAGCCATTCTATCACTCCCCTCCTTCGCTGGGGCAGAGGAAAGAAAATGCAACGAACAGCTCATGGGTCAAGATAAGGGCAGGGAGAGATCACTCACCAATTCCTGTCCTGGGCAAAACAGACTCAGCTTGGGGAAATTAGTTTAATTTATTGCCAATTAACACCAGAGCAGGGAAATGCAAAATAAAAACAAATTTGAAAACACCGCTCCCCACTCCTCCCTTCTTCCCAGGCTAAACTTCACTCCTGATTCCTCTACCTCCTTCCTCCCAGGGGCACAGGGAATGAGGGCTACAGTCAATTTATCACATGGTTTCTGCCTCTCCTTCCTCCTCAAAATGGAGCTCCTGACACTCTTCCCCTGCTCCAATGTGGGATCTTCCAGGGGCTGCAGGTGGATCTTTGCTCCAGCTGTGGACCTCCATGAGCAGCAGGAGCACAGCCATCTCACCACAGTCTGCACTAAAGGCTGCAGGGGAATCTCTGCTTGGCACCTGGAGCGCCTCCTCCCCCACTTCTCCATGGATCTTTGTGTCTGCAGAGTTGTTCCTCTCCCATATTCTCACTCCTCTCTGGCCAAAATTTGCTCCTGGGCAGTAAATTTTCCCCCTCCTTAAATGTGTTATTGCAGCAGAGCTATCATGGTCACCAGTGGTCTCGGTTTGGCCAGCAGCAGGTCCGTCCTGGAGCTGGCTGCCATTGGCTCTGTTGGGCATGGGGAAGGTTTCTAGCAACTTCTCACAGAAGCCAGCAGTGTAGACCCCTGCTACCAAACCCTCGCTGTGCAAACACAATACACCCTGTTTTCCAATGCCACATGAAATTGGAGTAAGTGAAAGGGAAAAAAAGTCCTCCCTCATTCACCACTACGCTCTCCAAGCCAAACCCACGGACTCACTAACTGGAGAGGCAGCACAAGTGGGAGATGTGCAGAGCTCTCTGACAAGCCAAGGCTATGTGCATTTTGGGGCCAGTTCCTCAGAAAAGCACCTTTATCATTTGGACAACTGGACAACTTCCTCCTGTGGCCCCACATGTCTGGTAGGTGTCTCAGAGCCCTGGCTAAAACAGAGCCGGAAATGGCACAGATTCTTGAATG
Organism: Onychostruthus taczanowskii; assembly: GCF_017590055.1. Classification (NCBI taxonomy): domain Eukaryota; kingdom Metazoa; phylum Chordata; class Aves; order Passeriformes; family Passeridae; genus Onychostruthus; species Onychostruthus taczanowskii. The sequence goes on from NW_024501348.1 coordinate 7,263,615, forward strand.
TATTATTAGCAAATACAAGTGACTCACTTCTTTCAAAACAGCAGTGTTATCAGTGTCTCACTTACCAGAGAGGACAGGTTCTGTGTAACAGAGGAGCCCACGAAGAAATGTACGTCATCATGTGCTGGCTGCATCCCTGGGCACTAGCACTGCAGACTGTCAAACCTTCAAAGCTACTGAAATTATCATTGGATTAGGGAATAGAACATTTTTTAAGAATGGTTACACACTTCCTTTTTTTACTTCAGGAAATAAAATTTAAAAGAATAAAGTTTTTTCAACAACGTAATTATGTCATGTGTTTCATCCTGTACCCTATCTTTGCCTCTTTAATACTTTCAGACAGCTTACTAAGTGATAAACCATATTTTTGTATAGAATTATAGAACAATTTAACCTAGAAAGTCTCTCTGGCAGCCTTCTGACCCAATTTCCTACTCAGGTCAGGACCAATTCTTGATGACCAAGAAGCTCCTCAGATAACCCCTTCCCATTACTGAAAATGTGCCTTTCCAAACATTCACTCTTTGGACACCTTGACTAACCCAGGGACAGGGCAGAAGGGGGCTGGAGGTGTCTCAGCTGGTAGTGGAGAGGGTGAACCTTGGAGGATCTGAAATAAGAGGTAAGGGAGAGGGTCTGAGGATCAGCTGGCCCATGGTTACCTGCCTGCACATAGAGACAGTCTGGTTTTCTTTAAAACATGACAAACTGAGAGCCAGCTACTTTCTGGGAATAATGGTGATTCCCAGAAAAAATAGCAAAACCTCACCCACCAGGATGGTTCAGAAATTGAAAATTCAGAATTTGGCATAAGAACAGGGCATATGAGGCCCAACTCCAGGAGCCATGGCCAAAAGCTCCACAAGAAAAGATGTTAAAAAAGGAGGTGAACTTACAACATGCCACCAGGAGAGCCCCAAAGCCTTTTAAGCTGTGCATATAGAAGTCTATATTCTTTATGAAATTACAACAGACCAGCACAGAACTTGTGCTCCAGAAGAGAAAAGGGATATGCAAAAGGGAAAGCCTGATAGAAACCTGAAAACCAGCAGGCAGCAGTGACATCCTCCTAAGGAGAAGGGTAAGAAAAGGCAGACAGATAAACAGAGATTTCTCTTACACATTTAGAAAGAAGCAAGATGGTATTTTCAAGCATAATGAAAGAAGTGATATTTTTTTAGCTGCTAAGTTATAAGCGAGGACATTAAGAATCTGCAGGTTTAAGTCTTGCAACATACTTGGGAGGCCAGGAAAATCTGCCAACAATATAATTGCCCTACTCATCTTCATTTTGAGAACATCCTGGTGTACCAGGGAAATTCCTGAAGTCTTACAGAGCATTAGCATTAAACCACTGATAAAAGGCATAAAGATGAGCATGCTAATGGCACAACATTTAGTCTGACATGAAATCAAAACAAACTGACAAGACTGCTGACTGACAAGACTGGACTGACAGATGACAGAACAGAAACTAATGCAGCTCAACACTTCAGTGGAAATGTTACTGGTAAATTGTATCAGAAAGAGCAGATAACTCTGGATGAGCAGGGAAGGAGGAAAAAATGAGAAAAAGAAGAGGGGACACCAAGGGCAGAGGAGGAGAAGGAAGGGAGAGGGAGAGGAGGTAGTCCCAGAGCTGAAGCACATATCCACTGCACTGGGGAGGATCCACACCAGAGAAGGTTTGTGCAGAAGACCTGCAGCCCAGGGAGGACCCCATGCTGGAGCAGGGGAAAAGCATGAGAAGGAAAGAGCAGCCTTTATGGACTGACCCAAACTTCCATTCCCACATCTCCCTGTGCAACCTGGGGATGAAAGGAAGTAGAAGAGCTGGGGATGAAGCTGGGCCTGTGAGAAGTACGAGAAGAAAAGTATGATTTTAATGTTTGTTTTTGTTTTTCACTACCAGAATCTATTTTAATTGGCAACTTAAAATATTTTCACCCACCTCCATCAATTGTATTCTGCCTGTGATGCTAACTGGCAAGTTACCAAGCTCCCTGTCCTTCCTGTGACACAAGACCTTTCTCACACATTTTCTGAGGATAAGGGTATTAGTGAGTGAGCAGCCAGGAGGGATTTAGGCTGTTTGGGAAGGTTAACCCACCACATAGAGATCATGGGAAACAAAAAGCAAATGCATTAACTAATTTAGGAAAAACTCCCAGATGATTAATAAAGCTAATAAATAAAGGGTAATGAAGCCAATCATAGGGATATATTCTTGTTTCTCCCAGGAGCCTGTCCTTGGATGCTGTAGGTCAGGGACCCATTTCCATGTCAGGCTAATCCAAAAACTGAAATTGAATGCTATTGGCAGATTGATTTTCCTTGCAGGTATTTTTGGCCTTGTACACATCTACCAGATTTAAAAAAAAAAAAAAATAAATCAAGCAGTTTGTCTGGAAGTATTGATTTTTAATCTTGTTTGCCCTTCGTGATTGATTTAACTAAAGAGAAGGAGCTCTTGTAAGGGTTTGCAACTGTTTGCATGTGCTGTGCTTTCTGTAATCCATCCCCTGTGAACCTTAACTATAAACATAAGGCTTTCCAGAGAGCTGCTGCCAAGGCTCCAGGGGCCAATAAAGAGCTGCGATATGTTTTCCAAAATATCCACTAGAGGGTACTCAATGACCTCCTAGTGGAGACGGTTCGCTGTCTAGAGGCTGGGAAGGGAAGCCGAAAGAAAATGTCCCGGATCGTTGCATTAACAATAGCAGAGCACAGGACAGCGTCGGAAAGCACTCTCAGTAGGATTTTAGAGGAAAGAAAGGTTGGACGAGCTTAAATCCATCAGAACCATATCTGTACCACAGCTCCAGTGCCCCAAACTGGAAATGGGACAATGGGAAACGGGGGTTTGTTGTCCTTTCCTGGGAAGTGTGAGCCCATATCCAGCCCCACTCTGCTGGATGTGGGGCTGGCTGGACTCCAATTCACATACCTGTGACAGAATATTGCTGGGATTTCTTCCTTTATTTCTTTCTTTTGCTGTCTGACCCGCATTTGGGGTGACCTCTGTGCAAGATGGTTCAGCACAGATGAGGTTTCCTGGGAAAAAAAAAAAGTGCATTTTTTCATACTGCTGGGCATTTAGAGAGTTGAAGTGGGATACCGTGGTATAACCACCCATCAATTAAAACAGCAGTGATTATTGTTCTACAGAGATCTGGGGTTTTTTGTTAATCAGTCATGATCAGTTTAAATGGGTCGTCAATGACTGTTCTTTTTTGCTAGAAAATGAGATAATTTTGTCATGCAAATAAGACACAAACAGAGGCTTTATAAACCCACCAAATCCCCTGGTCACAAATTTCTGTGTGTTTTATTCCAGGCTTTTATTTCCCCACTAAATGCTACAAAGGACATGTAAAATGCTAGGCATGGCCTCAGAATGCTGGCCCTGCAAGGATATGCCATTCATCTTTTGCCTTCTGTTTCCAACAAATCAATAATAAGCATCTTATTTCAGTGTTGAAAGAGAAGATTTTTACTATCCAGCAGGACATCTGAGTTATTGACCTTGACTGCTAATTAGTATGTTTGAATGCTCTCACCAGGTTTAGAGCTGAGGCTAAAAAAAACTAATTAAATCAGCAGGGGGCACAATTTCTTCAAAATATCACAGGATTATGCAGCCATGTGCTGGGTATTCTTTCTGTTTCACAGAGCAGAGCTGCCCACCAATTCTATTTCTAAAGATCTAATACGCTTTTTCTGAGTTAACCTGTTCAGGCCCTGAACTTTCCCACAGGAAAACCTCAGGTCTTACCGACATAGTCCATGTTCTGCAAAGGGGTTCTCTGCCCTAGCAATGGGTCAGTCCTCCAGGGCATTGCTTATATCACCCTGGCATTCTTTTTTTCTTCTTTTCCCAAAAGTCCAATTTTCCTGGGGACAGCCCAAGCCTTGGCTGCATTACCATTAGTCTGCAGAATGCTGAAGAAATGCTGATTCACTGCCATGGGTCAAGAGAACCAAGTCCAAAGGTCCCAGGGGGATGCAGGAGGCTTACCTGCACCCCTGAAATCCTTCTTAGCAATAAGCAAACAGGAAATCCTTCTCCCCAGTCCCAGTATTTAGCTTGCACTCCATTATGTCCCATTGCAAATACTCTACTGAAATACACCTTCAGATCAGGTTCAAAACTCAGGGATAAAGCAAAGGTATGGTCAAGGGTAACTGTGGGTGAATAAATTTTATCTACTTTTAGTTCAGGATAATGAATTTTCCCCATTTCTCTAGCACACTGGCGGTGTGTACTTGTCATTTCTTTACCAGTTATGCCCCTAGATGATTTTCACCTGCAGAACAGGCAGGGCAAAACCAGTGAACATCCAGAAGGTGGTCAGTGGAATGGTGCTCTAAGGCAGAACAGTCAGGTCTAATGCTCACAGCAGTATGGACAGATAACAAAAGCTGTCTAGTAAGGACATATCCTTATTTTCTGTATGTCACCTTGGATACTTGATCCAAAGGCTCATGCCACTTTCACTGGAAATTCTCATTCAGATTGTCTCAAGTTCTTGGAAATTCAAGTTCACCTTCAGTCTTTGATCAATGGAGAAGAGGATTCTCTCCTTGACATCAATGAGTGTACATAGATTTGGAGGCTCAGATTGACTGAATTTGCTTTGTCTTGCTATAAAAATTGGCAATAAAGACACAGCTATGCGAGTCAATCAAAGTTCAGAATACAGAATAACCCTAAATATGTGGCTCGTCATGGTTTATAAAGCAATATATTAGTTATTTTAGTAATTACACAGTGTCTTTTTGTTTCATGTAGATTCCTTGCTTTCACTCTAATTAGGCCCCTTTGCTTCAGCATTAATCGCCTTTCATGTGCATCTCCCCCCTTCCTGCTTTTTGATGCCTCAGAAAATGAAATGGGGCTGGTAAGGCGCCTGTCTGGGCTTTGCTGCACATGTCTGAGTGACAACACAATATTTCAGTTTCTGGCAGGAGGAAATCTGCACACTCAAGAAGACTTCCCAGAAGACAAGGAACTTAATCTTTGCTACTTCCCCAGTGTGGATTCCACACAGGTGTGGATTAATGGACATCCACCCTTTTCTGATCTCAGGCATAAATAGGAGCCGACACATCTTACTACCAGTTGCTAAAAGCCTTAGTGACACAATTTTAAAGAGCTATTAAATGCTGAGGAAAAAAAAAATACAAAAAAGTGTTTTCCATTTGGGAAATGTTTTTCAGCCATGTTTATGAAAAAGCAGAGGGGATAGAAGGCGGGCTGCAAAAATCTCTTTTTACTTTGTCCCCAGTGCCTCCAACAAGTGCACATGTAACTCCCCTCCTAAAAATGTATGTGCCAACAACTTCCTTAGGAGAGGTCTCTATCTCCTGACTAGTCAAGACCTGTAGATCAGGCAGAGGGATGCTTATGCCTGCCCACAGCCCCTCTGGCACTTCATGGTAGACATTGTGCCAAATGGGCTGACAGTGCTGGATTGCTCAGTAACGTGGTGTGAGCAAACTGCAGAAGCAATGGCCACAGGAAGAGTATTTCCAATACGGGAGTATATGAAGACAAAAAACCAAAACACAAATAAAAATCTGATTTTTTTTTTTTTTTTTTTTTTTTTTTTTTTTGTCTTCAGGGTTAAGGAGAGAAACAGAGAGTTGATATTCGTCCACCATAAAATCCATACATCTCAAACAATAGATATAGCATAAGGGCAGACACTGATCTCTTTTCTGTGGTGACAGGACCCGAGGGAATGGCCTGAAGCTCTGTCAGAGGAGGTTTAGGTTGCATAAGGTTCTTCCCACAGAGGGTAGATGGGCACTGGAAAAGGATCCCCAGGGAAGGGGTCACAGCACCACGCCTGACAGAGTCCAAGAGGTATTGGGACAATACTCTTGGGCACATGGTGTGACTCTTGGGCATGGCGTAGGGCCAGGAGTTAGACTCAGTGATCCTCATGTGTCCCTTCCAACTCAGCACATTCCATGATTCTTTCAATATTTGGGTGTTCTCGGTAGCTTTTGGATATTTTCTTAAATCCAGCACATTGCAGTTTCTTCTCTTAGATGGTTTCTAGCAGTGCACAATCTTACCAAAGGCTGCACAAGCATTTAAACCCCTTTTTGTCCCTGGCTGTGGCAGCTGGCTGATGTGTGTTTGTGTCCCTCTTGGGATGCTGCTCAGGGGAGGACATTCTTCTGCAAAGGTGGAAGAAGGGTCAGCTTCTGGGTGCTTTGCTGGGTGTCCATGACATAGAACAAGTGTTGAATGCTGGACTTCTCTTTCAAGATGAATGGAAAGCCTCCAGCTACTTCTGCTTCAAGGTAGAAGTAAGAAGCGATTTTCCCTGTGTTCATTTGTTTGCTGACCCTTCACTGAAGATCATCATCATCACCTCATGTTTAAAGATAGGTGACCAAAACTGTCTAAAACATTTGAATACAGGAGTACTACTGACCCATGAAGAGGCTCTTTCTCATTTTTCTATCCCAGTCCTTTCTGTGTTTTGCTGAAGATGCCTAGATCAGAGCCTGCTGTTGGATTATAGTCCCAAAGATTGCCCACATTTTGTCCAAAAAAGGCAGTTTCACAAAGAGATGAAAAAGAGGACAGACAGCTCAACATATTTCTGTGAAGGCTCATTGTCTCATACTGACAACAGCCAATTTTCTCTTTTATCTTGCTTCATAAGTGCCTTTCTTTTGCTAGTTTTTCCTGGAGTTTCCATAGTTCAGGAAAGACAGATTTACCTAAAACAATGCTGTACTCTTCAAATTTTTAACTCTGTGCTCTGTACTTTCGAGGTCTCTAAATGTGTTTTAAAATGGTCGACAAGTTTGCATTTTTCCTGTCTCTTATTTCCATTTCTCCTTTTACTAATATATGTGTCACCTTTCTCTTTTTTTTCTGCTTCAGTTTTGTTTTCCCCCTGTAAAAAGCTGAAGAAATCTCTTCTATGTAACCCCTGATCCTTAGCCAAAATCATGACTAGTATGTGATGTGTGGGTGGATATACAAACACTTGAAAGTCTCTGTAACTTATATCATGTGAGCCACTTCCCATTTTACTCTTTATTTAGCAAAATTTACTAGCATTGCTTATTTTTCAGCATTTCAATATGTTTCTCAGCAAATGTTATGTACAAGATAATCATCATGTAAAATACTTAAGTCCAGATCTATGCTTAAAACATGTCTGGCACCAGTCTTTGGCATAAATATATACACATATATTTACACATGCATACTATATGTATACAGAAAGAGAACCACTGCATCCAAGCTGTCCACGGGAGCAATGCCATTGGGAGCCGCAGAGATTAACCAAGATATTTCCTGGCAACGTCCTTGCTTTTGGGAGAGAGCAAGGGCGTTGACCTGGAGCAAATCCCAGACTTTATACCACGGTGCTCACACCTTTTTCACACCACTCTTAGGTGTCACCCACACCTGGGATTGCTACATCTTAACCATCAGTTTGGCAGTTCAGGGCCAGAGCTCCAGGATCTGGAAACAAAAAGGAGAAGCAGCAGAGTGGGGAGGGGATCTGGGCAGGCTGAATCTCATGGGGACTCCTGTTGGTTTTGGAGACCTGCAGCAGAACAGCATTCCCTTAGAGATATTTCGTCCCAATTTTAAAACCTGAGGCTGTTAGGCTGGCACCCCTCTTATCATACACATCCATTGCGCTGAATTTTTTGAAGCAAAACGAGCGATATTAGAGCAGAGATGGGTTTCTTGCTCTACTAGATTATGTCGTCATATTGATGTATGGACACCCAGGAACGCATCTGTCTTGATTTATTCATTCCTAGTGGGCAATGCTCTCTTTGTTTTCCAACTTCTCAGCAATGCAGGCCATTAATTAAAATGTATGGCTCTCTCAAGTGTTATTTTAATTGCATTTCAAGTCCAACCTACAGGGCTGGCAAATAATAAAACTGGCTATTATGTCCATTCTGAAATGCTAAAAGATATAGGGGGAACAGACAACTCCTGCAATTTATTTGCAGCCCCACACTGCTCAGTTCCTGAGAGTGCCATTTGTTTGATTAATGGATGTTGGGTTTTTTGTGTAAAAATCAACACTTTTAATATTGTTTTCCATCCGAAACTATTTGTGCCTTGCTTGTGGATTAAAGAGAAACTTCTTTAGCATGTCTCCCACATCTTGGTGAAACCGTCACTCAGAGCAGCCTCTCCTGACCTGGAAAGACAGGAGCTGTTCCAGGCACTTTGCATGTATGTGGCTCGGTTGCCTGCTCATTTGTGACTGTATTACTCCATTGCCTTCCCTGAAATTCCTTCTCAAGGAATCTCTCCTGGCCTTCTCATCTTCCTTCTCCCTCCTCTTCACCTCTTCCCACCCGTTTTGATTGGATGGGCAGTGTGGAAAGCCCAAGTGCCCACCCACGGCAGCCTGAGGTGCTGCAGGGAAGCTCAGACAGCCAGCAGAGGCTCAGGGTCCCATTAGCCAGGGTAACAGGGTAGAGGTTCACACCTCAGCTCCCAAACCTGGTAGGATCATTAATACTTTCACTTTCATATTCAAATAGCTGTGATCAAACCCCACATTTTCAATGGTCCACCTGCTACCTCCTCCTGCCCCACAGGTGCCAGGGCCCACTGCAGAGGGGACATCTCTACAGGAAGAAGCCCCCAGAGGTGTTGAGACCAGGATGTCACTGTCATCTCATGTGGCCCCTTCCATGGAGACCTCCAAGCAGCTTGTCTCATTCCCACTCAGCATGCATCTGTAGAGCTCTAAACTTTCCCTCCTTGGTCAGTATTGTCTTATCAGGGTTTCTTATCACTCCTGATAGTGATATTATCACTCCTGATAGTGAGATTAAATAATTATGTTTTGGTTGAGCAGCTGCATCCTACTTGTGATCACTACTGACTGCATTAGAAACACCTCCTATCTACATGCCACTTGTCTGTCTTAACAGGAAAATCGAAAGTTGTGGGATTGAAAGTTCTTCTCGGAACACACAGTACCTTTTCTTACTACAGGTATCAAATATTTACATATATATTTAAAATAAAAGAAGAGCTTTCCAATAAGAAAGTCTAGCTCTTGCTCTTTGTACCACTCACTTCTCCAGCCTCACTTCTTTCATCTTGGCTGGTGCAAAGCAGCTGAAACCCCCGCTCAGACTCAGCCCATCCTCACAGAAAAGTTACTAGGACTGGGGAAAAGCTGTACAATCTGCTTGCAGGCGCAGCAGTGGAAGGCTTGCCAAGCAGTTTACTTTCTGCCAAGGGGATGCTTCGGGCTTCAGGAAGCTCCTGATTGTTTCTGTAACCTGGGACATGACACAGGTGCTGCTGACAGGATCAGCAGTTGTGTTTAAGCTCCAGCCTGCCTCTGTAAACTCAGAAAGCAGCCTTCCTCTTACTCATTTTCAAAAGGTCACTGACAGCATTTCACAGCTTCACATAGGGATGGTAATTCACAGAGTTTCAAGAGGCTAAAGGTTGTAGAGGATGAAGAGGCACATCCATTTATTTTTAAGTCAGGATGTTGATGTGTATTTGTGGGAGCTGTAGCTTCAACAGAAGTCACTATATTCACTCCTTCCCTGCTTACATGTCCTGAGCATAGCAGACATATCTGCCTATTGACTTCATATTCATATATATAAATATTAGGGTTCCTAAATCATGGTTGTAGAGGAAATGTTTTTCTTTCGTAACTATTAGCCTGAGCAGCCCATTTGGATGCAGCTCACTCTGCACCCTCATGAATTTTATAACACTCCTAGGAATAAATAGATTAGTCCTGGGTTTAAGAGTGCAGCTGGTATCAAAAATGATAAGCAGATGAAGAGAGACCATTGACTTTGTCAAGAAGAATCTGTGTGATACACATATGAGCAGCTGAAATGGGGAGTGCCTGATGCCTGCTCTGACATCCCATTACCAAGTATATGCCATGCTTATCACTATGAAACAAGGTGGGGTTAGCAGGGTTTCATGTTAAACCCTGGAATTCTCATGCTGGGTCTTCCCATTTTCCCATTCTCCATTTGACCTTTAGACCATTTTGACAGGCAAATGGTTTTTGTTTTTTGGTTTTTTTTTTCAATCCTGTTGCAACTGATACTTCTTTGTCTTGCACTGTATAGTAGCTTTGCTGCCAATTTCATTGCTTGTTTCATAATATTTGGTCAGACCTGACACCTATCTGTTACCTGGTAAAGCTTGTCCCCTTCCTCTTCCCCTTCAGAAGAGCATTCCTGACTTAGACAATAGCAGATTTCTGTTTTATTGAGATTTCCTCACCATCTTCTATCAAGATGAACAAGAGCTAGCTAATACAGAGAAGAGCATGCCCAGTACTTACCAGACAATTTGAATTTGTCTAGTATTCCTTTAAATATTCTAATCAGATGAATGTGAGGGGAAAGCTTGGTCTCATTAATCGGTACACTGAAAGTGTTCATGGATAAGCTCCTGAGGGAAGAATTGCAGGATGTGGGTTATTTTAGGCAGCATTTGCCTGCCTGTGCAGAACTGAAAATGCTCGTGATCTACAACACTTGACAAATAAAAATTTGAGCAATTACGTGGAGACAAGAAAACCTATGTATTCTGCGCTGAATTATAAATCACACTGCACGGACAGGTGCAAGGGAGCAATTGCACTGGCTAACAAAAGGCCAAACAAGTCCAATTACATAACAATGACCTCAAATCCAACTTTTAATCTCCTCTCAGACCCTCACCACTATGAGGAAGGGAAAATCTTTGAATGTTTAATACACCATCAAGCATTTAAAATGTATTAAATAAATTAAACACCCAGGAGCCTCAAGAACTTAAAACCCGTGCTATTTTGGACAAATTAAAGTTGGCTATGAATGAATGTTCGCTTCCCTTTCATAGGTTGCTTCTTAACTTGATGACATGTAATCCCAAACCTTTTCCCAGTGCAATGCACCTTGGCAGGCTTGGTTGGACCAGTCAGATGCTGAGGTACAGTCAAATTGCTTGAGCATACACTAGATAGATGTGTCGGGTTTCTGAAAGCACATTTTAGGTCGGTGATTATCATAACTTATCAGCTGATTTACTTACTAACAACATCAGCTATGTTGCCTGCCAGGCTGCCATTTGACAAAAGCTCCCTTTGATGGCTCCTGCTCTGCCTTTTCTCTCAGCAATCCCAAACCCATGTTACCTCCTCAGTGTTGCCTCCACGGCTTTTTCAGGGCCATAAAATGATGCTGATATAGGCCTTAGGTGAACCTTCTTTAATGGATTCTCTTAGGCAGATGGATTCCTCGGTGTGGCTCACTGTATGGCCCCAGATGCTGAAGCACTGCTGTGATTTGCCCTCTAGCTCTGAGATTTGGGCTGGCCCTCACCTCTTCATCTTTCCCCATGTTGCCTGAGTGATCCTGGACATTGGGTACAAACCACAAGAGTCTGTGTTAGAGGTTTATCTCAGCTGTAATTTCCAGCCCATTTTAGAGGCACTTGAAAGAAGCTCTTTGGGATGTGCTTATGGAAAGGAGCAGCTTTGGGGCAGCTTCTTCTGACCAAACCCAGGACATCCTCCAATAATGAACTGGAGAGTACCATGGCTCCCAGCTGGGACCCTGTAGCCTTCATCCCACAGAGCCAATGACAGGATGGGCTGACAGATCAGAGCTACTGGATGTGGGAGTCCCTGGAGAATGCTCCAAATTTCCCACAAGAGTGGTGTAGGAACATACCTACCTGCTCACTTACCACTGCATTTCCACAATGACAACAGCAAGCTCACATCAGCTTGAAAGCTAAGGAAGGGAGACTAGGAGACCTTTTTTAATGCTGTGGTGCTGTATTTTACCTGTTTATTTCTTTTGAACACCTCCACACCTTCACTGCAGGCTGCAGAAAGGAGCCCCTACAGGAGCAATCTGGAATTAGTGTCAAGGAATGGCACAATTTCAAAACAGTTGATTGGGTCTTATCACAAGAGTTAGTATTACCTATCTCTAAGAACCTTAATTTTTAAGCTTCTAAAATTTGCTGTACATGCTGGGCAGTGATAAAATAGGCAACAAAACCACAGCTGAAATGTTTGGACTGATGAGCCTCTATGATGTACAGCTTTAATGAAAAATTATGGAGGTTGGCAATACAGTTAAAATTAATGGATTTAAATAAAGTAATAGATTTCTACTTAAATACCAAGGATTATTCATAAAGAAATGTTTGAAATCTCCACTAGCCTCTTCAAAAATCTGTCATAGCCTTACTGCTTATGCATAGGTATTTTCTTCATGATGATGCAGGTATCTTAGTGTTTAGAGACACCAAATTTATAAGAGATGTACATGCCACAGAAAAATTAATTCCCAGAGATTTTGTATGAACTGTGGGCACAGAAGGGATGAAGGCAATTGTGAACAGTGTAAAGTGGCACAAAAGTAAAAACCATGTTCTGCAGCTGCAAAAAACATTGTAATTGTTGCTTTGGAGACATCTTGATGATACTGCAGTTGTGACCGTGAAATCAGCTGAGGTTTAGAACAGAATAACACAGTAGAAGGATAAGAGGATTTTGTGGGCTGCAATTTATTTATTTGAACATTTCATTGCTCAGAACTTACCCCCAGAGCAATCTAATATTGCATGGAATGATGGTCCACCTACACTCATCTCAGCTCCATTGTATACTATGATTTAAGGAACAAAGACAACAACTTAAAGGGTATTTTGTTACTGCTGCTCTAACAGAGCTAAAAAAAATAACATTAGAGAGGTTAGAGATGCTGCTTGATAAAATGGCTTTAGGCTCAAAGAGGCTAGATTTAGATTTGAAATAGTGAAGAAATTCTTTACTGTGAGGGTTGTGAGGCACCGGAACAGGCTGCACAAAGAAGCTGTGGATGCCCCATCCCTGGAAGTGTTCAAGGCCAGGTTGAAGGGGCTTTTAACAACCTGGTCTAGTGAAAGCCATCACTGCCCACAGCAGCAGGTAGAACTAGGTGATCTTTAAGGTTGCTCCCAACTCAAACTATCCATGATTCTATGACAAAGTAATCCTCCAAGTTTACTCTACCTGTGGTACAAATGAGGTTAGAGATGTAGTAGCAAAAGACATGAAGTTTGATTCAGTGTTAGAAAAATGGCAGGTTTAATTAAGAAAGAAATCACCCTAAAAGACATTTTATCAAGGTATTAATTATGAAATGTATGGTGATTGTATATAAGCTATATTGAGGGAGAAATTTTGAAACACCTGGAAGGGACCTTTGGTTAGTGGCAGCTAATGCACACCCCAAGACAAGACAGAAAAAGTGAAATGGGACCCTGTGTTATTGTAAGTCCCTTCTTCTCAGCATAATAAGCCAAAATATACAAATAAGTGGCCAATTACCTTCCTCTCCTCCAAAAGAAGATAAAGATTTTTTCCCACTAGCAGAAAAATGATGTGCGATAATTGTTACATCTGTAATCTCAAAATGACCAAAACCACCAATTACTATAGCAAGACACTTGAAATGCCCTATTTTGGGAAATACTATGTTTCTAAATAGGGATGTATAATTAGAGTCTGTCACTATGCATCTGTGCACATAGAAATAAATACTAAAAGCAGAGAAGTGTCTGGAGTCCAAATGTGAGAGGACCTATAAACCAAGGATGGGTTTCTGGTAAGCATTACCGAGCAGGAGCACACCACCACACTTTTGCACATTTCAGGGTTGTTGTTTTCCATTTGCAGTGTCCTTCCCATTATTGCTCACATATATTCCCTTTACAGAGGGGTGGTGGTTTGCACCATGTCTCTGATAGTATCGTGCCATAGTCAAGCTGTCTGCTGTGCCACAAAGGTGAAGTTTTCATATCTTCCACACCAGAAAGCACTGAGTGAATCAGACCTGCAGAAACCCAGGGTGGACACACCTTGACCTCTGCAGTTCAGGGACAAAGGGAAAATGTCACACAGCCTGGATGTCTAACCTAACTTGCCCTGCTCCTTCTCTAGAGTAGCATATGGCAATAGAGAATCTACATCACCCATTGCTATCTTCTTCTGTGGTCTGAACAGGTCCTTTTGTGACTACTGGCTGCTTCATATTTATTTTACTTCTAATTAATAAAGCAGGTTACTTGAAAATAGAAAGTTAGGATCTCAGCTTTCTGTAGTTTTGCTTTTGCTGTGTTGTTTGGGGACTCATTCCAGGAAATGGAGAAGCCATCTTCTGCCACCATAAATCTAGTTCACTGTGCTCATGCTTCTGAACAGGCTGCAGGATTTACAAGGAGGATGGAGATGTCCCATTTTATTTCACTGGGATACTGAACCCAAGGTACCAGAAGCTGTGGTCGCAGTCCAGTGCCTTGGATGTCAGAAAGGACAGGGGAAAATACCCAGCTAGAGCATCTCCTTCTGACTCCAGGCAGGGCAGAACTTTGTCACTACCTGAGGGGTTATGAGGGGCTCCTTAGATACATACACACTTGAGCAAGGCTCCTCCTCTCCCCTGCTCTTGCAGCAAGCTTGCCTCAGGCCAGCCCTCAGTAGGATGCTGGAACACTCTGTGCCTCAGAAGGGCTGGAAGCAAGGCCATCCGTGCCTCTCTGCTGCTGCAGGCACCTTGTGAAGATAAGTTAATTAATGTTTGTGAAGGAGGCACATTATGAGGTAATGAATGCCACAGGAAAAAAATTATTAGGAAATTAGCATTTGAGAACAGGACTTGGCTGGGGAGCAGTAAATAGGGCCTGGAGCCACATGTTCAACAGCAAGGAAAAACAAAGTACTGAGCACCTTGGTCCCAAAGCAGGGCTGGTTCTTCCTCAGATCAGAACCAGGCAGCAGCCCATGGGAAAACCAAGCAGGAGCATTAAGAGCCTGGCACAGGCAGCAGCACTGCCCCAGAGGGGCCACTGCATCTCCTTGGAGTGCTTTTAATGCAGCTCCACCTGCATGTGGCACTGTGGGAGTGTGTGTGTGATGGAATCACCCAAGGAGAAGTAAAGCAAAGCATGCTGAGATGATGCTGCAACCTCCCACTCCCCATGAGCCAGGGGACAGTGCCAGATGGTGCAGGAGGTCCACAGCAAGATCTGGCGCTGGGATTCTCTGTATTCCCATTCACATCAGGGCTGTCACATGGCCTTAAGCACTGCTGGAAACTCATACAAGAGAGGGTAATTTCAGCCTTCATTCTGTAAGTAGCATTTTGTTTGCTGAAGGGACTGAGTGGGGAAATGAAATCCAGCATAGAAATGTATTTCTGTGATGATGAGAGCTCACAGTGAGTTAATCATGCCAGCAGCATACTTTGAACTATTACCCAGCAGCCTTTGTCTCACTACCATAGCATTTTATTAGACTTGGAGCTCTCCCTTGGAAATACTGTTTGTATGAAGCGGGGAGGGAAGAAAACTGTTGTGACTGCAGTGAGCCAGATGACCTGATTTACCTCACACAGAAATTTGGATATCTAAAACGATCAAGGAAATATCATGCAGGTACCTCCGAGATTTATTTAGAAGTTTAATGTGAAAACCACATTTCAAATCAGAGAGGGGAGGAAGGCAGAAATACTCTAAGTCATGAAAGAATACTGATTTGTTTCTGTGTGAATCTCACATGTAGGGGGACACAGCTTCCCACTGGCACCTCAATGCAGCATGGAGTGGATGTTAAAGGCACATAAACACGTTCTCGGCAAAAGTACTGCGTGGATTTAAATCAAATGAAACCAGCTTTCAGGAGAAGTGCTGAGAGCGCAATAACAAATGATTCTATTAGCATTAATGCAGTCAGCTTGTGCTATTTATAATGTAAATATCATCTAAGTATAAGAATTGCCTCATTGGCAAAACAGAGGTAAAATTGCCATTCATCACGTTTTAAAATAGCCTATCACACAATATGTACTCAGTAACTACAAATGAATGATGTTCTTAACATAAAGATGATTAATATTGGGCAGATATCTGTTATGTGTTTTTTTGCTGATGGAAAACATAAATATTTTGGACCAAACATAAAAACTCTGAGTGTATAAAGAAGTGTTTACATTAATCCACCAAATAATTTCTTTTATTCCTTCAGGGATTAGGGCCTTTAAAAGCACATAAAAGAAATATGATTATATCTTTTTTATTTGACGTTTGAAATATACCAGAAAAGCCATATATACACTTATGTTTTCCCACTGCTGCAACAAACAACCCCAGGGGCTTGAAATACACACCAGTCCAAGCATAAAACCTGACCACCATCCCCAGTCCTCAAATGCTGACATTATTTTGATTTGGGATACTGAGATGCTTTTAGTATTCAGATGGTGCTCTTCCAATGTTGTCAGCAGAAGGGCAGCCAGAAGGTGAAGGAAAGACCTTTTTCTGGAGTAATTATGTGAAATAATACAAATATCTCCTTCCAAAGGCTGTTTGAATGTAGGAATGTGGAGCAGATGTAACCCCCAAAGCAGAGGGGCCCAACCTCCTGTCCCCACCACATTTGGCACAGGCAGTCTCCCAGTCACCACTATCCCACCTTCCCCGTGGTGAATTGGGAATGTGTTTCCTCTGGGGACCTGAAAGAGCCCAATGCCACTAGGCTACTCAGAGCTTTATGTCCCATCTCATCAGTGGGAGGATTTTCAAACCAGTTATTTCCCCACCTGCCTTGTCTTCAAGATCCTACACACCCAAGAAACTGTCTCAGAACCTCTCTGCTGAGCCAAACAGAAGACACAGATTCTCACCCCACATAACAGAAGCATGGTTGTAAATCCTGGCTTCCCCAGTTCAACCTAAAACATTAATCTCAAAAAATACCTTATTCCTTGGTCATTGATGAGGGTGAACCTCTCCACCAGAGCAATGCTGCTCTGCTTTGGGGATCACTGACACAGAACATGTGTGATGTGTTCTTTACATCATGACTCAGACTATTGCATGAAAAATCAATTCCAACACATTATGTCATTGCAAGTAGGGCAGCTGATGTACCTACTTACCTTCTCTCATCCCACCCCTACACTTTTAAAATTCCTCTTTGGAAGCAGATGGCTTTCTGCATTCAGCTGGAGGTTATGTCAGAATTTATGTTACACATGGTTAGAAAGCAGTGTAAGTTTATTCATGGCCAGTTTGCATCACTTATTCTTGTGCCCATGTCGTCTGTGCTTGAATAACTCCATTCAGGAAGCCCCAGGAGAGATGAGAGCCCCATCAGGAATTCTTTCACTCCCATTTTAACTCATTATTCTCATAAGTAGGGAACAAAGTTTGACAGATACGATGACTATCAGACAAAACCAATTCACTCACACAAATCACTTGGAATTATTTAGATTTCAAATAATGCTCAGGGACAATGGAACATTGTTCTGAAATTCATGGCAGAATAAAACAGCCCTTAACACCACTACTGCTCCAGACAGTGACACTTAGAGGCACTTGCTCTACAAACTACCATGCCTTGTAATTCTGCCTTCTGTGCCACTGAGTCTCTCACTAATTCAAAGGACTTGGCACAACTCAGCAGAATAAGCAAGGCAGGCTGGTAATGATGTAAGAAAAATACCAGTGGTGATGCCTCCTCTTCATTTTGAGCACACGCTTGGTCCCCGCTCAGTTCTCAGAAGAGGTTGAAAACCATCCACTACCAGGCACCACACCTGCTTTTTAAAAATGCAGCATGTCCCATTCCCCTGAGCCAAAGGGGTTGTGCAGAGCCCAGATCCACTGACCCCTCCAAACAGCACAAGGATGTGCCTGGTGATGCTACTACCACATACCTGAAGAGAAGGCAGGACCCTGGAGGCACCTGAGCCTCCCTTTGCTCCATCAGCCTTCCAGAGATCTTCCAGGGAATCACTGCCGATAATGAAGTGCAGTTTGTCATGGATCTGCTGCAATTTCCAACCCAAAGATTTTCAAAATCTATTTCATCATGAGGCTCACCATTATGGAAACAAAAAGTAGTTTCGGACTGCTAGTTGGGGTTTTTTTTTGTGCAACCACGTCATCCAACACTTCAGATTTTTCTACAAGAAGGTTGGCTGGGTTTTCTTTGTTTTCATTCTCAGTTTACATGATGTTTTTTGTATAAAAATGTTCTTAATTAAGAGCTTTATATATAACGTCCATATGCAAAGGACTCTACCTCAACATGTTTGACAAAGCTGCTGACAGTAGGCAATAAAAGGAGATTACAGTGTTACAAAGGACAGAACTGTCACTGCCAGCACTTTTAAGGAGTATGAAAATGCATAGCCAAAACATTGCTCTTGAATAATCGCTCTGAAACAGATTGTTCCCTCTAACCTATTATGTAGCCTAGAAAAAATTAACTATGTTGTTGATGTGACTTGTGGAGACACTACAAGGATCATCCTCTGCTGCCCAGGGAATCCTCCACACTTCATAGACATTTGTGCCAGTAATGCCTACTGCAGGGATGGGGAAGAGAAAGAAGGGTTTGAATATTAGGAGGCTCAAATAAACTTATTCCTGGATAGGCTTTTCTTATCTCTATAGTCTGACGGAATAAATTTTACAAATGACAGAGAGAAGGGAGGGATAAAGCCAGATTGTGACCCCTATCACCCACACCCCCACAACTACAGATATAAGGGATATAATTTTCAATACAGCAGGAATAAGTATGGTACAAAAAAAAATATAACTTTCAGTTTGGCTTAGTTTGTTGTTTGTAAGGACTCTCATAAACACTGCCTAACTTCCAACAGATACAGGTTTCCTGTAAATATTTTGCTCCTGAGACACTTGTGCACCTGCCTCTGCCACCTGATTTGAGATACTCTGATGTCTGTGACCTTTGTCTCTGCTAATAATTCTTAGCAACACTTCAGATGTGTTCCTGGCTGAGGCTGGAGAAGCTCCTGGACACCCACTGCCTTGGCAGATGGGGATTTCACTTGCTATTTCACCTGCTAGGCCTGGCCCCGAGGCATTTTGGAGAACACCAGCTGCCTTGAGCCTCTCCAGCACCCCACTGCAGAAGGGTTGCAGAGGAAATCACCTTTTCCCATGCTTAGTTCCCCTTGTGAATGAAAAGGACCTGCAAGAGTCAGGTGCACTGACTCTCTAGTAAAAATCTGCTTGAACCAGAACATGTCCCAGATTATCTCTCTGGGTCAAAATTGCATGCCAGTACACATCTTCCCTCCTGTGGTTATTTAAGGGGAGGTGAAACACACATCCTCAATGCCTCAGCTGCACATCTAAGGCATCATACCCTCTGCCTTCTCTTTTGCTAGATGGGTGGCAGTCACTTGAGTTGCTACTCTTCACATAAGCAGCAAAGAACCATTTATCATGCAAAGAAAATTGTGTGTGCCGCTGCCCTGCTTTCCAAAGGTGGTCCTGTATGTACTGTGATTTATTCCATTTGTGTGTAATTTGAATAATTAGAGCTGGGTTGTGAAATTTATCCAAAAGAAAGAGAAAAAAAAATGGGATCTGCACTGAGGATATTGTATTACTGTAACTGAAGATGAGAAACTTGCTTTAGTTGGGTTGGTATGGACAGACAGATTTAGCCACAAGCCTTCCAGGCAAAAGAAGGCTAGTGCTCCTCTAAAATTCTCGAATCTTTCTTTTGCTTCTCCCACTAGAAAAGCAAAAGAAAACATGAGCATTCAAAGAGTGCATCTAAATTCACAGTGAAATGAAATTCAGAATTGCTTCCTTTTATAGCTGATTGCTGGAAAATAAGCTGAAATAACAGTATCTGGAATAAAAATAATTGAAATAGGCACTGTGGAGTAAACTTTCCCTTTTTCCCTAACTACCTCAGTTATAGGATACTTTATAAGGTGGTTGCCTTTCAAGGAAAATCAGGTTTCAGCATTGCCATTTCTTTGTGACTTAGCAGAAAAAAACCCTCACAGGAACACCTGGCAAAGCAATCTGACTGTTTTCCAGCAGAGATAACACATGCTAATGGGGCAGTGCTCTCAGTGAGATGCTGAGAGCAGGTTGTATCCCTGGCTTTTATGAAAGATACCTTTCAATCACGCAGTTTACTTTCATGCTGCTTTGGCCACGGCAGTCAACAGAAAATCATGCCAAATGGATTAGAAGAATAGAGTGACATAGATCCAGCCTGAGAAGTGACTTTTTGAGCTATTTGACAAGAAATGGAGGGTAGGACTGTAAAGATAAGTTAATTTAGCATTTCAAAGTTGTAATTATAAATGATGAGTACACTTGGAAAATGGAAAATACTTGAAAAAATCATCTCTCAGAGGAGGAAGAGTGACCCAGCAAGAGCACAGGCCTCACTGAGTTACCCAAAAATGAAAATAAGTGTAAGAGGATACAAATAACAAATATGTGAAAGACACTGACGAAGAGAAAGGGAATTACTCTTTCTCATTTGTCCTTGTACCTCCCATCTAATTGTCTTTTTACATTGACTTGCTTGCTGGGCTGTCTCCTTTCCTGGCCAATGTGCCCAGGTGGCCAAGAAGGTCAATGGCATCCTGGCCTGTATCTGCAATGTGTGGCCAGCAGGAGCAGGACAGGGATTGTGTCCCTTGGCACTGGTGAGGCCACACCGCAAATCCTGTGTCCAGTTCTGGGCCCCTCACTGCAAGAAAGACATTGAGGGGCTGGAGTGAGTCCAGAGAAGGGCAATGGAGCTGTGAAGGGTCTGGAGCACAAGTCCTGTGAGGAACGACTGAGGGAGCTGGGGATGTTCAGCCTGGAGAAATGGAAGCTCAGGGGTAACTTTATCACTGCCTACAACTGCCTGAAAGGAGGCTGCAGCCAGCTGCGGGTCCGTCTCTTCTCCAAGTAACAAGGAATAGGACAAGAGGAAATGGATTCAAGTTGTGCCAGGGGAGGTTTAGACCGAGTATTAGGAAAAAATTATTTAGAAGGGTTCTCAAGCATGGGAGCAGATGTCCAAGGAAGTGTCAGAGTCACCATCCCAGAAGGCATTTAGAAGCTGGGCATCTGTGGCAGCTTGGGGACGTGGTTTAATGGTGGACGTGGTAGTGCTGGATAAATGGTAGGACTGGATGATCATATAGGTGTTTTCCAACCAAAATCATTGTATGATTCTAACTATCTGATTTATTTTTTTTACTGTTGCTTTTCCTCTTGATGCCAAGAAAGTGAAACATAGAAATGCAAGATACTAAAATCATGCCAGAAATACAAATCTAGTAAATATTCTGATGAAATCTAGAAGAAAAGTGAAAACACAAACATATAAATAGTGTTGTGTATAATATATATAACATTATGTAAACAAAATAAATGATATATGGTATAAAAATAGATATCTATGTGTAGATTTGGTCATTAAATTCTAGATTAGAAATAATAAATTATTGAAATGAAGCTATTATCAGAATTCAAATGAACCAGACTCACAGATGTATAAAGCTATCTTTCCAATGGATAATTAAGCAGAATATCACTAAATAAATCAGAACCCTGAGGTGCCTGCAAGCAAAGACCCATTTATCATGGCAGGACTTAGAAACCAGAATATCAGCGACAACCTCTGGAGACAGTTCAAAATAAATGAATAAATAGAACTAATCCATATGCTTTTGGACAAATGCGAATCATTTGTACCTGAACAAACTGAAGCATTCCTGGGTTCCAGCATAGGGAAATTTGTCCTTGTTCTCTACTATCCACACCTACTGGTTCTTATTTCAGTGTAAAATGAGAAATAGAGTATGATTTCATTTCACAAGAGCATTATTTTTTCCTAGGAAAAACTGAGACATATCAGAAAAACCAAACAGGACAAAAACAACAGTCCTTCATAACATCTTGGATTTGTGGCACTCTCAGAAAGAAGTAGTTGCCATCCAAAATCAGAATTGCATAATATACTGGCTTCATGCAAAGCTGGATTAATTAGTCCTGCTCAAATCAGGAACTCTGCTCCATTATTCCCTTTCTCCGGTTCATTTTCTGACTTCCATTCTGCCATTGCTCACTGAGGCTCTCACTGCAAACAGGACCAGGGAGATGAGGAGCAGCAACACTCCTGCAGTGTCAACAAACTGGGGACGGAAAAGCCATGGAGGGGAACAAGTGGTATCTACCAAAGGCATTTGTGTGGAGGAAATTTGTCGAGCCAGCGTCACAGTGAACAGCAATGCTTCCTGTAGGAAACTCTATGAGAGAAAAAAACTCCAAAACACTCCAGAAGGTCCTTCAAGACACAGAAGTGTGGTGGTCATCCATGCCTGGCCACTGCAACACAGACATAGCTGAAAGTCTCATTCTGCTGCTCTCCTACAAGTGTGAAATTCATTACTCTGTAATAATGGGTGAATGATAAGAAAAAATGATAAGAAATATAAATGCTAGAATGTTTAATTTTATTTTACTTTTTACTTTATTTTCAGGGACAATACCACTTCAAAACAAGGGGAAAAAAGTCACAGCACAGGTGGAAAGAGACGTGGACAGTTAAAACTCTCCAAAACTGAATCCAGTGAGGAGCATGATGCAACAGGCTTCTTCAACTGTATCACTAGAAAAGAATGCAGGGGATATATGGGCCTGCTGAGGAATTGTACAGGAGAACTGGTGACAGAGGAAATGGGAAAAACCAAGCTTGATGCCTTCTTTCCTTGGTTTTTATGGGTAAAACGAGTCTTCAGGAATCCCAGGTTCCCAGGGCTGGTGGGAAAGTCTAGAGCAAGGAAGACCAGGTTCGGTATCATTTCAAGGATCTGGGCACACACAAGTCCATGCACCCATCAGCGCTGAGGGCACTGGCCAGTGTCATTGTGAGATCAGTCCCGGTCATCTTTGGAAGGTCATGGCAAGTGGGAGAGGATCCTGAGGACTAGAAGAAAACAAATGCGAGTCCCATCTTCAAGCAGGGTAAGAAGGAGGATTCAGAGAATTACAGGCTGGTCAGACACACCTTCATCTCTGGAAGGTGATGAAAAAAGCCGGTGTCCTTAATACCTTCTTTGCCTTGATCTTTTCCAGTTAAACCAGACCTTAGAAATACCTGGGACTGGATGTGGCTTCCTCCTTGAAGGGAAAAGGAATTAAAAGACCTAATATTACACCAAGCAAATGGTCACTGTTAGTGTCCTTTTCTGAAATATAGATAAATATTCCAATTGAGGATACTAAAGGTTGTATAATTAATATTTTTAAAGGTAACTTGAACAAGTATGAAAATGCATCATATCACACTGACTTTTCAAGATAGAGGCATAGTTCTACTCCACTCTACCAAGACAGTCCCTTAAAATTTACACACATATATTTTTAATCTAAATGTAATATAATGTACAGGAAACTTCGTGCTTTAGGGCATTCAATGAGCGCCATGGAAAAGAAATCTCTGGCCTTTACCTGAATTTATTGTTATTAGTTCTTCTGAAAAATGGACATTTGATTTTTCCTGCAACCATTTTTTGTCTTTTGTCAATTTTGTTAAACTCCCCAAATTACAGCAGATTATCATCACTATCACACCCATATTTCTTCTAAATGCTCATGCAGACAAGGCAACCACACATCTCTGATGCAGCAACAATAATTTTGAGCAGGGCCAGCACACTGCCTTTGCAGTCTGAGACCCTCTGAAATTTGTGTGGACTGAGATGACCCCTTGGGCAAGGTCAGCACAATCTCAGCCACTTGCTTCCCAACCAGCTTAGCCAGTAAGCAGATTATGGATGCACTTGGAGACTTTCTGAGTGCTTAACCCAATGAGAGTCCTCCCATGTTTTTACTCCCAGGCCCATGGAGACGTGCAAGGCTGCAAAGGCTGTTCCATTCTCAATAAGACAGTGCTTGGTGCTGAACTATTATCTGCCAGAACAGCTGGTTAATAGGGAACAATCCAGCATAATTTGTTCACAAACCAGCTCCTAAATGATGAGCACTACTCTTTCTCAATTCATACATGTCTCATTACGATTCACTGTAAAGAGGAACAGCCAAGTTAGCAATGTATCTGTCAACAAATGTTTCACCTTACTGGCCCCTGCATTAAGAAACACCTATTGAATGCAAAGATTTTTTTTTCCCACAAACAAAAACAATGTTAAAAGCCTCATGCAATACTTATTTTCTTCATTTTTAGAGAAGGCAAGATGAATTTTATTACATTTATATTTAGGATGGGTGATAACACTGTGTTTTTTTCCATTGGATGACTGCAGTTTTACCTACCTATTTATGAGGCTGACAAATGTAATGGAGAACTCTAACAGATTGACAGATTACACCTGGGTAATTTCCAAGGTGTTCCAGCTCTGCCACTCCTCTCTGTGCCCTCCCACTCCATGTGCCACTTGCAGTACACTTCCACCCTTCTCTAACCTCCCACATAAATCCTTTGGAATGATGGAGAGTCCAGTGGATCATGCAGGGTGTTTCCTTCAGCATCCTGATGGGCTTCAGATGTGCACATCAGCTTCAGCACTGCCTGGTGGTGTCCATGCTCCTGCCAGTGGACACATCCCACCTCCTGATGTTCACAGGATGGTTTATTGATGCATTATCCATTTCCCTCCACCCCCCAATTTCTGCTCTTTTTTTTCACCACCCCTGCCTACCTTTCTCCACCCAGTCTCCTCCCAAACAAACTACCTGGTTATCCCTGTTTTGCTACATTTATTTCCAAATGCCTGACACCACTACCTGTGCAATCTCAGCACTAAATGTCCTTAATGATACAGTTTCCTAGGCACAGATGCCCTTACAAGGCTCAGTTCTCCAGAGATCTTGAATTCCCCTTGAATTATCTCGTTCATACTAGTTTCAGCTGGCTTGTCTGGCATGCTTTCTGAGACATGATTTCTCACCTATGTCTTGATTCCCCTATTCAGCTTCAAGTAAACTCAAACACTATCTTGTCCCATATAAAGCTTCTCGTCTAACCCGTTTTTTTGGGGGGTTCACAGAACATCCAGATTTCCCTTCCCTTTCCACTCACAAGTCATTAGCCTGAACATATCCTTGGGACACCATCCTGCTCCCTGCAAAGGCACCATCCCAACACCACCCTTATCCTCTGCCACCCACAAGGCTTTCCTGGTCCTGGAGGGACACCCAGTCTGAGCACACCCTCAGGCTGGGCACCACAGCAGGGGCAGGACAAGGGACAGGTACAACCTCCTCTTGACTGGAGGCTGCACAAAATGTCTCTGGGGCTGAGGTCTGCCCAGATCTGTCACTGCTGCAGGTAGCTTTGTCTGTGTCAAGGTTTGTGCTTGAGCAGGTGTGCACGCTGATGCTTTGGTTCAGGGAGGAAACAAATTTTCTGGGTGATACAGCTTTGCTGAGACTTGACCAAACCCGGATTTGGCTAAAAGGAGGATGAAGAAAACAAAAGCATTTTGCTGCTTTACTTGACACCTGATGGGAACAACAACAACAATTTTCCTTTCTAAGTATCTGGAAAAAGTATTTTCTGTTTGTAGATATTTTGCTCAGAGGTGATAAAGCATTTATTGTAATAATTTTAGTAGGAATACAAGTTTTGGGAGACCTCTCTTATCCCTGCAGCCAGTCAGTTCCCCTCTCAGGCCCTGGCTGCAAATTCAAGACAAGCAATTTTGTGAACACAAAAATAGGATATTATAATCAGGACACCTGATGAAAGGGTACAGGAAAACACAGAAGAAATCTGGGCTTCCTTTGAAATGGAAGTGCAACAATTAAAAACAGGGGGTGATGTTATACTACAAAAGCACAGATGAACGGGACTTTGCTTTTATTCCTATAATTTATGAAACATTTTTTGAAGACAGCTGGCAGTGTGAAAGGAATCATTTGCTCCATTGATTGATCTTCCTTCCCAACACCTAAACTAGATGAAATGCCACTTGAGCAGAAAAGCCCGAGTAAGCATTTTCTGTGTAAGAGGGTTTTTTGTATTATCTGGTATCAATAAAGACCTTATTATGTTCTTACCTGATATCAGTAAAGAAATTATTATATTGTTTCCTGATCTCTACTTTGTAGGAAACATTTTTGAAGGTTATCATTGCTCGTGTCAGTGACATTTCTGCTAAGCTCTGTGCCACTCCTGCTCCTTCCTTTGCTGCCACAGCTGCATTCCCTGTAATCTTATCTAAAAGGTCCTTCTGTGTTGTTTCTAGTTCAGTAATCTACTGTGGTAACAAACCATAGGCAATGGTAGTATTTATAGAGGTAGCTGGAAGAAGGAGATTAATTAAAGGCCATTTTGAAAGGAAGATGGTCCCATTGCTCTAAAAAAAAAGATATCAAGACCATGCAGCTGTAACTGCTTTGGAAGATTTACTTTCACTTTTAAAGCAGATGTCTCTGTTGTGATTTAATTATGAATAAACTGGAATAGCTGGATGCTATGGGAAATCTGCTGCAAAAGCAGATGTCAGCCAAACTATTTTAGTTCATAGAAAGCACTTGTAAACTCCAGAGGGTTATGGCCTCTTTTAGTTAAACCACAGAGCCTGCAACATATAGTGTTTATTGTTTATTTAATGCAGTTTGTGAAGAGCAACTTACTACGGAATGTTGAGATTGTCCCGTTCCCTGACTTGTCTTGTCCTTCCCTGAAGAACTCTTCAAGGATGTTCTGCTGGTTTTTTGTATGTAAAATCAGGCACAACCAGGTTAGTACCTTATTAGCACTAAGAGCATTTTCAGTCAAAAAGAAATGGAATGCAAAAGTACAAGTTTGGAGAAAATCTTGAGCACAGCTGAGACCTTCAAAATTCTTGTAAGACCAAATTTCTTCTACTGGCCTTTCATTTTTATGCTTAAATGAGTTTTTTTTTACTAAAAGGTGGAACTTCTAAAATTACCCTAAGCAGACTTTTTCTAATTTTCCTCCATCTCCAAAATCTTACCTCACAGTGACTGCAGCAAAGTTTTGGGCAATTGTAGCAGAACAAGCAAAAAGAGTGTGTTCCTGGAGGTCTGGGATCTGTGACACTGGTGAATTGGAGATGGATATGGGATAAAATGTGGAGATCTCTTATCTTTTCCACAGAAGACAGGATTTGGGACCAGCATTAGATAGCCAGTTCCCTGCATTCAGGTAGCCTTCTGTAGTCATCCATTTACGGTAATGAGAACTTTGATGCCTTGTGCACACAAGAACATTCATTTACTTATCTTAAATTGAGCTAAGCTACATCTATCCATTACATCTTAAACTGAGCTAACTACATTAGTATGTTTTCTAAACTGAACAAAAGGCTAGAGGATGAATTTAACTTTTGGACTGCAGCTAATGTCCACAGAATGATGACACACTTATCCAGTGGTAACACCAGCTGATGAGGTGAGGGCACCTAGAGAGTTGGTATGATCATTTAGAATCCTTAATGTTGAAGGGTTATAATCAATATTTAAACAATTGAGAGCAGTGCTGTTTATGTCTTGTGGCTGCTTTCATCAAACCGTGGTTTGCTTTAACAGAGCTTGTGCTTCAGGTGGTTTGGGCTGTGAGAAAGCACAATGCTGTTTTCAAGATGCAAGCATGCAGGACCACCATTGATGGCAAGATTCTTTCTGCAAGTGCATCTTTCAACCCAGCAATGAGGAGGGCTAACTTTACTCCAAGAATTTTGGTGAACTTGTGTCTTTCTACATAATTTCAGTCTGGCTGCTCCGTAAAGTGTGTAGGAGAAGCAACAGAGATTCACAGGGGCCTGTCTAATTGCAGCCTAATTTTCTGACTTGACAGCAGCAGCACTGAAATTCTCTGAAAGGAATTTTCCCATTTGTGTGTGCCTGTGCAGGGAGAGGCATTTCACTCTGCCTCTCCCCCAGCGGCGCAGAGCTCCTGTCAGCCTCAGCAAAAGAGCTGCTTCCCTGGAGAAACCACTCCTAGGCAAGCACATACTGCTGTGGAGCAATAAAGCAATTGGCTTAAAATTGCCTTTTTTTACTTGAAAAATGCATGTGGATAATATTTCACTCTGCATATAATTATTAATTTGTATTTCATCTTTTCTTTAATCTATTTCTAGGCAAAGTAGGGATGAAAACAGGACTTTATATAACCCTGAAGAAAGCATCTGTCAACAGGAAAGAAATAAGTACAAGAGACTCGTTAATAAAACAGTAAAACTATCTGGAGACATAGCATTACAACAAGGAAGCTTAGTGCTCTAATTAAACCATCTGCCTTCGAAATTGATTTCCTTTAGCAACTGGCTTGATTGCTGGGGTGTCCCTGTGTGGCGCTGAGCTGAGCCCCTGGACTTGCCTCCATCAGTCTTCCCTGGCCATGGAGGCACTGTCCTCCACACCAGCTGTCTCAGATGGTGCAAAACGGCCCCCAAAGCATCATTTTCATGCAGGAGTGCTCCAAAGAGGTGGCTCCTGTCCCAGGGGGTGATGTCACCTAAGATAGGGCCATTTCTACCTCATCCATACACCTCCTTCACTAGGGTCTGTGCTGAAACAGTAAATGACAGCCTCACTGTTTGGGGGAACAGGGAGGAGGAATAAAGTGACCTTTCTCCATCCACAGAAGAAATTTCCTTGATAGTGATTACTGACTGGTTTATAATATGAAATAATAAATATTTGGGAGTCTTGATCCAGGGCATAACTGGAGCAACTTTTCAATTTCAAAGCTTTGTGAAGAAGCCAGCCCTCATGTCATTCAGCTCTACTGAAGCACCATCAGGTATCCACTGCCCAATTTATTTTCTACACATAACACGTTTTCACTGCAGATGAGCAGGATTTCCTGCTTTCTTCTTGTTTTGTTTGTCTGCTTTTCCTGATGTGGTGTGCAGAAGAAGCAGAAATGCCATTTCTGTCACCACAGGTATGAGGACCATGCTCACTGTTGACTTCTTTTTACTGAAGATCTTTCATCAACCTAATGAAATAAAATAAAGTACCTGCAAATGTCAACCACTGGGATCCAATGCTTGCAAAAGCAAATGGGCAGGAGCCTCCCCAGCAGGAAAGTAGGCAGCAGTGGGGGTGGCTGACCAGAGCCAATGTGCAGAGCTGCTGGGAAGCAGTGGCACAGGTTACACACACTGCCTTACCTGCTCTCACTGAGCTCAGCCTTGTAAACCCAGAGAGCAGAGCTGAAAGTGTGGGAAAAGCTAATTAAATGCAGCACTCAATTAAAATCTCTCTAAACATTTTTATTAATTTTGTGTAAAACAGTTTACTCATCCTTTTACTATTCTTCTCAGTTTCTTTATGAGGACAGACTAATCAGGGGAGTTGAAAAACCAAGGCGCAGGGTAATCTGTGCGCCTGTGAAATTAACCCTTTATGTGCCAGTTTGATGGTTGGTCTAAACAGAGTGCTGAGCTGCTGCCTGCATTCTCAGCTATCCTGAGAGGAATCATAGAACCAGAGAATACTGGGTTGGAAGGGACCTCATGGACAATCTGTTTCAACCTTTCTTGACAAAAACATTGTCTAGGCAAGATGGCCCAAGACACTGTCCAGCCAAATCTTTAAACTGTCTAATGCTAGGCAATCCACCATTACCCTGGAGAGATTATTCCAATGGCTGATTTTTCTCATTGTGAAAAATTTTCCTCACATATCTGGTCAGAATCTCCCCAGGATTAACTTTTACTCCTAGAATTTTCAATGTGACTCCTTGTAAAAAGGGAGTCTCCATCTTCTTTCTAGTCATCCTATAAATATTGGAGCATGGTAATAGTGTCTCCCTTCTCTTCTCAAGGTTGAACAAACCCTTTTCCCCATATGGCATCTTTCTAGTCCTTAAATTATCTTTGTGGCTCTTCTCCAGACCTTCTCCAGCCTGTTCACATCTCTTTTTGCCTAGTGGAGACCAAAACTGAGCACAGCATTCCAAGTGTGGCCTCACAAATGGGATAATGACTCCTTTATTATTGTTGATGCTGCTCTTGTTGATGCAGAGGCAGCTCCTTGGCTTGAAGGGGTTACTGACCACCTCCTGGAGCAAAAGAAATGACCCTAGCCCAAAGAGCAGCAAACAGTTAAAAAGAATCCCTCTAAAGCTTCCTGGAAATGGTAAGAAATACTGTTTGAGCCTTTTCTGTTGTTTTCTAAATCTGCAAAAGCTTGGTGTTGGCAGAAAGACACAGAGAAGGTGGTCTGTCTGTAATAACTTTTATTTTCTTTCTCTTCAGCTGTACCAACAAGAGGAGCCTACTGTGAAAATATGCCTCTAAAATTAAAGCTAATTTATCAAAAGCACCTCTACTTATTTTCTTCAATTTTAAAATCCTTATCTTGCATTAACAGAGGCTTGAACAACATGGTCTTTATAGGTAGGCATAAAGTGCTTGTAATGCAAATGGATGTCAACAGGATCACACAAATGCTCCTGGATGCTCCTCCAAGCAGATGGATCCCATCCAGCCCCCAGCCAGAGTCCAGTGGGGCAGGAAACACACCTTGTGTTAGGGCTTGTACCCTACAGCACCCAGCAGAACCCCATAGCCCCCTACTGACCCTGAAGTCAGCACAGGGTGCCAAGAACATCCCATGGACCCCGGCATTAGGGACAGAGGGCTCTGCCAGCCCCTGGCCCCCCTCAGCTGGCTGAGCACAGCCCGTGGGCTTCACAGCCACAGCAGGGGATGGCCCTGCCAGCGTGCTCCCATGATGGAACTTCTCGTGCTGCGAGTTGGTTTGGCCAGCCTCAAATTTTGTGTTTGCTGGGGAGAGGAAGAAGAAGGCACCCACAGAAGACAGCCGGTGCTTCACAGACAACAAAAAATGCCAGACTAGTGTTCAAACTGGGTAAAACACTTAAAGGTGCCATGAGTATGGAAAGCCAGCAAGTTTCAGCTGCAAGTATCTCTGTGCCTGTGAGTGGTGCCAGGCCAGGGAAGGCTCCCCACACTCGGGGTTTGGTTGCCTCATGTTTCACAGCTGTCTGTGCTGTCCTCTAGATGTCAGTGACAGACAGCGCATCCCACTCCCTGCTTCCACCCACAGCCCGTCATGGCTGGGCCAGGCTCTTCCCTCCTTCCCCTCCCCTGACTTCACTGTCTCTGACACAGGACTGACACTTTGTGGCGGCACCAAAGTAGTTCATCCTCCAAAGCAAGCCAAGATGCAAATCCATGACTTCCGTTTTTTGAAAAGGCCAGTTTCCAGTTTTCCCACGGGTTGCCACTCGTTGGTAACATGGCGCCTCACTATGCACTGGTGCACCACCCGGATGGCCATGAGAGCTGGGCCGTGCTTTCCCAAAACAGCTGTGCTCTCCTCAGAGGTGATCAGGTGATCCCCATGGAGGTGGGGAACGCCACGCCAGGGTGTGCACCAGGGTGTTACAGCAGGATCTTCCAACAACACATAGCCAAGAAGGGGCGGGAGAAAGAGAAGGCAATTCAACAACTCCCTGTCCGAGGTTGTATGAAGTGAACTTCTTATTAATGGGACTGCTAGTAAAGTAGTTTACCATCAAAGCCTTTCTTGATGAAAAATGAGGTGATTGAAAGTGCACCTAAAAAAAAATGTCAACATACCTGCTCTCTTTGGGGCTCCTATCTTTCAAGAAAAATGCAAAAAATAATTATTGCATTGGCTCATTTTCCATCTCTTTATTCTACAAAGAAAGTGAGTGACATTTTTCTAAACATCCCTAATGCAAAGATCTGCAGTCAGCACAGTGTGAAGCCCATATTCACTACAGACCTCATTCTCTAACTTCACCTTTATTCAGCCCTCCACCTCCCTTTTTATTCCCCAGGATGTGAAAAAAGGTCTTCAGAAAGGTACAACAATTATATAGTTTGCCTTTATTGATCCCCTATAGTGCTAAGTCTCTAAGAGCATTTTTTATAACTACTGCTGCTGATTGGTTGAAGATATTGCTAAGTAATGTAGTTGGGTGGGATAGAGGAAGCTAAGAAAACTGAAATGTTTTTCTAAATTCTACTATTACCATCCCTGAAGACAGATTAATACAAATTTTAGGTCCTCCAAACACTGAGAGGATGTTAAGCAGGTCTTCATGGTAAAGAAGGTCCTGTAAAGTTGCAGTGGTCAAAACTCTCCCTAGACTTTAGCTGGGAAGAGCTGCTGAAGCAGTCACCATTTCATGTTTCATTCTCCATGGTTTTAGGACATCTGCAACAGTGTTTTTCTTACTATTATTATTAAGTTTTTCTTCTTATTATTATTGTAAGAGCATATATCTCATTGGAGTTTGGAGAGCATTAACTCCACAGCGCCATCTTCATGCATCTACTCTGGGGGCTTTTGACTGCCAGAGTGAGAGGTGTTTTCTGGTGAATGGCACATGGCAATGTCAATTGATTATCCTGGGAAATAAGATAATCAGTATGTTTATTAATATCCCCTTATAAAATATCCCAAAACTTCTCATTCATCTTCATAACCTCTCAGCTGGTGACACAAGGCAGGGAGACTGATGTGAGCTGGTGATGGTGGCAAAGAGAAGACACAATGGCACAGAAATTGCATTTTTACACATTTACAAAAAGGTGTAAAACAAGGAGAGAAAACTGGAAATTACACTGGTAAATGTGTTGGAAGTCGAGGTAGGATGGTACAACAAGGGGTGGGGGATTTAGTTGTAGGAGCCTGCTGAGAGATGGGTGCAGGAAGCAGGTTGGAGCAAACACCACAAGAGTGATTTTGATGGGACAAAGGCAGTGATTTTGCTTTGACATTAGGAAATCCAGGCAGCAGCACTGTGCTGGGCGTGAATGAGAAGCAGCAGCCAAAACTGCCATAGAGGGGGAAAGGGGGAGAACCTGAGCCCTGTGCAGAAACAGCAGGCAGCATTCAGCTGCTGAAAGGAAGGAGACAGACTGTGTACATGCTTGGGGAAAAGTGGCCATTGCCCTTGTCTTGCTCACCACAGCTCACAAACAGAGCCAGGAGCACCACAGGTCTCAGGCCTCTCGCACACAGGATCTCATGCTGGAGCTGCTGCTGTCTGCCAAGGATAGTCATGTTCCTTGTTTGAACTAGTGGGGAAGTTGAATCTGCCTTTACAAACATTTTTAATATATATGCCTATCTATTAAACTGAAATAAAATTTTAAAAGTTTTAAAAGATGGCTGGCTACCCATGGTCTTTTCCAGATCCGTGTTTCACTCCTGCAGCTGTTGTAAGTTCAAGGAGCGCATTCCTGGCTATCGATTTTTCTGACACTTTTGAATTAAATTAAGGTTAAAGTCTGTCAAGAGAATATTTAATTTATGTATTTAGCAAGCACAGTTCTTTCATCTGCCCACACAATATGCCACGAAATATGCTAAATTGGAGCAATAGCTCGATCAGGGCTAAAATGAGAAACTGTTAAACAGCAACACTTCTGCCAAGACACTGAGAGCAAGTATCAGGATCATCTCTAATTACAAATTCTGCTAGCTGAAGTAATTAAAGCTGGACTTGCTTCATGAAGCTACTCCATGCTGTTGACTAGTGGGAATCTCCTTATCCAGGGGATCTCAATTTGCCCTGGATGTCAGTGCTGCCATCAGGAGAACTGGACTCTGCACTGGCTCAGCCACTTCCTCTACCTGACAAAAGCATAGCTAAGGCAGAAGAAGCCAAATCCTATGACAGGTAATTCCTGCAAGGGAGATTTACTCAAATGAAAGAACAACCAGGACAATGAAGACAAGCTGGCCTTGAATAAACTTCAGCTGGAGTTTGGAAGAGAGTTTCTTTTTTGCTGCAAGAGGAGCAGAATTTTGAGACAACATTCCAACTAGCACAGAAGAGCCAAAAAGCCACAGGGAAAAAATATCAACCCAGACCCAATGTTGTGCTTTTAGCTAGAGTTGAGTAGTTTGATGAAATAGTCTCTGTGGCAACAGAAACAGCAGAGGACTTGTCTCTATAACCCAAGAATCTCCTCTAGGCTGATTATTTAATGCAGACCATGAAATCTGTTGCATTGAAATGCCATCCCCTCTGCAGGTTTCAGTGGGTATAAGTGGATTTGATGGATAATCACACTTTGCTCAGAGCAAGAATGTTCCATAGGACATGAAATGGCCACTTAGGGCTTAAGTATTATAGTCCAGCTGGAGCAGCACTGATGCTACAGCAATTTACCTTAATGACTCAAGAGCATATTTCACAGCAATGCTGTACAGCTTTTCTGACCTAAAAGCCCTTTTGTGGCTTAAGCTCAAATTTATGCCACTCACAGAATACATCTAAAAGAAAAAAAAAAAAAGCCTATCCATTGAAACCAGGAAGAAAAACAGAGGACTTGAAGCTATGAAAACCCAGAGATTAAAAGGTGCTGAAGGAAAATTATACCATGAGTGCCAATGATTATAGAAGTCTCATGTAGGAAGACCATTACTCTGGGTTCAGCAGTGAAAGCCATTAAACAGACATTACCAGGGACAGCGTGCTAGGGCAGCAGCAGGATGACCAGACTGCAGCAGAGGCAGTGCTTGTGGGACCACAGCCATCTCAGCAAGCAGCATTCCTGCCTTTTGGAGATGGCACATGGCTGTGTCAGTGCTCCAGGCAGGCGGTGTCACCAAAGGACTCTGCAAGGGCTATTCCCAGCAGACAGCCATTAGGCAACAGCTGAAAGAGGACAGTATGGGTGTGTGGGCAAAGGAAGTGGAGCAGAAAAGCTGGAGCCCCATCCAGATACAGATTTAATTAGAAAATCCACAATTGAATGATAAATGTTATGTATCTGAACGTATTACTGTGCTGCTCGTGTCATGCTCAAGAGTGATTCAGTTT
Organism: Onychostruthus taczanowskii; assembly: GCF_017590055.1. Lineage (NCBI taxonomy): Eukaryota > Metazoa > Chordata > Aves > Passeriformes > Passeridae > Onychostruthus > Onychostruthus taczanowskii. The sequence goes on from NW_024501348.1 coordinate 7,298,273, forward strand.
TCTTAATTCTCACACCTGAAAGGCTGACCTCTTCACACCCACATTCTTCCCACCTCCCTTCATTAAGCATATAAAACTGTGACATTCAGAGAATCTAAAGAAAAAAGAAGGGAAGAGCTGTTAGCCTTAACATCAGGTTCCATGGGATGGATTTCGCAAATGAAGGATGGGCTGGTGCTTATGTGCTGCAGACTGGAGCCCCACAGCAACAGCACTCACACCATATCCAGCACTGTGTTTGCTTTCCTTACACAAAGAGTGAAAGAGAAGTGGACACACAGATTGGCAGGAAAGAAGGAAAATTGGCTGAGGCTATCTTGGAAATGCATGCGGAAACCCTTAAATCTGGTAATTACCCTTTTCCTGTTGGGAAGATGTGAACTGGAAATATTTAATGAAGAGGAGTAATGGGGTAGCAGCAGCTGGAGAAGCAGAATGGGACCAACCTGAGCTATCTTCAGCCAACCTCACCTGCTACAGCTCCTTATTATTTGCCTGGCCTTGCCCCTGGGCTCCTGATCACCTTCTGCAGGTTTGTCTCCGTGCCAGCACTGATCTGCTCCTCAGTCCTTCAGTCACACACTGGTGAAACAAATCCCTCATGTCTAGGTGCAGTGGTGGTCTGGTCCCTTTGGGAGTCAGAAAAGCAGTCATGGCTTTTGCTTGGCGTCTGGGGCTAGAAGTCCTCTACACCCTCAACTCTGGCACTTTACAGTAACGTGTTGGCAAAATCCTGTTGATACCAGAAGTGCCTCACCCAAAGAAACAAGGCAAAAAATGAAGCTATTTTTTTCTTTGGGTTCCCAGCAGAATAATTCAATCTGCCAGGTTTATTTGTGGAAGATGCTGTAACACAGAGAGATGTTGGCTCAGCTCATATTTTTCATATTTTGATAGTCATTGATTGCCGTGGAATTGACCTTGATCCCCAAAGAGGTACAAAGGAAAGATAAGCACAGGTTGCTGTGTGGAGTGGTTGAAGCGGATAGAACCCCTGGACCTGGAAGTGTGCACTTTCCCTGGAGGGTGAGGTTCCTCCCCTGAACTAGATGTAGGTACTGTGGACAGCTAAACTGGATGGGGCAACCTAGCAGCTAGAGATTGGCACACATTTCCCAAGGTCTCTGCTTCTCAACTCCCTGTTTCCAAATCAAAATGTAACAATGTCTTTCTTGTCTTCTGAACACAATTTTTCAAGGCTCCAGATGACCTTTTCTTTAGAGGGCCAATTCCTTAAATCTGTAATTTGCTGTTTCCCAAATTTACCAGGGGACTGAATTACATGCAATAGTCACCTTTACAGAAATCATATAGAGGACTTATACCCAAAATGTTTGCTTGTGCTGCACCATGCAGCCTGAGGAGGTGAGAGCTACTTCAGGTGAGATGATCAAGGTACCTTCAGCAATAGCTTGGTTGAAGTCTGGGGGATGAATTAGGCAAGTCCTTCTGGCACCTGAAAAGCAAATCAAGTAAATGTGAGTTCAGTAGGATTTTGTAACAGCCCAGACTGGCTGCACTAGGATAGGAATGATCTGCAGACAGACTGGCACACACACACTTGCATGTGTACAAACACAGTGATGACTTCCAAGGACTTTTTTTGCACTGATGCTGCCCTGGCACAGGGAGCAGGTGCAGAGCTGGGATGCACGGAGGGATGACAGCCAGTGGCAAGGCTTGACCTTTGCCTGCTTTCTGCTGTCAGTGTGCTCCCCAGCAGACAGGTAGGAGGAAACCAGTGCCACTGGTTTTCACACAGAGTGCAGGCTGTGATGCAACACGAGCAAGGTGACATAGAACATCACCTCCTCTGCAAATCAAGAAGATCCTGCCCACCCGTGTGGCAAAATCTGTCTGCTTCTACCCACCATGGCATAAAAGCTGAGCTACCACAGCTCTGCTCACTTCAGAGCGGTGCTACTGATCCTGAGGCAGCTCAGATCCCACTGCAGGCATTTCAGGCTTGCCTATTCCATCTGTACCTCTTCTACGCATCCTGCCTAAAGCAGATGGTGCAGAACCTTGCTCCAGGGTACAGCAAAAGTCACAAATGGAGTTCTCATGGCAGCAACCACAATAGACTGGGCAATTTTTAGACAGGAATGGTAAGGTATTAATAATTGTTTACTAAACTGAGAATCAAGGGAAAACTGTAATTATGCAACCTGTACCTTTGGTTAGCCACTTAACTGGTAAAATTTATTAAATTACCTTCTATGGATTGGTAAGTGAATAGGCAAACAAGGAACTCACATTCCTTTCAGACATAAAAAGCAGTGAAGGTTTTAACTCTAGGAACAAAACTTCATTGTGTGAAAACTTCCTGTCACCAGTGTCCAAGCCACCCCAAAGGATCTGCCCTTTATTTCCAGGTAACCCAAGTATAAAAAATGGAAGACAATATATCATCCCTTTTTTTCTTTACTACTATTTACCTGGGGAAACCCCAAACTAGCAAGTATTCTGGACACATTGCAATTCCCATGCAGCCACTGGGGTTCAAAGCTAAATAATATCTTACAGAATCAGGCTCACCCATCCCAGGTGAAAAGTTCAGCAGTGCTTCCACCTGCAGAGGCTGCCCAAACCAAAGCACCAGGCTGCCACCAGAGCAAGCCACAGCAAGAATACACTCATGTTTTTTCATTGTTTATTTTAGCACATACAACACAGTGCAAATTTCTTTTTTTGAATTGCAGTTTATTAGATGAACACAGTTTAATACATTCCGTGTACACAACCTAGGATGCAACATGCTCCCTCCCCTCCCGAGTTACAGAACACTGACGCCGTGAAGGGAACACCCCGTTTGTGACCCCACAGGGATGTTACAGATGGCTGGGAGTGGAAGCTTTGCACACAGGTAGGTCTACACAGGACAGGATTACACACATGAGGAAGAGGAAAAGACCAGGAAGAAGGGAGTAAGCTGGATCTGCCCTGGCTGAAGGACTGCTCTCAAGAAGATGTTCTCTGTTTTCCCTCCCAAATTCCTTAGGGAGCAGGAGGGTTAAGCATAGGCCATGATGCAGCTGGAGGAAAGCAGTGGTGCATGGTGTCACACGTGTCACTGCCAGCCAAGGGCCCTGTAAGAACCTGCTCAGGGTGCCAGAGCAAGCTGTGGGCCATTCTGCACTGGGTCCTCTACTCGGACTCTCTGTGAAGGGTGCACATATGGGACTCCATCCTCCTCCCACTGTCCATGCCAAGGTGTAGAGAAATCAGTGAATAAGTTACTGAAAACTAATGAGATTTGGCATTTTCCTGGTGATCACCCCACTCCTGCACTCCCGTGAAGGGCCACAAGGCAATTTCAGGGTCCCACTTCTGAATCATGGTATTGCCTGAATAGGACACCTGAAATAAATGGCCTGTTGGTGGAGAAAAGTATAGGGAGGGACAACCAAGAAATCCATTGAGAGCTTGGCAGCTACTCTTCCTTTCAGTGATAGCACTTGGGCTGCTAAACATTAGAATCAGACACTATTTTAAAGAAAGTGTAAACATGAATTTATGGGCTTTACTCCAGGTTCACTTCCCTTGGAAAGTTTGATTCTAGACAGTCAACAAAAAGGAAAAGAAAATTAAAAAACAAAGTCACCTAGGAAAAATCAAGAGTTCAGAAGACTCATCAAAAACTGTTTCAGTCTTACAAAGCATGTGCCTTTTGACTCAGGCATCAAAATAAATTTACTGTATTCTTAAAAAATAGCAATATAGAAACTATGCCTTTCTCAGTTCAAAGTTTAAGCACATCTAAGAAGACCCCACAGAAACAGTCCTCTTTCTGGCAAGGCACTATCCAGTAGTGTGTGGCACAAACAAAAACACCTCTATCAAAGCCACTGATACAGTGAATGTGCACGTGCACGTCAGCCCACACAGCAACTTTAGCTAGGTACAAAGATTAAGTTTCACTCACACTGCTCTCCATTTTAAGAAGTGGGGTAGTTATTACTATTAGCTAGAAATTGGGATCATTTGGTTCTTAAGCATAACTTTATATGCCAAAATCTTAAATAGAATTAAGAATTTCCTATTTCTTTCAGTAAATGTCTCTAGATTCCCCAAACCTTTTAAATTATCTGATAGCTACATTTCATTACTACAAAACTGATTTAAAAAATTCCTGATCATCTTGTGTAACAAACTAGAAGTCTACTTGCTTTAATTACAAAAATAAGGCTGTCATTCAACAGACAAAATTCACATCCAAACATATATACTTTTTTTTTTTTAACTAGCTATTTATAATTCAAAAGCACACATTCTAAGGGACTTACACTGCCAATCCAGGCAAGCAAGCAGGGTATCTTTGGAGCTAGTGTTGTCCTCCATACAACTGACTATGCCCACACACATGCTCTGAAATAAGCCGGGTTTACTTAAGAGCTGAAACAAGACTAACTCTCCACTAAACAAGAGCCTTCTATTCTACAATTACTAAAATTCAAAATGAGCTTTGTGAAACTAATTTCATCCCTGGAGAAATCAGTGTGGCTTTTCCTTTCACATCAGTAAGCCTGGGATTTCATCCAGGATTACCCACGTGTATATGCTTACACACTTAGGTAAATTTTTCAGACCTGGGACTTCAGGCAGTTCTCAAAGTTTACAACATATCAAGTACATGATAAATCCAGGATGGCTTCTCTGCAATCAACTGCAAAATTACGTACATTTATATCTCTATTAATTTACAAAGTTAAATATTTTAACTGAATAGTTATATTGAATGTGGTGAAGATAACAATGTACAGCTCCACCTCATGTCGTATTCCCTTCCTATAGTGAGGTTCAAGTCTCATGAAAATATGGGATTGGTTACAAGAATGACATAGTAGCTTGACACAAACAACATAATTCTTAATAATGTACGTACATACATCAATGCCCTTTCAGGATTCCTCTAGAGAAGGTGCTCTGGCAAAGATTTTGACCAGTAAATACTGCCACAGACTTCAAATCTGTGTGTGCTCTTGCTCCATCTAGCTCTTTAGCTCAGCTGAGCAGCCAGGTTTGTTCAATCTGGTGAGAAGCCTAAGAGGTGACCCAATGACAGCCTGCAACTGTCCTGAGGGCTGTTAAAAAAAGAAGGGTGCCAATCTCTTATTGTGAGTGCCAAAAAGACACAGCAAAGGTAACAGCCTCAAATTAAAGCCTAGGAATCAAAGCTGGACTTTAAAAGATAAAGTTTTCACTTGGAAAGCACTGCAGCAATGTCACAGGTTACCTAGATAGTTATGAGATCTTCATCTCTGGCTATTTCTAATGCTCTGCTAGACAAACCCATATCTGTTTCAAGATAGTGTAGTTCTTTGGCCTGATTTTGACAGAGCTGCCTCAGAAGACCTTCAGCTGTCCTTTCCAGCTGACATGTCTGGTATGCCATGATTACTGATGTCAACAGAACATATGATTTGTTTCACAGTGTTGCTTTTGTTGTCATAGTGTTGCTTTCTGACACTTTTTACAAGACTGGCTTCCTTCAAACCATCACAGTCTGAGTGATGCTGTGATTGCAAATTAGCTTTTCTACGTAGTGGTTGTCTGCCATTTACCCAAAGACATAAGGACATTCACTGTGATGGCACTACCTTGCCAGTATGAAATCACTTTAGTAAAAGCTACATCACAGCATAACTGTTATTTATGTATCAGGATTTAATTAAAAATGCATTATGCAATTTTACTTCTGTCTAGAATGCATTTTGTAATAATTATTGGCAAGTCATGGGTCTAAAGTTCTGCTGTGTGCATCAGTGCAGTTCCACTGGAATAATCTCCACTTCCTTTACTTATTCCTCAGCTGAACAACCTCTCTGGCCTCAGTTGGCAAAGCACACACTCAGTTTTCTCACTGTCTTCGAGGCACCTCCACGTCACCACATCTGGGGATATAACCAGGACAACAGCTAGGCAAGTTAGGCATGCTCTTGGACCATGGTGGAGTGTTTAACCATCATGGAACTGAAACCTGGCTCTCAAAGTATCCCCCTGACTCTCCTGTGGCTTGTGGTGGAGGTGTGTGTTATTGAAGGTAAACTGAAGTTTTGGCAAAATTTCATTTTAAGACAGTCCAACCATAGAGCTCCAACCTTGGGTGTTAAGACTTTCTCATTTAAGAGATAACTTCATATTATCATTAGCTATGAGACCCCTTTAGTTCTTCTGAGCTCCCCAGTATTTCCAACAAGTGTTTTACTGAACATTTCACCTGCATTTGGAAACATGTCAAAATATTTCACTTTGGCACCTCCTTCATGATAGCAACTTGTTTTGAACAGTCAGTTGCGATATGCATCATTAGACAAATCAAGTCTTCATTAACTTCATTAATTAAGATTAGCAGCCCACGTCTCTTAAAATAACCATGATCTGGAATAAACACCGCAATAAATAAATGCAGAGCAAAAATATGGCAGTTACTGGCTTAGACCGAGAGCTCAAGATTGATGCTTTTTACCTTCTGGATCATAGCCAGCACAAACATCATAATAACCAGCAGCACTTTAACTACCATGATGAGCTCATTTGAACTACAGTAGTGGGAGGAATTAAAGAAGGTAAGGACTATAACTATATAAGAACACCCATGAATGATACAAGCCCTACACTTTCACTCCTTATTCTCAAACACACGTGCCTGTAAGAATATCAGGGCCAATTGCAAAAGCAATCAAAAGACAAAAGTGAAACATCAACAGTGAGCATTTTCACAATGGAAGATGAGTAGCCCAGCCTTAATCCTATTTCATATGCATGTTATTAGCTCCACATTATTGGAGAGCACCATCTCATGGCAAGCAGACTACGACTACTGACACGTTTGCTCTATCACAGTGATCCATTAGGGAAGCTGTTATGTGCTGAAGAATAGAGTCACTCATTCAGGAATGTGCTTGTTGGTACTTCATATGGGCTTTCTAGGGTTCTGACTCCTATTGAAAAAAGAAAAAATAAAGAGTATTATTAATTACGATTAACAAAATATTAATGGTATTAATACATTGTCATCTCCCATACATGTAACCTTTGCATATAAGGTGACCCTGACCCCAGACCACCTAGGAGCTGAGGATGCATCTCTCTGAAGTACCCACCAGACTGAAGCAGGAGGTTTATAGAGAGACCTCTCCAGGCCTCCAACACCATATTTTCTAGGAAGAGAGCTGCATAAAAGCTGCTATTTCAGATTGCATCAGAACATCATCTTTTTCCTAGGACAAGTTTTCTAAATTACAAAGTGAGGCAGGCTGCCAAAATAACCTGCTTCTGTGGTTCTCTGCTGAGGTTCCTTCCTACTGCTGTCCCTCAAGGGGTCCAGAAATAAATTAATTCCTGGCAGAAGAAGAGCTTTATAGATACCCAAGAGCTACCACCCAAGCCTGAAACAGTACTAGTACCAAGTACATCTGTATCTACAGTATCCAAGGAAAGAAAAATCCTCCCCTCTGTGTCTGATCTACTGCCAAAAGGTGTACCACACAGTCTGTTTGAACAACTGTCCAGACTGCCATATTGTCCATATGGCAATAAAATTTCCTCTGCTACACTGCCCTCAACAGAAAGATATTACCTGGCTTTGTGTTTTGACCTCTAGATACGTGTTTGCTAAAACTGAATTCAAAAAAGTTAATATAAGTTCTGATTACTCCAGCATTTCAGCATTAAATGAATTAATGCCTAATGAATAAATGCTGAGCCATTATGCCAGGCTTCAGAAAGTCCAGTGATTAAGTTCTGTCTCCTGTTATAATTAAGCCAGTTACTTAAAATTTAGATTGACAATGTGAAGGAAAATATAATCTTTAAACTTAATTTATCTGCTGTCCCAAATTACTTTCATGTACATGCTTGTTTCGTTTTAAATGTTTTACTTTTCCTTACAACCCTCTCAATTACTTCATTAGCACTAGGTATGAATCACAGCAGGGATGCATCCAAACACAGAGCCCCATCCCACACAGGGATCAAAGAAAATTCAATCTCAACACCTCAAGAATTCCATGGAAAGTCTGCAGTACTACACTGACCTTTGATGCCAAAGTAGGTTTCAGTCCAAGAAAGGAGAATACAGTGTTGCTCTCCTTTGATTCAAAAAAGCCATCATAATCCTGGATAATTAAAAGAAGAAAAGATGAGTCAACATTTGTATCCCTATTTTCCTTATTGACATTACCACACCCTGTATTAGAACAAAGAGTGACATGTAGTAATGCTCAGAAAAATACTGATACTTACCCCTATTCTCCTACCCAAACCTAAAACCTGAAATGCAATGATATCACAAACTACAAGGACAAAGAAAAACACATAAATTCTCTAACTTCAACATCTCTCACTACTTTGACAGGAAAGTACAAGCATCAAAAGTACCTGCAACAAAAGAAACTCTATTATGGGTATATTTTAAAGGTATTTAAGCGCAGAATTTCTCCTAGAACCTTTATGGTGCTCTAGATGAAGATGCTTTACCAGCATTTCAGCAATTATATGCTGCTTTATCAGTGTGAACTGGGATAGCAGTGTGAACTGGGATAGCAGTGTGCAGTTGCATAATTATTCAAACAGCCACAGCCTCCCCAAAAACACAACCACAGCTGCACAAGTGCAGTTTCTCAGCCTGATCCTCTATACTAAAAGCAGCTGTGAAAGACATCAAAAGGCCAGCAGGAGTGTATAATGGTCCTCAGGCCTCAGATATATTAGCTGACTTAACTAGAAAGAGTAAACTTCTTAAGATGTCCTTTTGTTGTTGTCTTCATAAAACATGGCATATGCTAACTTAGGAATTAATAAAAATTTACAATGAATTGCCAGAAAGTAAATCCAAGTAAAGCAGGCAAATCAACTAAACCATGGTGTAAACTGAAAGATTACTGAAAGGATTCCCAAAAGTGCCATGGACTAAAAAGGAACAATGTAATCACTGAATACCTAGAGGAGTAGTAAGTAATGCTGAAGCTCTGCAGAAGGATGTTTTATTAAGCCCTTAACCTCTAAGAATGGGACTTCAAAAGCTGCATGGACATATGAAACCTTAAAAAGGTCTCTTCTGACTCTTCTAAGGCAGATAAAAACCCGTGAGGGACACAGGCTATATAAGCAACACGCGAGAAGACAGCTTGTGATCTACCTGAGAAATAACCTTCATTTGCTCCATGGGGCCCATCGCCAAGTGACTCACACTGTCTGGGGCTGAAGGTAGGGCAGCCATGGATCAGTACAGCCCACACTGGGAAGGACCCTTTCTTTACCATCAGGACAGGCCTGAATTGCCTGAAGATGCCCATTACAGCCCTCTACACCAGCAGGAAGCTGTTGTGGCAGAGACCTTTTTGGGTCCCTGCCAGGAATATTCTCCCTCCTAAGCACCATAGGCAGTCTTCACTAACCCCCAGACACTTCTTTGTCTCAACAGTTTGTCCAAGGAAGGTTCTGTGTTTGTTCAGGTGAGTCACCATCTCTCAGCACTGTTTTCAAATGCTGGTATTCTCCTGAAGATTCTTAATCCCAGTACTTCAATTAGCTCTAGAAGTATCACTGCTCTAAGACCATGGGTTTTTCACTCTTTGTTAATAAACTGGTAAGAAAAACAGAGCAGAGAAGGACTCAGAAATGGAAAATAATGTCATAAGAAGAAAGGCTGCACTTGTGGCTCTGACAATGACTGACACTCAGTTAATCCACCAACACCATCTGTTTAACCTAACCTCTGTAAAGTAATTTAATATTTAATAATAAAAAGCTGTCTTCAAGTACTAGTTATCATTTTACTTCCAGAATTAGTAAGTCCTGATTAGTATGTTTTTTTCCACATTTTACTCATTAACAAACCTGGATTCACCTACTGAAAAAATTGTGAAGGTTAAATGGTGAGCAAAAGTCTGTGTTTGAAAGAGCACGAAACCCAGTGGATTGATTCATTTTAAAAGGACCTGAATATTTAAGAACCACAAGAGATTATCCACCAGGAGCAATCTCCCTGATGTTTTGAAATATCTGCATTGCAAAACATATTTAAATCCTACTGACACTTACTTTCATGGGTAGTGGGGGAGAAGAATCATCATGCTTTTAGACAAAGTAGAAGTAAATTTTAAATAGGAGAATTTTCCTAGTGATGTCTGCAATTACAATCTATGATCTCAAAATATTCAAATGTGAAACAAAAAATGTTACAAAAATGCATAATTGTCCTGTAAAATTTTTAAGAAATCACTTTAGCACAGTAGTTTCTTAAGAGATTATTGAGAAGTATGATCTCAATGACTCAGTGGTTGTGTCATGAGTGGTAGGAGTTCAAAGTGGGCATCCCTGGCTTTTCCTGTAACACAGATGAGATAAAGGATTCTCCAAAAACACCCTGCCTTTGATCTTACCATTAGAAGGAGAGGAAGTCTGTGCAGATTTGGGCCATGTGTAAAGACACTAAATCCATGGGTGAGGACATAAAAATTCTAATCTCAGTAAAGGACATCACACTGCTACCAGCAGTAGATGCGGAGGCTGAAGAAGGAAAACAACACAAGCTCAGTGAAAATGAGAATTTCATACCCAGGCAGGAGCTTAATTCACTGGTGACCCAAGGGGTTCCATTTGGAAAAACCCTGTGGACATTCTGCCTCCCACAGAGAAAGGATACCACCATTCACTGGTTTTGGCAAAGCAGAAGTTCCCTTTTTCTGCACCATGCTTCACCACTGGCAGCAAGTTACTACAACCCTCTTACCACTGTCCCAGGCAGCTCTACCCAGGGAGTGCTGTGGCTTTGCTGGGGTCAGTGGAGCAGTGCTGTCCTGCCCCTGTGCACGGAAGTGGCTCCCATTGTCAATGGACAAGTAGGACAAACTGCTACCCACTGCCTCACATCAAGAGGCAACTATGTGTACAAATATAATTTTGACTGTAGCATTTAAAATTATGAAACTTGGTGCTTTCCAGAGCTGCTAATCACACTTCATTAATGTATAGAGTTCTGGCAACATCAGTAGCTGATCAAAACTGACTAAAAACTGAGTACTAAAACCAGTAGGACATGGAGACAGTGCACATGAATCATCAGCAATGAAGAGATGTTCAATCCCTCTGGAGAAGTTGAAAAGCCAAAAATACAGATGATAAATCCCATGACTGAGGGTATGAAACGTTACCAAGAAAGACAAATGCCAGTTAGGATGAAAAAATATATCTCAGGATGGTTTAAAGGGATAAAGAAGGGACAGGAGGATAGAGAAGGTAAGTAAAAAGCTATTTCAAGGCAGAAGGGGTTTTTCAACAGGGTACCAACTACCTGCTTTAGGCATGGTTCCTCACCCTTAAAGTTGGTGGCAGGTCCATCACCCACCAGGTAACCTGAGCAGGACACAGCCTCTCTTTTAACACCACAACAGTTATAGCATTCGATGCACTCAATGAGCTGCTAGGGAGTGGATTAGCTGACCCAACAAGCTCTTGATTTTTTGAAAATAAACTGAAGCCACTGTAGGTGAGCTGCTTGCCTGTAGCTCACCTATAAACAAGAAAAATCTTGTTGGCCTTGTGTGGCCCAAAGCTCTGCTTTGGTCTCCCAGCTCCTGCTGAGTGACTCCAAACTGGGATAGAGACACAAACTGTGGCTGCAAAGGTCTTCAGGACCAAAGTTACCCCAGAGGGTAAGAGAAGGAAGGCTAGGAAAGCTGTGAAGCTCACTGTGGTGGCAGGATGCTCGGCACTAGATGTGTTAGTGGACACATGGAATGCACTTCCAGAGCATACTGAAGATGCTAAAGGTTTCCACCAGAAGGATCAAGTTCATGAAAGAAAAATGTAGTAAGAATTACTAAATATGTTAAAGTGACATTTATTTCAGAAAAATAACTAGAGACAAGGAAAATACTCGACCATTTTATGTCTTGACTTGTTTGTGGTATTTCCTAGGCTTATGGCCACTGCTGGGACAAAAGTGGGCTTGATGGACCTTCAGTCTCACAAATGGAAGGCCATTTATGCTAATCTTAAGGTGCATCATACACTAAGTTTTAAAATGATCATAGAATCAGAAAATCAGAAAATTACTTGGGCTGGAAGGGACCTCAAAGATCATCCAACTCCAAGCCCCAAAAATCAGCAAGGCCATGTGATGTTGTCTGTTAAGTATGATGGTAAAGGGAAAAAAAAGAAACCAAAACACATCAAGCCTCCAAGCCTCACAGCTTTGTTTCTAAAATTTGAATCTTTGCGGCTTATCCTGGAAATAAAAGATGCTGTAGCTGCTTTGCACCTCTTTAAAAACAGATTAATCAAAGGGAGGAGAACTTTGTTAATGTCTACATTATGCAGTAATCCCAAAGACCATCCACTGCCCAAATGCTACAAAAAACTAACACCAGTTTTGAGACACTGGATAAACATTCAGGAAATCTGACACAATCATTCAGGAAATCTGACACAAATGTCTTAGGTTCTTCTGGCCTTCATGTGCATTTTATGGCAATTTACTCCAGTAGGAAAACCATTGGTCCTTGGGAATTCTCTCCTCTTTAGAAATCCCTCTTCCAGGGTGGGTTCCAGGGTAGGTTCTTCTCTCAACAGCAATGGCCAAGTTCACAAAGCTCAAACTGGCTACAGCATTAGCTGTATCCCAGCTGTGATGATCACTAGACCTTAAGTGTGATGTATTCCTTAAGTGTGATGTACTCCTGGAAACCAGATCACTTCAGTGATGTAATTACAGACACTGCCATAACTAATTTGGCTCAGGATTTTGTTAGGCAGGTACACTCAGGATTGTTTAAATAAACACTGTCACTGCTGGGAGAAACTATTTACTGCACACCCAAGTTTAAACTGGCAGTACTGCAGATCAGCATAAATAATTATTTGGGCTTCAAGGAACATAGCAGAAATGTGAAGACATTGGATCAAAGTAAAACACTTACACAAAGTAGATTTATAGTTAGCAATTTTACCTTCACTAATGCACTGAAATTAGAACATTACATCTAATGAACTTTCAAAGCCAGCAACTGTGAATAAAAGTTTTTCCAGCAAGTTTCTTTAAACAAGCAAGTTGGTTTTGTTGCTGTTTGCTTTTAGTTGGCAAAAAGAGTGAGCTCATTAAACATCTCAGGCAAATCTTTATTGCTTACCACACCAAGAAGCAGAAAAACAAGAAACCCACCCAAATGTAGCTTGCATAGCTTTTCCTAAAATTTTTAAAGTGCATTGATTACTGGACAACACTTACTGATTACTCCGTTGGCATGCTGTTCAAATGTATTACTCTTTGTCAATATTTTTAACATAAGATTATGATCTCTGTTCTTATAAAAGGGGCAACATAATTGTTCCTTCAAGTAATAGTGAGGAACTCCTAATTCAAACACATTGAATGAGCACTCTGCTACTGACTGACTTAATACTGTATGCCATTGAAAATGAGCTGTTAACATCCTCCCTGAAAAGGGCAGTTCAGTTCTCCAGAACAGATGACATTCATTTACTGATCTGATTAGGATTACAATGGAAAACTCTAATGCAGCACAGCTTTCCTTGGAGAATGTGTGAGTCTCTTTTAATATTACATAAATATACAAATAAAAGAAGATCATGTCTGTACTACATAGAACAAGCTAAACATGACAGTTTTCATTACCTAACCTTCTGATAAGATCTCTGCACGGGATTTTTAAAGAGCTTATAAAATTGACTCTGCAAAGCAACTTGTTACTCCTCTACTAAAGGCCAGATGTTTATTTTGGTAATCTGTCTAGTTGTAGCCTTCCAGTAACAAAGGCTTTAATAAAAGGGAGCAGATGTCAGCCACAGCTCTATTGTTTGGACAGTACAGGACAAACTCAGGCTGATGTGATGTTTGCCATTCATGCAGCAACGGTGCCAGGGTACACAGACATCAACTGTCTAAGAACTGATACCCCTCACCTCCAATGCATGGAGTCCACATGCAGCAGGACTTCCCTCAGACAAGCACTGAAGACCTCAAATCCAGTGCCTAGGGCCTACCTGGGGTAGGGGAATAATCAGGGGAGTTAGTGGCAGAATCCGAAAGTACTATGGATGGTAAGAGCGTCACCTCACCTTTTGTGCACCTTCCAGCTCACTGTGTCATTTCACAAATTGTTTGGATAAGAATATTGCCAAATCAGACCACAACAGGAATTTGAGAAAGGGAGAGATGGAAATACCAGGGAGTCAACCACGGTAGTCAGCCTGTTACATGAGGTAATGACTAAGACACAAAATGTTGCACAGTAGCTCTGCATGCACATATTTTAAATTGGACCCAAGTGCAACACTAGTGGACTAAATAACTTATTTCATCCTGGCTGTTCTCCGACAACAGCCATGGCCTTTTCTAGATATTGTTCCAAAATACTGCTTCATCTGTATTCTGTGCAATACTGTGTGACTTCAAAGTATTACTGCCACTCATATATAATTTATCCTCTATTTTAGAACTCGCCTTTTAAAAAGACTTTAGTTAAAGTAGTCCAACATCTTCAGTAATAAAACCTGTTTTTTCAAGAAAGTATGGTACAATAGGAAGTTTCTGTTCCATGGAAAGGAAAATTAGGATCCCAAACAAAATTTTTTAATAATTACGTCACACTTGCTGATAAGTTTTGCAGAATATCAGTGTAATAAATATAAACATGAAAAAGAAATGTGCAGTATTTTCTACCATATCCTGTAAAAGTAACAATTCTAATTTTGCACCAGTCCCTTTTAAGTGTTCTAAAATACATAAGCACCCCACATTATTATATTTAGGAAATAAAAAAAGTCTGCAGAGTAAGGTATCTCCAGAGACATCTTTGACGCCTATCATCTTTGTATGAAGGGATCATTTACAAAACACCTGCTACTTCACTTTGAAACAGCTGAAGTTTATTTAGTCCAAATAAAAACTGTTGTGCTCAACAGGATTGTATTCTCTCCACTACAGGGTAAACAGCAACACTATTATACATTACTGAAATGAGTCCTGACTTCTTTGAGGAAAATAAAATTATTGGATTATTTATTTTTACTTAGTTGCTGAGCTTCTATTTTTTAAGCCGTGACACTGGGCAAACTGGCTACTCTAGACTTCGCCTCTGGTACACATTTCCCTTTATAAAGTACATATTACACAGAAGTAAAGCTCTTTTCCAGGGGACACAGAAAAGCAATGGAGAAGTGGATGGCAAAAGCATAGGCACAGTCTGGAAATTATAACTAGCCCTTGTGAACGATCTGAGCAGAATCCTCCCAACATGGAGAAGACTCTTGGGCAGGGGTTCCTTTCCAACACCAGCTCTGACTTCTGTATTCCTCGCTTGAGACAAAGCCTTAACTAGGAAGATAAACAGTGCATGTCACTGGCCTCAAGTCACATTCAGCCTAGAGTTTGTAGGTGTCTGTGAGCCAAAAACTGCTGCAATACAACTGCAAAAGGTAATTAAGAACAATTTCACACACAGCTTAAATTTGCCACACAGGAAACTACTTCTGATGGCAAAAATAATTAGTCATGAAAGTTTTAGCATCATTAACCATTAACAAATGTTACATGATCTCTGAGCAATTCACATTAACTTTTATCTAGCAAAATTATCCCTCTTCTAAAAGCAGACTGGGACCCAAAAAATACTAAGTGAATCAGATGAGACATCTCCAAGGGTGCAGAGAATCAAATGCAGACTTGCTGGATACCAAATTAGCCTCACAACTCCTCCAGCCCCTAAAGTGAACACACTACAGCAGACATGCTAAAGTGAATTCTGCCACATTGTTTGAGTATCTAGAGACAGAGTTCAAGCTCTCTGTACCTGTATGCACAAGAATAACAAACTCTCCAATGACAGGCCAGGGCAGAAAATCTGAGGTGGCTCTAGCCAGTTTTGTTAAATTCTCTTCTTTCTTTTATCAGTGAGCAATTTACTTAGTTGCAATGTGACACCTATAAAAAGGGAAGAAAAAGAAATATGCATGCATCTTTTCATCTTAAAAAAATCCCAGAATAGAATGATACATAACAGGGCAAAGAAATCAGGGCTACAGTAATTGTCTGTGTACTGAATAGTTTCCCAAGAACACAGCACCTCTTCCAGCAGCCTATTTAACTTCTTTCTTGTCTATATGCCTTTGCTGTTTTGTTGGAGTTGACACCCATATATTACATTTCAGGGGAGAACAATAAATATCACATATCTCTGTCTCTACTGCTGCCCACTAGGCACTCTATCAGGAATTACCATAACACTCTAAACCATATGAACAGCTTCAAAGGAAAAAAAAAAGTCAGCCTGCTATGTAAATATTTTTCCTTTGGCTCAAATTCCCACCTGGAGATAGATTTCCTTTTAATTTTGGTTGGCCTAAATTTCAGGCAATCTCCCTTCACTGGCAGATTTCTGCATATAAAACTGTCACTATTCAAAGTGCTAACTTGCAGCTTCACAAGAGTGCAGTTTCACTGGGAAGTGGCTATTTCCAGTCTTCTGAAAGATCCAGGAGTCACTTCTAGTCTAAGAAAAGTTGTGTACTCAGCTTTGGAGAATTCAAGAAGAGGAATGTGTGCTGCACAGGCCTAATTTCAGACATTCAGTTTTCCAGCATTTCTGGCTTTCTGCTGCTACAGGGTAGAGAACCTTTTAAAAGGATGTTATGTAGACACTCACATACCCATGTCACTGAAGAACATGAAACAAGGAACAGGCAGACCAGGCTGCCAGAACTGAAATGGCTGCAGTGGACCTGGATTGGGAATGTAAGGACAAGCTGACCACAGCCCAGTGGGCCCGTGACACACCAGGACACCCAGGAGGAGATGCAATGTATAGACAAGCTCATGATCAAGGGAGGGACCTGACCACTGAAGTCACTGAAAGATAGACTGTGTTCTCACACACAATTTTATAGCAATGTCACTAAGATGAAACAACAGACTTTAAAGTCATGAAAATATGTAAATTATCATATTGTTTGTGCTATAACATAGCACTTACTTATCAGTAAAATTATTTGTATTCTTGTGTGCTTGCAGCTCTTATCTTGCTTACAGGAAACAAAAATTGTTCCTGCCAAGTACTTTATTTCAAAATCTATTAGCATAACTTATTACTGAAAAATTGGGAGTGCTTCTCAGAAGACTGAGAAAAGGAAGAGATAAATTAATGATTGTATCTGCAATTACATCAACTCAGAAAAACCACAAGGTCTTGCTCACACTTCAAAACACAGAGTTTGTCTCTTGGTACCAGAAGAACCCTCTCCCTGTGGTACAAGACATTCTGTGAACCAGTAAACATTGATCATCTTTGGGTACCTTTCTCCCCTCCTAAATGAGCTGTCAGATGTCAGTTGACAAAAATTCATTCTGGATACTTACTGAAACCATGAAAGACAAACTTCCTCTAGCCTGCAGTTACATCCTGAAAAGTGATGATTTCAAATGGTGATGTCCTAGCCAGGAAAATCTAGTCTTAGATAAACCCCTTGTGCACATTGCTGAGTTTTTTTATTAAGGAGAAAATATTGAGAAAAATATCCCAAAACTATTAATGCTACTACTAACACAGAAAAACCAGTACACCATGAACATAACATCAAGTCATGGACATCATATGCCATGAACTTGTATTGAAATAACATGACAAAAATAAAAAGTGTACCTATTTTGCTTTGCACTGTCTGGCCCTCATACCTTTAGAGGAACAGCAATGGGTCTCACCAGTTTGTACTGTAAGTGAACAGGCAGCAATAATGCATAAAACAGCATAAGTACATAGAAAGTCTCCTGATAAGACTGTAGAATGCAGAAAAACATACAGAGTTTTTTTTAATAGATAAAACTGGATGAAAAATTGCCTGGACACAAATCAGAAATGATAAGCTACAAATTTCACTAACTCAACTAACAGAAAATTCAGTATTTTTTCAGTTTAAGTTACTTAATAGAGATTATACTTTAGTTATTTATGTCAAGATAAACACATGAAAACAGTCAATGTGGATATGACAGAGATAAGATATGCAAGGTTTGCTGACTTTTATCTAATTGTAATATTTTATCCCCCCTTCCAGCACTGACCTCCTTTGCCTTCTGCATGTTTTGCCTCCACTCTATTGCCTAAGGACTTCGTTAACTCATTAATGTTGGAGATCCTGCACATACTTTCTCCTTCATCCTATAAAATATAGTTTCTTTCAAAGCATGTTTGCTCTTTAAAGATGTTCATGCAGACAGTGAAGTCTAGTAATAGGATTAACTCTGCTCAACCAAAATGGCTATCAGCTCAGCAGACAGATTAATGAGATCATCTCACATGTTGCATGACATCTTCTGCCTTGCTAATTCCAAGTAGCAACTTCTAAGACAAGGTTAAAACACCCTGTAAAAGTGATCTAAAAGGGTAAGAAACAACAGCTTTAAAATGTTGTGTTTCCCAGGCAAACTACAATGTCATAGAAGAATGTAAAGGTTGTTATTTGTAAGTGAGGGGCTGATCCATAAGCAAGGGTAATAATCCCTTCCACATCCCAGATCCATTTCTTTGATTGACTTACCTTACCTGGAAATAAGAAGATAAGAGTTATACTGCTGAGGTAAACAAGTAAGGCCAATACAAAGCACATGGGAAGGATGTTAAATATTTTGCTTAGAGAAAGCAGTTAGCTGCTAAATCACTTTTTATATCCTTCCTGCATTAAGCAAACAATTGCACTTCAGTCAACAGGCTCTCAAGAGATCTGAGCAGCACAGTTGAATCCAGCAGGGACTAAGTCAGAACCACTTTGGATGTACATATCAAAGGCTGCTGCTTCATCTTGCACTGGTGATTGGAGAAGCTTACACCAAGAAAACAGCCCACCCATCAACCTGTTGTCAGATTTACAGCAAATAGTGTTCATTTATCCTAAACACTCTGATTGCATAAAGACGCTCTGAGCATAAATGAAATTTACACCGTGACAGCAGCAGAGAAAGAGCTTAATTACAATAACAATAAAACTCAATCTAGCCAGTGTTCTCATTTACTGTGCCAAAGACAGACTTCCTACTGAACTTTTGTGCTTGGACTAGACCCAAGCAGCAAAAAATTCCCAGCTTACAGTGGTCTCACCATGCCCTTTACCATCAACAGGTCGTACATGAAGCTTGTGACATTTCTGATTTTTACATTCCTGGAGGGAATCCCTTAGACAGCCCTCGGATTTACAGAAAAATTACCTGAATTTTCCCTGTATGATCATTACCTGATCCTATTGCCTCATTAAATTCAGATTCTACTAGAGAAAGCTCAAAAGCAAGTCCCATGTTTAAATGGCCACCTGAGTGTACTAATATATTGTATATAATGTAATATAATATATATACTAATATATTGAGAACCATAACAGCTGCTTACCCCACAGTACCGATCATCACTGAATATCTGTGGTGGCAGTGGATTGCCTTGTGCAGGCTGCCTGTCCTCAGGAATATTTTTATACATCCATTGTCTCTTCTCCTCTGACATGGTGATATCCACTTCTTCAAACTCTATGCGGTTGGCTTCTAGAAACCTCACCACATCCTGCTGCCTCTTCTTTATCTAGATGGAAGAAGGAAAATTAAAAAACCTAGAGTCAGAGCAAGTCCTCCATAACACAGACATGCTTACAAATCTGAGAACATTCGTCCTCTCCCATCCCACTTTCATAGGATGGGAAGTCACAAACTCAGAAAGACAAAGGACGAAGAAGAATTTTTTTTTCAGTTTTAAATTCATAAAGTTAAGCATTGCTGTTTCTTTACATGTTGACAAAGGTTATAGTTCTTCACCTCACTTGTATAAGGCTGTCTGTTTAATTTAGCTTTGGTAATTTCAGCCTTTACCCTCTAAAGATATTTTTTAAAAGCAAACTGTAAGAATCTCTTCAGAAGTAGAAGTTAAAAGAGGCAGTTGGTTTACAAAGACATTAGGGGCTACATTTTTTAAGTATACAGGCACCTAAAAATGCAAGGTAAATAACCTGGCAAGTCTCAGAAGAATTTACTCCTGAAAGTGTTCACTGAGATGAACATGTCAGTACATCTGAAAAAAACCCACCCCAGCTCCACACATTTTTGTTTCTCTAGACACCTACACGTTTTTTTAAAATACAGCTCAACAGTTCCCTAAACAAGGCTTGTTGAACATTTAGCTAAGAATGTCTGGCAGCATAATACACATGCCTGAAAGTAAGCATGTCCTCTCTTGAAAATGAACTTTTTTGAGGAAAAAAAAATTAAAAAAAAAAAAAAAAGGCATGAGGTTTCTATTAAATGTATGGGGTTTCTTCCCCTCAAAGACATTATCATCTTCATACAAAGAGGCAGAACACCGAGAACACTGGCAGTTTTTCTCTCATTGTAGTTAAGATTGGTTGGACCCAATGATCTTTTCCAACCTTAACAATTCTATGATATTTAGATCAGCCCTTAAGAGCTAGCTGGGCTTCAAGAAGATACAGTCAGGTAAAGACAACCTCTGCTTCAAACAGGACTTTAAATCAAGACAGTAACCTTTGAAATGAAAGCCGGTATACTTTTGGCATCAACCTGATGAAATTAATACTTTCAGAAAGGAACTATAAATTATGTGTCATATTTTTACAGCTATCATCATAGTGTTATTTGAAAAAAAAATTCAGCTTTAATAATTTTACAGTATTCCTGGAGTGTCATATCTATGCAGTTGCTGGCTGGCATAAAGCCCAGGTGGATGAATCATGCCTATGGGTATCATATGACCTAGATACTAGTTGGAAATCAGAGGATTTTCAAAATGCATGCGCTAGTTGCTCCTGTCACACAACCAAGCCTACCTATCTAAATGCATCACAAAAATACATAATGTTGGAAGTAATACTGATGAAATTCTTATTTCCTTGAAATAAGGCAGCCCAAGAAACTACAAACACAAAGCTTTGAAACAACTGCTGTCTTTCTTAAGAAGTGGATTGCACAGTAAATTTGTGTCACGCGATGTCTTACTCTTTTTCCTTTATTTGCACACTGGTACAGTTTTTTAGGCGTATGTGAAAAATCATTTTCATGGAGAAGGCAGCTCCTAAACTTGCAAGCAAGTAATGCATATCATCAACAGCAAAAATACTGCATCATCATCACTGGCGATACCAACGGCAATATGCTTTCTACTACATCCCTAAAAACTTAAAGTGAAGTAAAAGACAAAAACATTTTCCTCTGTCTTTCAACAAGAAGCTTCAAAAGAACACATAAGAGGCAGACACAGAGGTATTCTTAATACAAATATTACATACCTGGTTAAACAGAAAAGAGATGTCTAAAATTATCTGTGGGAGAGGTCACTTCCTTATGGTGAAGTGCTATCAAAACTCACATGAAATCCCTCCTGCACTGGTCAGAGCAATGAGCAAACTCCAGAGTGGCTGGGCCAGCCCTCTGGCCCCAAGGCCAATTGGCATCCTCCAGCCAAAGCTATTAAACCTTCAGCCTCTCAAAGCTGCTGCTTGCAAACTACACACTGGGAATGATCCCTGGCATGGTGTGACATCTAAATCATGGCCACGGGCTGCTTGTGAGACTCTAAGTTAGCCTTGGCCAAAGCTGACTGTGCCAGCAACCATTCTTCCAACAGTTCCAGAGTGCCAGAGTGCTCCATTCTCAGAGCCAGGACATGCACCAGTACAGGTGTTTCCTCATGGACCCATTTTCATCCGCTGTCTCCCTGTAAACTGAGCAACTTAGATTTAGTCAGATCCCTATCATTTTACAGTTCACACCATTAGAATTCTCCCACAAGCACAAATTTCCTAATGCCTCATTTTATTTTTATAAAACTAATTAAGATGTTGAAGTGAAGTAAATTGGGGTTTTTGGTTTTTTTAGCCATAAGCCTTACAATTCTCCACATGACATCTGTATGAGTTATCAGCTGTGGATGTACCAGCTGCATAAACCTAAACAAAATACCCTGAAAATTTCAAGCCAAAATTTCTCCTCCCCAATTTATTTGATTCAGGCCTATAAACTGAAACAAGAGCATTAGTTGTATTTAAAATCCTATTAAATTACGCCTTGTTGTTTAAGAGGGATGCTCAGAGCATCTGCCACAACAGAAGCCAGCTGATTGTTCCCCAAGAAAACCACAGGACCTTTGTCTCTGTCTACAGCTGGATGTGTGCCTCAGAAGTGCGTCAGCCTCTCAGCTCTGCCTGCAGCTCTCATCTGGGCTCCCCCGGAGCCCTAAGAGCTGCCAGCATCTGGCCACAGGAAACACGGAGCAAAGGCAGCACGGCACAAGGAGCAGCGTCAGTCCCTATCTCCTCACCAGCCTGTCCTGTCAGGAGCACAGTGGAGAAAAACACATCCTCATTCGACAAACTACAGAGGGGATAATACTCTCTCTAAAGTATCTTGCTGCTACCAAGGTTTCTTGCATTTGATGAAACTGAAGGGAACCTGGAAAAAAAAATCTCATTGTCAGAGGTACCATGTTAAGAATAACTTGGTTTGTAGCTATTCATACGTCAATTTGGGAAAGTGTTTGTAGTGTTACATGACAGACTACTTCAGCATCAAAATATTTTGGATTTAATATCTTTCAGCACACCAGAAGACACTACAAAATACACCTTCAAAACATATATCCACTGTGAAGGTTCAGAGGAAAGTCTTTATGCAATATGATCCTAATCTATCTTTAAATGCAGTGAGAAAACTCTGATGGAGTTAATGGTCTGCTATAGTCCAATGTTTGCCTCCCCTATTTTTAGGAGGGTAATTCTTTTCTGAACATCATTTATCTGGGTTTGGTTTTAGTGTTAATCTGTATTTCTATTCACAAAACTAAGACAGGAAAAAAATCCCCAGAGACAACTCAATTTTATCCTCGTATTCAGAGCTGGCATCTTTATTAGGATTAAAAAGCAGCAAAAATAGGTTGCCCATTGTGATACATAAAATTGCTAAAATAAGCTAATCACTTAATCAGTAACCCAATTCATAAAGAAAGTCTATGGTAACTAAAGTATTCTGTCTTTCTGTCCTAGTTTTCATTTCTTTATACTGATTTGCAACAGGTAACAGGAGGATACATTTTCAAACTGCTTTGGAGAAATATTTCAAAGACATACTCAGGCTAGTCCAGGTGGGACCACTGGGATTATCTGTTCTGACTTTCAGCATCCTTGAATTAATTCCTCTTAGGAGTAAAGGGTTTCTTCAGATTTCTTTTCCTGTCTAAGCTCCATTCCTGAACTGACAGTAACAGAGAGCTGGTCTTTGCAAAGTGTTCCCACAGTTGATTGACTGTCTTTACTTGAAATATTTGCTTGCATCTTCAGAATCCACCTCACTTCAGCCAATTTTCACATCTTTGCCAAAACTAAAAATGGTTCTGTTCTAAGATTTCTGTTTCCCACACAACTAAAATCAGATCCCCCAGCTAAGCTGAACACTGATCTCTGGTAGCAAGAGAAATCGTATTGCTCATTCAGTAGCAGAATGAGAAAATGAGGATGCTACCATTACAAATCATGTCCAGGTTGGAGCAGAAGTTTAGAAAAATCAGATTACTTCCTCTATCCAAAGATCCCTGGAAGCTTCTCATCACTTCCAACAAGTAAAAGTTTCCTTCTTTTTTGCCCTGTCTATGCTTCCTGAACCTGTTTTCAGAAGTTCTCCTGTCCTAGAAAGGCTTCCCTACTGATGGCTGCTGAACCAGAGCAGCATAATAGCATGTCATCTCTTCATTACTAAAATGAGCTGCACTTCATCATTCTATACTATTTTAACCAAGATATTCAATACCTTGCAAAAATCTTAGTAGTCCACAATTTGTCTAACTCAGACAAGATAAATGAACATTACTTCTACTCTACTGTATGCAAGATTATTCAAGTCACAATACTAATAGGAACTGTGCCATCATGAAAGAGAACTTCTCTGCCTTTTTTCATTAGCCCAGTTGACATAAATGGGACAAAGCAGACCCATTCTCAGTTTCAAATTTCTTCACAGTGTCAACAGGAGGAATGTTGCTGAGTGCCTGGTTCTCACAAAGTGGATGTGGAAGCTTGGTTTTCTGCTGTAGACTCTACCCCCCACCTTCTGGAGATAAGGTACTCCCTGGGTTTCTGTCCTCCTGCCTGCAAGTGGAGGGAATGATGACAGCAGGTACCCTCCATGAACTGGCTGGTGACTGAGATGTGCAGCACTGATTGTTTTACAGTCTCATCCCCTTGGAATTGAAGGAACTGACAGCCTAGCCTGAACTGTCCACTCCTTACAGACATATCCCAAGAACAAATAACCATCTTTCTAACACAAAATCCCACCCCAAAAAATATTCAGACCACACATGGTGAGAACAAAGCCTTGTGAGGTCATCTTCTAAGCTGGCTTGTCAAACCACAAGCACATTTTAGAAGCCTGAAATTTAAAAAACAAAAACTGAATGCATGTCTCAGTTCATCTCAAATACTTCTTTCACAGCCTGGCACACCTGTGCCTCTAAAGACAGAGACGATCCTGCTAATTTTCTTCCTTCTTTTCTAATTTGGTTACTCTTTCCACATACCTGCCCCCACTCCAGAACTGCATCAGCCACATTATCCACCCACTGACTCAGCCAGAAACTGAATGTGTTGCATTTGGCAGGGGCACCTTTATGGTGCAGTTTGATGATCCAACTCAGCAGATCTCACTGCTGGCTGTCACTGGGATGACACAATGTTCCTCCCTCCTGCCAAGCAGCTCCTGCAGCTTTCCTCACACAAGCATAATGCAGGAACCAGGGGAACAAGGGAAGGAGCATCAATAACGTCAGCACCACAATCTCATCCGTTTTTATCAGGAACAAAACTGCATCCTAAGAAAATGGCTCAGCCACGGCTAAAGGTACAGGTATCTGAAACATGAACTGCCTAAGCAGCATCTGTGTTACATAAACACAAGCTCAACTCACTCCCACAACTGAAAACATTGTATGTGAGCCTCTGCTTTTACAAGTCATGCAAACATAACCAAAGGGGCTGTTGCAGTGTAAAATGCAGACGAAATATTGCTACTGCAGAGGATTACTTATCTTCACTTCTCACACAGATGTGGCTTAACATATACTCACAGATAATAAGGAAACACCATGCCCTAACAAACAAACCAACAGAAGCCCTAAACACATTAAAGGAACAGAATTGTAAACTGCGTTGAAACATCCTCTTCTTATGTTTCCACTATGTTTCTGCTCCCATAAAGAAGCAATAAAGATCTATCCCACACATTCATAAGCTTGAAATGCAAATCCTCATGGTCCTTTTACATTTGAGACATGTAGTGACAGAGATTTTCTGCCAAATTTCTCTCTTCTTTGCCTGACTTAGGAAAGGAGAGCATAACTGACCCCTGGCAATTTTTATTGCAGTGAAATGGCAGCACTGTGACAGAACTTTACAAAGGTTCATATGATTAATTCATTATTCTGGGCACAGGAAAACACAACTCAGCTATGTACATACGAAAAAAAGGATGAGAAGCTGTGATGAAGAGAAAAAGGTTAATAGAGAAGAAGATTTTAAAATAAAAATAAACAAAAATCAGTATTGCATAACTATTTCCAAAAGTAAAGTGAGTGGTTCTCCACTGTAGCAAATACCGCATTGCATCTGACAGAAGGAAAACACTGTCTTCTCATAACAGGCCTCCAAATAGCACCTGAATGCTTCATCCTCAAAAAAAGAAATGCTTCAATATCCTATAAACTAACCACAGAACTTTTCAACCTAAAGAGGAACAGAACAGTGTGTGAACAGAGGCCACATGCAGCCAGCACTGCGCTGGTCTCCTGCTAGCAGCAACCTTCCGCTTGCACACAGAGACATAATTAAGGACACACAATATGAAACACTATTAAAGTGGGAGGGCAATCTGTTCAGCTCTATGCAAAATTAGTCTGCAGGTCTCTGGGAGCTGCTGAGATACTGCTTAGCCAAGGACTCTGCACCCCTCTGCCTCTGTGCAATGTTTGTATGGTAACTTTGAAAAGAATCCAGTATTTACGAAATGCAATTAAAATTTGAGACAGGTTTGGTTTTTAAGAGATTCTTAATCACAAGCAGTCAGCAAAGGAAAACATTTTCTATAAAGCTACAAAGACTGTTAAACTGCTCCATGCCCTATGCCTGCTAGCCTCATATTTTCCTAGCCAGATGTTGCACTCTGATAAATGTATTTAAATTTATTTCTGTGTGTGCACATATGTGTATCACAAGGTGAGGGAAAAATTTTATTTTTTAAGGCAGTTTGTCTGAAATCGTTGCTTTCTGTGCAAGTAACAGAGTAACATCTGAAACACAAAGGGGTCTTTAGCAAGCATAAATAAAACTATCACTGCTAAAAACAAGAGATGATGGGAACTTGCTCACAGGTGTACTAGGTATTATTTCAATAAGCACAAATGGAAAAGGAGAGACAGAAATGGAAGCAACAGAAAAAGGGAAAACACCAAGAAAGGAAAAAGACAGCAGTCTACAGAAAAATCACCTACAGACAGTGCCACGCAGGGTGCCTTTGAGATGGGTGCAGCTGGAAAAGCCTCTGAAGTCATACCCAAGTCTACTTCTTTTGAATTCTTCTATATTTTGAGAAACATGACTTCCCACCG
The DNA here is from genome assembly GCF_017590055.1 of Onychostruthus taczanowskii. Lineage (NCBI taxonomy): Eukaryota > Metazoa > Chordata > Aves > Passeriformes > Passeridae > Onychostruthus > Onychostruthus taczanowskii. Next base: position 7,324,936 of record NW_024501348.1, read on the forward strand.
ATCTACACAAATAAAGTAAGTGATTCTATAATTTTCTACTTGCAGTAGGAACAATGTGTTCTTACAGCGTTGAAAATCCATTTACACAGGAGTCTTTGATGGACTGTAGGAAAACAGATGCTATAAACCCCAAAATTTGGCTCATTGCTTCCTGATAGGTCAAAAGAATAAGAATGCCACTGATGCTGGATCTTCCAATTAATGGTGTGAATTTTCTTCTATTGCATCAGTGTGAAACTAAAAAATACAGCATTGCTGTGGAAATAAAAAATGGCTAAAACAAGGTGGAACTTGAAGACTTCACAGCAGGAATTGAACCAGAACCTGGAAGTCTCACTGACGGTACAGGCAGCTCCAAATTATTGGGACAGACTAAGAGCCAACAGACTCCATGCAGACCGAGCAACACAGCCAGAAGATTCCCTGCCCAGCCTGGAAAGCAGCAGGTGACTGCCAGATTAAAGGTCAGGATGCAAAGCTAGTTGTTCTAGTAGGGGAGCTGGCAAAGCCTCCTGCCAGTTCAGATTATAACCCACAGGAAGAATCTGTGGAATTACACTATCCTGAAAACATTTTTATTTGACAAAATGCATGCTTGAAATGGTATTTTTGCTACAGATAAAGGATCTTTCCTAGTCATAGGTATTTTCTTGTGAGGACACTGGGAAAGCATCTTGGTTCTTCAGTGGTTCTTCACCTCTAACTAAAACAGAGGGCAGGTTACCAGAGTTTGCCCATAACTTCATCTGATTTTAAAAATGTCTCAGCCAACAGTGAACCAAAAAAGTCAAAACTATTAGAATTATGTGTTAGGACCTTTTTTTCCCTTTTCAATAAAGTGAGGATCTTAGTGGCTAGCACAAGAGACAGAAGAAACTTTGACCAGCTGGGAAGATCTCAGGGATTTGTAAAACATATCCTCAGCTATCAAGAACATCTCCTGATGGAGAAGTTCTAGTCCTGCAGGGCTAGACTATTGCTTCAAAAGGCTAACAATTCAAATCTTAGCTGGCAGCTAACTTCTTTCAATAGATAAATGGTTTTCTTTGCAATTTACCATATGTTTCAGTAGTCCAAGAGCGTGGTTAAAAAAAAAAGAGTGTTATTTTCATGCTTTTTTTTCAGCAGAAACCTGTCAAAGATGCCAGAGAATAATTTAAATCTCCTGTTTGGTATTCTACATTTAACTCCTCTTCGTACTACTCCCTTTTGTCAAAGTGGCATATTTATAGCAAGTATTTTGCATCACGAAAGAAACCCTTTCAACAAGCAACATCTATCTTCCTTTTCAAAATACATACACATAAATACAAGTATGATAACTGCAACCCTTATTATTTCAACTACTTTTCAGTACCTACTAACTAAATGCAAGATGTTCTTTGATCTCCACGCTATATTACATTTATTCATGTTTATTTCTTCTTATTTGGTTCTGAGGAATATACTTTGCTCCCCAGCAAAGTTCCAGTTCAGCAAGGTAGGTGAGAACTGTCAAGTCTAAATTATTGGAAACTCAATCCTGCATAGATGAACAGAAAGTTGATCTTTCAGTCTCACAGTTCTGCAGAGTGAGGAACAGTTTGGTATCTTGCACATGGGAGTCCAAAACTGCTACAGCTAAAATTCTGCAGGGATTAAAAGATGTTGCTTTGTTGTGTGTATCAGCTTGCTTGGTAGAATTATGATTTTGAGAAATAACACGATTAATCCATTTTGTTTATTTTCCTAAAACATTAAATATTTGGTAATTGATTAAAGTTCACTGAAACAGCACCAAGGGCAGCTTTATAAGCAGGTTTTGGAAAGCAAGCAAATGCTCTAATACTCAGCAGTGTGGCCTGGCAGGCAAGAGGGCAACCCACAGCCTTGGGTTCACCAAGCACAGCATCACCAGCTGATCCAGAGGGTGATTATCCCACTGCATCCAGCCTGGGTGCTGCCTCACCCCGAGTACCGTGAGCAGTTCTGAGCCCCACAGTTTAGCAAGAATGTGAAGGTCCTTAAGTGCATCCAGAGGAAGGCAGCAAAGCTGGTGGTGGGATTAGAAGGAAAGTCCTGTAAGGAGCACCTGAGGGCCCTGGGCTTGTCTAGTCTGGACAAAGGGAGGCTGAGGGGTGATTTCACGGCTCCCTACAGTTTGCTGAGGAGGGGAAGTGGAATGGGAGGTGCTGATCTCTTCTCCCTGGTATCCAGCAATGGGAAGTGTAATACTTTTGTCAGGGGAGGCTCAGACTTGTCATAAGGAAGCCTTTTTTCACAGGTAGTTAAACACTGAAGCAGGCTTCCTAGCTTGCAATTGTTTAAGACACATTTAGACAATGCCATTAATAACATGCTTTAATTAACTTCTGGTGAACCTTGATATAGTCAAACAGTTGGATTAGATGACCACTATAGGTTACTTCCAACTGAAATATTCTATTCTACTCTAAATTGTGGGAAGAAAAATAAAAGTTTGAAAACAAAAAATCCCCCTAACAACAGATTCACATACATTTCCTATTATGTAACATGTTTACCACCTGAGCTTTTAAGATGAAAACACAGAATTATTTTTTTTGTGACGAAGTGAGTCAGCAGAACACAGAAAGTGTATGAACTAGTTCTCTGTATTTATCAGTCACATTGTTTTGTCACAATGAATAAAGCATTCCCAGCTGTATTTTCTGTATTTATTGCAAATGAGATCTAAAAGAAAATTTTCAGCACTAAAAAAAGTAGGTCATGTTTCTTCCTTCTCATTAGCTTTAAGCAGCAAAACCCGGTGGCACAGGAATATTTATCTACCAGAATGGATAAAAACACCTAGCAATGTGTTACCAGGAGACGTAACAAGCAATTAGCCTGGTTTCATCTGGGTGGGGTCTTAGTTCTGTCAGCTCAAGATACCAGTTCTTCTGGCCATCTCCTGCCATAACCACAAGCTGCACCCTCTATATTTTGTCGCTCACAGCCCCTAGCCCAACACCCAGGTACACGAAGTAGCTGCTCCAGCTACTTCTGAAACCAGAGCCAGCGGACGCAGAATGTGGATCCAGAAGATGCCACGTGCAGCAGACTCCTGACAGCAAGGCAGAGGGTTTAAGGCATATTAAGGCAAGCTTGGGGACTGCAGTACTGTCTAGCACAGCAGTGACATGCTGGGTTTAATGCAGAATCCTGTTCCTACATAAACACAAGGTCACAGCCATATTATTCTCATACAGGTACTAATCCTCCTCCATGAATCTGGGGGAGTAAGTGCCCTTGACCACTTGGAAAAAACAACTAGTCTTTCCTTGAGAAGGACTATGCTTGCATTTACTTGTTCTCTCACCCTAAAGGAGCAGAGATACTATGATTCCAACACGCTCCCAAGAGTTTCAAACACAAGTTTGTGAAATAAAGTTGTCAATGCTTTTGCTATTTCTTCCTGAGAGTTACTATCCACATAGCACAGACAAGTCGTTCTGCCAACTACAGATATACACACCCCTGACAATGCACTTTTAAAAAACAGCACTAACAGCAGTGCAAGTCATCCAGATTTTGTTGTGCTACCTTTTTGCAGATATTTACAGGTTTTCTCAGCACTATATGAAACTGCAACAGAAAAATTCATTGTGACTCAAGACAAATGTCGTATTTCAGACAAAACTGGACTGTATTACTGCAACATTTTCTCATGTTTTGTAAGGCTAGGAGGATGGATTTTTCTAAAGCAGGGCTGACTGCCACTGCTATTATTCAGATCAGTAACAAAATTATCTTTGACTCAGCTGAGCAGAACAAGGTTTCTAACCTTATTAATAAATGTCAACATTATTTCTCTTTCAACAAATGCAACAATATCTGTGTAGCTTGTGTGTTTTTGCAGCTCTGTATCTGTAAATTCTCTTTTCTTTCATATTTCTGCAGACTCATTTCTTAGTGACAAGGTGCATCCCCAAACACAGCAGCCATCTGATTATTATCCCATAAAACTGCAGACACATCTCCTGTAAGGTCAAGAGAAGTCACCTCCACACAGCCAAAGGTACTGCTGAACACCACGCTGCATAAACCCACTGACTTCCAGACTTCCCTGGGGCCTGATGCTGGGAACCTTTACTAGAAATCAGACCTTGCTGCAGGCAAGCCAGTTTGATGAGCAGGAAGGGACTGCTTGCACATCAGGGCCTTCATAGCAGCTGTCTTCTTTGATCAAAAACTAGTTTTCTATCTCTTTTCTAATTTTAGCTTCCTAGCTGGTTCCTACTGAAGAATGTGATGGTATCTACATCCTTCAAATGCCACTCCTGTCTCTGTTTCTACATAAACCTATCAGATCACTCAATTAGAGATGTTTCAGAAAGACTATCTGGCCTTAGGAGATGCAGATCCAGATCAAAGGTTTAAAGCATACTTGAACTGCATTTCTTTAGATTGGACAGGGATGATAATTTCACTAACCCTGCAGCAATTTAATGACAGGTTTCTGTTGCTGATGCTCTATTGTTCATCAGATCAAAGGAAGCTTCCTTTCAAATGAAGGCACACAAAAACTCACTTGATTTTTTTCTGAAAAACACAGATTAAGAAACCAGTCTTTAATTGATTTGTAATGTTACGACTAAATTGTTCCAAATAATCACTCATAAATATTTTAATAGCACTGATAATACCCAATATCATCCTCTGCAGCATACCGCAATGCCAGGAAACAAAACAAACTTGTAAAAGTTTTAATAGAATTTCCACGGTTCAAGAATGTATACATAAACATACATATATATATCCATATCCACATCCATATATGGATATTTGTATTTCTACATATATATGCATGCATGCAAAAGTACATATCTACCTATGCATATTCAAACAAAATACAAGTTGATACATATGCAAATATCACTCCCAGGCATTAACTTCCGCAAGTTTATTCCTTGCAGTAAAATGACAAACACCTTGTGTTTTCCCACTTTGTCCTAGCAGGAATGATGGGTATTAGTTATCCAGGGACAGAACAGCAAAACCAACAATAACAAATCCTGGAACTCTTAACTGTGAAGACAAGTTCTGTCCTACCCAAGGCAGATGGGCAGCAACAGAAGGGCATACTGTCTCTGATAATTCACTTGGCTTCCTGAACAAACTGCATCTCCTAAGAACTTCTCTTCAGAAATCAGCTAGCAAGACAGTTACTCCCTTTTCTTTGTACCAAATTCAATTACAGTGAAGTAGAATATTAAATTTAGACTAAATAAGCTTGTTTTGTTTACTGATGTAAATCGATTTTCCCTTCCCCCACTAATGAGATAGAAATAACTTGTATTGAGTAGGTTCCTCATCACTGTAGCTCTTAATACCACAAAAGGAGGATACCCACATGCCTTAGACTCAGCCCCTTCAAAATGGTGATAAATATCTTACAGTAAAGTAGCACACTTGAGTGGAAGAAGTGCCACAGCTTTGAACAGAAGAATTAAAAGATTTCACCCCAAAATACTTCACAGATGGAGGTCTACAGCCCACATAAGACAAGAAAGGCAGTTTTGTGATTGTGTTCTCTAGCAATAAGACAAACTATGTTAAATGAATTGCCTATACAATATTTATATGTCAGTCACTGCTTCTGCTCAGTCACCAACAACTTTGGGTCATTCCTTGAAAGATCAGGTCACCCTTTGTTCATCTACACAAGACACACTGAAATCTGATGTTTTCAGAAATGACAGGCAACAGTGACTTAGGTCTCTGAATTGAGTCCATCGGCACATCCAACAGGTGCCAACTAAACAACAAACCAACCTCAAGAGAGATTATGGAAACAATATCTCAGCTACTGAGGAATTCAGAAGCTGTTCTGAGCTTTGGCAGCTATCTGCAGACCAATTTCATTGACAGGCACAGGTAAGAAACACTACCACTGCCTCTACATTTACCCTCACCTTGCCAAGGAAGAAAATTTGCCAACTTAAGGGACTTGTGAAATGTTAACTATCTTCTGTAAAATTTATTTAAAAATTAAGCTGTTAAAAAACACTGACATACTTGAACATGGTCATGCTTTTTTGGATACAGAATAGATTCCATGGAGTACTGTGTTTCTGTGTTCATTACTCTTCTTAGCAAGCTTCCACACTACAAGGAAAACAAAGACTGCAGCACTTCCTTTTGGACAGACTCCCCTGGGGGCCAACACTTGAGGCTGCAGGTGAGGAAGCTGTTGATCTTAGAGTACTTGCTAGCAAAGACATACACTCTGGGTTACCAGCTCAGTGACAATTTTCTATCTTCAGGTTGCACTCAGATTGATAAACATAAAAGTAATACTGTTATTATACAATGAAGAACTTCCTTAAATGCTATTTTTCCAGAACTCCCAATTTATGAACATTCCTGAGTAACTTGTACTAAAAAATTGCATGCAAGTTAGCTTTTACTTCAATATTCTTTTTCATTTATTATAATCAAATTCAGTTATATGCAACATCCAGAAATCACTGGCATTATGACCAGAATCAGGAAAAATAATTTGTAGACTTTAACAATCTGGGTGGAAGATTAAGGAGAACAGGTTACTATCAGTGAAGCATGTCCACCTGGGGACTTGTACTCTATAGAAAAACAAAGGGGAAAAGTCTTCATAACCTCAGTCAGAACAATACCTCCTTTGAAGTTTTATTACAGCTGATTGTAATCAAAGGTCAGTAACAAACTTTCTGCACATGACACTGTGTAGTCCAAAGTGTGTTTTTAAAGTAGCATTATTTCTGACATGATCTATCTGCCAAGAAGAAGTGTAAATATTTGAAAAGCACTAGAGCATACAGGAATGGTGCAACAGTTAGGTACTAAATACCATACACAAATTCAACTGGCATCCTTGTGACTAGGGTTCACACTCAGCTCCCTCCTGAACACATTCCTCAAGTGATCTGAACTGCTGTTCACATGCACATAGTTCTCTCCATCACAAGGCAGAAGAATGGAACTAGAGTTTAGACTTATTTGGAATAAAGACCTGAAACCTAGATGCAGACACTGAAAGGTGAAAACCAGCTAAAGCCTTCAACATTGACCTCCCTACCTCACAGAATTCAGTCATGAGTGAGGCTCTCAGGCTCTCTCTGCCACAACCCTGCAAAATAGGACTGACAGAAGCCAGCAAAAATGAATATGAGTCACCTGACTTGATAATAAGAAATTTGAGGAAGAATGAAGTCAAGGGACTAGATCCAGGGAGTCCCCACATCTCTCCTATGCACCCACTGTAATTGCTAATGTCCAAGACGTGGATACATGATGTGTCCAGTGACTGAGCAAGGATCCAGCTAGCTTCTTTCTCCTGTTATCACTGCTGTGGTTACAGCAGTGCTCTGTAGGTGCACAGCCAAAAGCACCACCACCTTGAACAGGTGAAGTGACACAGTATGATGTTCGTGTGGGATTCATAAATCAGGCTTTGAGGATCCAATCCAACAGGTGTATCCTCAGCATGCTGACAGATGTAGACAACACTGTGATTAAGCACTTAAAATATGCTGTTTCCCATGTAAATAATGCAGGATCACTTCCAACTGTAAAGATTATTGTCTCATTTCTGAAAAGCTAGCTTACCTGCTGCTCTGATCTGATTTTATGAATTTCAAATATTAAAAAATCATTATAATATTTAAAATTTTAAAAGCTTATTATTTTTTTAGTTGAACTTGCATAAATCACATGCAACAAGCTGTAAGTCCCTCCAAATGACCACCATAACTAATACTGTTTTCTCAAAAGGCACTTTTATGACTCAACCAAATCACTTTCGGTTTTGACTGTAATACTTTTGGGGTAAAGAAAGGCAAACAAAAAAAAAAGTTAAGATGGTGGATATTCTAGAAGTGACATATTCTAAGTTAACTTATTCCACAACTCCAACAAGAAGCACAATCTTTCTGAGGAGTGCTATGACAAATGTTGAGTTACAATGACTTTTTACAAACAAGGGTGGAGTTGAAATTCATCATCCATTGGAAACCAGCTTACCCTTAAGAATGCTAGCACTGTATTCGTCTCCATTACATTACCCAACAACAAGTGAACCAAACAAACATGACTACAATTATTCTGACATTCCAAAGTTTTATAATGTGATTTAAAGTCATTCCAGGAAACAAAAAATCCAACTCATTTGACCTCCATAATACGCTTAATCAAAAAGAGAGCTTTAGTCTCATAAAACCAATATTTGCTATAAAAACAATTTAACAATAACTGTACCTATCTTATCAAGCTTCCTAGTAAAAAAATCCATAATCCTCTTCAGTCACAAGAGTCAAAGTCCAAGTTTTGGTCATTTAAAATAGTCTATTCTTTTCAGGTTGCTGCTGTTCCTCCCCAAACTCTCCTGTCCTCTCAAACATGTTCTCCTGAAGAATGTGGTTGAGCAGCACTTATCTTTGTGAACTAAAAAGAATTCATTTCAGTGACCTGTTTTTCTCATCTTGTGAACATACAAAAATTTCAATGGAAAATTGTTTCACACATCTCACTAGTCAAAGTAGATTGTACCTGTTGTGCCATCATTTCACTAATTTCCCTATATTATCTGCTCAGCTCAACAGATGAAGCTTCAACAAATTAATACCACAAAGGAGAAAGTACAAGTGAGGCAGCTGTTGAAGGTTCTCCATTATTTAACAGCTCTTCAGTGACATTCCCCTTACCTGATCTTCAGCCCTCTAACTGCAAGACTGAAGTCTTCTCTGGTTTGGCATTTCTAGATAACAGCAGGAATTCCAAATTTAAAGTTACTTAGCTCATACTACCAGCTTCCTGATAAACGTAAAGGTGCTTTAAACCGCTGAAAACCATTTAACTATGAGTCTGCATGTAGTACAGTAATACAAGTGTAAATTCTTATTGATAGACTGGATAAAGTGAAACAGATAAAATGACAGTCATCTGTGAAACATGAGCATAAACTATTTCCTGAAAACAGTGAAGTACTGCTGAGGGAGAAAAGCAAAGGCTACTTTTAAAGTAACCCTTCTCTTAGGCACAAAAGAACATTGATTGTCCTTATCAGGGAGGAGCAGCAAAGCCTGCCTCCCCAGCCCTACAAAGAGCTGCTTGGAATTCGAGACACAGCTTACCAACACAAGTAGAAATTCAGGTCAGAAAGAGCAGGAGACAGTAAGGCTTGTAGAAACATGCCTGTCTGCCTATTCAGAGGCTTCGCACTGCGATTCGATTGAATCTGCCTAATGCATGCTTAGAACAACACGAGGTGATTTAGAAAGGTACCCGCACGCACAGTGCCTCCCTCCTCCCTTCCCACACCAAGGTCTCAGAAACTTCTCCACAGCGTCCCTACAGGCTGAACCCCCTGTCCAGCTTCCCTAAACACCGAAGATCAATGTTTCCATTCCGGCAACAGCTACCTTTTGGGATGTGTGAGTTATTTTAAGCTCATGAAGCATTTATAGTCACAAGTTTTATAAAACAAACAAAAAGCAGTTACAACAATTAACCTCTCGGGGGCCTAAGAACTTTCAGATGTTTGGAAGATGCTGCAGGGAGAACTCCAAAACCAAGTGAAGGGCAAATTCACATTATTCTTGGCTCCTTCTCATTCGCTTCAATTACTTCCTTTTCTCACTCTTTGGAATGACCCTCAAAATACTTTATGCACTACACTCTTATAATTATGTATGACAATTATATATTTTTATCTTCTTTAGCCCAAAACAAATTACACCAAGTATCAAGATCAATAAATACTTTAATAGTTTCTAGATAAAGTTATATTCATGCAAACTAAAGCCTTTTCTGAGTATACAATCAGTGTATTTCTCAGGAATGCTTTAGCCAAATGCCTATCACTTGACCTGGGTATTCTGAAGATTTCAAAAGGAGTCATACACAGAGTTTAGCTCGTTATATTTGCCAAAACAAAAGCTTACTCTAGAGACTAGACGGACTTTCCATTTTAAAATAAAGAGTAATTTAACAAAGTATCTCTAGAGAGATTGGAAAAATAATTACGTCACAATGACACTGCTTTTTTTGTCAGTCAGTATTACATATAGAAGTTTCTGGTCAATTACAGCAGGTCAGATACTAATCTGAGAAATATCCACTCCTATAAGCAATTAGTCTACAATTTGAATCAAGTTGACTTACAGGTTATAAACCATTTTTAGTAGGAGACAGAGTAGGATCTATATGGGGTACTCATTTTTTCTCAATGGGGCAATATTCTTACTCATGAATTGCACAGGACCCCAAAAAAATAGCTGATGTAGTGCTGAAGGAGATGACAATTGTATGACTCAAACACGTTTTCTTTCCCTAATGTTTAGTTCTAGAAGGATGATAATAAGTTTAAAACTTCCCTTAAAACTGTTTAAAGACATGAAATACAGTAACCACCTTCTTCTCCAGATGCAGATTCCCACATAACTAGCTAATAATAGTGTTTTCTTCGTCATTTTCCTCCATCCTTAGCCTGGATCTAAGGACACCCCCTGCAAAGCCTACAGAAAAAAAGGAAAGCCTCCGTCATACAACACTGAGAACAGCAGGAACCTAGCCCATAATTAAAGTTCTTAAATGCTATGACAACACAGATGAAATAAAAAAAACCTGACAGAAAAGAGATGTCAGAGCTCTGGCCCTTTATAACAGTACCTTTAATCACTGAATCATCTGTTCTGCTCTGGTTAGGCTACACTCAGATGTATTACTGACCAGATGAAGAAAGTTTACTATCACCAGCATGCAAACTGGTGATATTCTACCCATATTCTGTCATTTTCTTGTTGTCCAACACAGAAAAAAAGTCAGCAAGAGAACTGATGTGCAATTTAAATTGCTTGTCAAACTCAGATTTGGTTTGCTAGGTTAACAGATAGTTATGAGGATTATATTGCTCTGCTAACTGCATATGTACCTTGCAGGCAGACAGGGGAAGGAGAGAGCAGAGTCAAAAACTCCAAGCAGTAACCTCCTTGCAGACTGGAGATGGGGGTGACTGAACTATGTGGCCCTTTTCTACCCCTCCAATGAAAACAAAATACAAAACTATGTATATTGTTCAGCCCATGGGGCATGAAACAGAAACTAAAACCAGCAATGCTACACTACCACAGCATGAACCAACTGCCCATGCAGGGAAGATGATGTTTCTCTTACGGATGCTTGATGAAGATGGATTACAGAGTTCTGAAGATGCTGTGTTTACTCAGTTGGCTACTGAAATGGATAATTAGTTTTTATTAGCTGTAATGCAGCCACTAAGCATTTTGAACACTTCATGCCAAAACATATGAGAACACATACCTGTCATCATGTTACTGAACTGAAAACTAGATCCACACGGTAAAAGGCTGAAGGAACTGAATACACAATAAACCTTCAGACAGGAATGTGCTACATCCTTCTGCAACACAGAAAGTGCTGCTGCCTCACTGCTGAAGCATAAAGAATATCAATTACATCTAAATCCTTTCAATGTTTCTTATTAAAGAACTAATTCAGTAGAATGTTTATGCCCTGATTTCCTTTACAGAAAGCTGTCACTTTATATGAAAATATGGAAATTCATAGGTCACACGCATAATTAATTAAACAAGAGAATGATGTACAAGCTTCAGTTAAACAGAGAACGCAGTGACTTCAAAAGCAAGTCTGAGAAGAGCTGTTCCTATTCCGGAGTATTTCTTAACGCAGAGAGGTGCTGGTGGCCTGCAGCTTGTCCCTAGGCTCTCCTTGTATTTATCTGTCCACCCTGCGGTGGGTGGAAGGCACCGAGGCACCGCACCCGCCCGGGCTCGGCTCCCCTCGGGATGTTCTCCCCCGCACCGCGGCGCTGATCGCCTCCCAGCAGGGAAAGTTTAGCCCCACTTAACGACCTCTAAGACCCTTTATACACACCCAAGGTTTGTCCCCTACAAAGGTTTCGGGGTGCTTGGTTTGCCAAAGGCAATTTACCAACTAGTTAAGCTTCGGCAGCCTTGCGGAGGAGAGTTGTCTTTTCCGCCCCCACCGCACACGCAACCGCGGCAAATTCAGCCCCGCGTCCCAGGGCAGCCCACGGACGGACTCGGGTCCGTGCCGGCGTGCGGGGACAAGGCTGGGAGCCGAGGGCAGGCTAGGCAAAGGGAGGACGAGCTGCCAGCCCCGCGCAGTCCCCGGCCCCGCAGGCTGAGCCCTGCCCGCGGCGGCCGCGCTCCCTTCCCTGCTCCCCGCCGCTCGCCCGCACTCACCGCCACCGAGCCCGAGGAGGAGGCGACGAAGACGCGGATCACCATCTTCACCTCATGAGCCGCGGCCACAGGAGCGCTCGGGACGGGGCAGCGAAGCTGCGAGGAGCCGCTCCCCCGCACGGGACGGGACCGGGGCCGCCCAGCTCCACCTCGCCGCCGCCCCCGAGCGTGACCACCGCCCGGAGCTCGCCCTGCCCTGCCCGCGCAGCCCCGCTCTCTCGGACGAGCCCGCTCCGGCTCCCGGCTGCCAGGAGCAGCGATAGCGGCGAGAGGCGGGGGTGTGTGGGCGGCGCGCAGGGACCGACGGGCGCTGTAGTCCTCGCCGGGCGGGGACAGCCGTAGCACGGAGCCGGGAGGGAGTCAGGAAGGAGCCTGCCCGCCCCCAGCTGCCGGGGAGACGGAGGCATGCGGCAGCCTGCCCGCCCCAGCCGCCTGCCCCAGCGCCCGGGGCTGTCACCGTGCCCCTGGGAGAGGCTGAGAGGGGCTCGTGCCGCCCTCCAGGTGCGCTGCCCGCAGGTCGAGGTGAACAACGCGTGAAATTGCTCCCCCCGCCAGGAGGGCTGCTCCTCGCTCCAGCTCAGGCTGCTCCTGGTCCTCCTATCCCATGGGGAGCCGCCAGATCTGATTCGCTGTGTCCGGGTCTGGCCCCTTGGTCGCCGCTTACTGCGGCAAAGGGACGGAAAATGAGCCGTTCTGGATAGGCAATCCTGTCAAAGCCAGCAACAGGGACAAGGCAGGAGAGGCAGGACACTGGGTGACAGGGCTGTCCTACGCCATATATCCCAAAGGAGTTAAACAGCGCTGCCCGTTTTCACTCCCTGGTACGGATGTACAGCTCCCAATATTGTCAGCTGTGGAACAGACGCTATTAATCATCAGGATAAGCAAATAACCCCAAATAACCCTTCATCAGTCAGCTCATCTGCAAGTGACCAAGGGCAACTGGGTCCTCATCAGTTTTTGGGTCTGTGAAGATGCAGACTGCCTTTAAAGTCCAGAACCACACAGCTCACAACCTTACACGTTACTACAGTCGTAACCCTCATCCTCTTGCTTCCCTGCATGCAGCCAGATGGTTGCTCATTCCTTCTGACTAAATTTCTCCCTCACACCTTTTCACCCCAATGATGAAGTGTGCTGTGTCATCCTCCTCCACACCTTTGCATTGCCCCTGCCCTCAGTGAATTTCCACTGTTCAGACTAAGCACAGACCTCGACTTGCTGTTAAATATATCCTTAAAGCTTGTTGTACATTTTAATATTGATTATTTATTTTGAAATCCTGAATTTCTTGAGGAAGATACCTAGCAGGAGCCATAAAACTCTCAGTACTCTCTTAGAGCTTGATTTATCTTGTGGGATTCATTGAAAAGCTTTCTACTGATTTCACTGTCCTCTGGACTGGAGCTTAATATCAGGAATATAAAGTCCTAAAATGGGAATTCAAGTACCAATCTTGCAGGGATGTATGCATTACTTTGCTTTCATGAGAGTGCTTGCTGAAAGAAAAAAAGAGTAAACTTCATTAGAGTGCACTTAGGTACAAAGGTTGAGATTTTCTGGCTTCAGTGCTCCTGTCTTCACTTGAGCATAACTTTTACTATGGGAACCACAAACTGGTGATCAACAAGGGTTTATTGTTTAATTGCTGCTGAATGACCAGGAAAAGCAGCAAAGGAGACAAACTTGTTTTTATGTTGGTTTGTAAGGCAACACCAAGCAACTTGTTAAAATTCTGTGATAGGTGGGTAATTATAGGAATTTGCTGGAAAATTCCCATTACCTTATTCAGTTAATTTCCTTCAGGCTGCAGGATTATTTCTGACAACAAATTTTCCTGTATTTCTCAAAGTTTTTCTTTACAAGATGGAGGTGCTTACTTCCTACTTATTTCTCTATTTACTCACTACTAGAAAATATTGGGTTTAATATTCTGTTTTGGTCGTACTCTCATTTTATGAAACAAAATCAGGGCAACTCACTGCAGCTGGTTGTACATGATCCACTCACAGCACTAATACATAGCTTTAAACTATAATATTAATTAAGTCCTGCTCACTAATATAGTTCATAAATACTGCAAAGCAGAAAAAGTTACACTGATTCTGAAGGGTGCTGGACACCTTTAACTCTCACTAAATAGAAGAGAATGCTCCTACATCTCAGAGACAGCCTTGACACATAACCAATAACCCAGAGAAATCATGTGGCAATAGCATTATATGGAAAAAGCATGAGCTGTAAATAAGAAAATTAGGAATTCTAAAGGGACTGTAAAAACTGTAACTAAGGCATTTTTTAAGATTGTTTCCTCTTCATAAGAGAATCCTCTATTTTGTTAGCTCCAAAAGCCACAGATAGAGTCTCCTTTCCTGTGTGGAAAACAGACAACTTTAATTTCAGTTCATTTTAAAGTGCTTATAAGCTGCATAAATCCTCAAAAGCTATGGGGGAAAAATGACAGACAAGACACTGCACATTTTTCTTTTTTTACTGTTTTTAGAGTCTCCCTTTTGTTCCTGTAGCCCTTGGGTTGGTCATCTCCTACAGTTTGAATTTCAAAACAGAGTCTGAGCAGCTAAACTCATGGCCAGAGTTGATAAACTCAAATTGAGCTAAAGTACCAGAGCTCATGAAGATCTTCCCTCTATCACACTTGGCACAGTTTCAGCCAAAGCTTCAGCATCTTTATTCCACACATATTTAGTGTGTATTCCACACATATTTATTTGAGAAACCATCAAAGAGTAGGGGGCTCCCTGCCCACATGCAACTTGACAACTAATGCAACAACTTAATTAAAGGATCCTTTCAAACACTCTTTGGAACTGATTTTGAAAAATCTCAGCCCGTATTTCAATGAATTTTCTTGTATTTCTCAATTTTTAAGTACATTTATAATATTTTGGCCTAAAAATCTTGGACCTAGGACTTTTTGGTAACAATTTTGATGCAACATGGGAATTGAAAATCCAGACAGCTTTCTCATGTCTCTCTTTTGCCAGTCCTTCCATACACATAATGAAACTAGTTCATTGAGGAAGTAATCCAGAAAGTTAGGAAAAATAAATGTTACACTGAGAAGCTGAAGATTTTAAAGCTTGTAGAACAGCTTCTTACTTTATGTGGCTCCTAAGCAGAGAATTGTTCCTCTGTGGTGTGTAAAACCTATTGGATATCACTCTGTGATGTTTTGCATTTTCAAGTACTGTACAGGTTAAGACTGGACATCACCCTTTGTCCTGCAGCTGCTGCTGATGAATGTCCTGAGGCCACACCTGTAACTCCATTTCTATTGTACAGTTCTGGACGCTTGAAGACAAAACAATACAAACTTTGAGTTAAGTAGAAGAAATGTAATAAATTAAAAACATTGCTGAAATGATTTATGAGCAGTTTCCCATGTTTACAGGAGGTACAGAAAGACCGGAGTAGACAATGTGAATTTAGGGGAGGCAGGGGCAGTTTCTAAGGATTTTGTGGTAAGAATGATTCATTGTTATGCCAGATCTTCATGGAAGATTAAACAGAACTTTACTGCTGCTAAGGTAACAAAGTACACACAAACCCAAGGCTCATGAGTATGTGGAAACAGAAGTATAAAAGTACAACTTTGAACAAAGAACATCCTTGTTATGATAAAAGGTGATTGTATAGTAAGATGTATCAGGCATAGAATAAAAATACAGGAGAAAAAAAAATTATGTTCAGGACTGAAAAAATTGTTAAGGTGGCTTTATTTCCACCTGAAAGAAGCACTCTGTCCAAGGCATTTTAGAAGTTTTCTGGTCTGTAGGTTGTTGGTACCAATCAATTATTTCTCTGGGTTCTGTGAAACACTGCTAAGAAACAGTGAAGTCTCGTAGATTCTGCAACATCTAAATAATTTAAATTTCTAAAGAGGTCTTTATCACTTTTTTAAAATTCCAAGTATCAAAACATGTTGAAAATTACAGATTTAGAATGCCATTAAAGCTCTGAGAGTTCAGATCAATCTTTTTTTGGTAGAAATGTGACTTTCCATAGTACGGAGAAGAAAATGGAAGTTAAGGGGTAGAGAAGACGCATTGCTCCAGCTTCAACAGAGTATCATCAGCTGCTCTTGCACTGCAGAACACCAGAGAAAGATAACTGAAAGGCTCTAAACCATACAAAATGGCCAAGATAATGTAATGTAAGTACAGGACTGTTTCATTTGTTGAGTAATGGCACTCAGCGCAGTGGCTGATAGCTGTCTTGGCCAGACACAGCTTGAAAGCACATGAGATAATGCTGCTTGGAGCCCAACTCTCTGCATACATCCTAGAAGCCACTGTATTTTTAAGGTATCTTTTTGTTCACAGAAGTAACCAGGACACAATTTCTCCGTTGTGCTTAAATGCCTGCAGCTGTGGGCTGTGCATACTCTTATGAATCCTCCTCTACATGCACAACAGGTCAAGCAGCTCCTAGTCAAGCTCACTCTAGCCTTTGCAAAATTTTTTGGACGTTTTATTAATCATTGTTTCTCAATAACAAACTCAGTTTCATCCAAGACTCTGTTCTTTCCAGAACCTTCACAGTGGCCAGAAGTTTATATCCAGAGCATTTCTCAGTTTTTCCCACAGTCAGATTTTAGAGATAACATCCCAAGATAGAGTTCTTTCTCTTTTGAGTTGAATTACTCTGGAGATACGATGAAGCCCATGTGTTGAAGTAGGCTCTTGGGAAGAGACAGAGCTGGAACAATTTTGAGAAAGCTATTGATTCTTGCATTTACAAATTCATGGCATGTTGAGTAGAGAGGTACATCTGTTCTTCACTTCAGAATTATTTCTGTACCATCTCTTTATAACTGTCAGAAGAAAATAAACCCAAACAAACAAACAAAAAATTTTTAAATTCCAGAGATCTTAAGTAAATCTTCCTTTATGCCATTAAATCTAAATGTACTTAGATAATTACAAAGCTGTATGAGTCCTTTCTTCTCAGGGTGTGCTCTTTAGTTGAAGTCACAATCTGCTGCTCTTGAGTTAAAACATGACTAGTTTTAGTATCTGTGGCTGCTTGATTCCCTCCATTAATTCCTAATTCTAAGGAATTTGAAAACAAAAACATTTTCCTGTGAAGTTCCACATCTGATATTGGTCAGTCATCTGACTTGCTCAGTCAACAGGATCTGGAAATTAAAACACTTTTCATGTTCTATATAAATCAGTCATCACTCCTTAAACTTCCAGCTATATTGTGTAAGGAGTTCTAGAGTTTATTTTCTGCTTGGATCTTTAATGATCCACTGTAACTGAAGGTGGTTTCAGTCAGTGTCAAGCCTTCTACCTTGTCTACACTTTCAGCACAAGATACTGCAAGCAAATCAGGCCCAACAATGTCAAGTGCAGTAGGTTTGCATTCGTATTTCTGCTGATTTGAACAATCTTTAGTAATCTACATTGCTGCA
Source organism: Onychostruthus taczanowskii (assembly GCF_017590055.1). NCBI lineage: Eukaryota > Metazoa > Chordata > Aves > Passeriformes > Passeridae > Onychostruthus > Onychostruthus taczanowskii. The sequence continues at coordinate 7,342,597 of NW_024501348.1, forward strand.
GAGGGATGAAGGATGAAAGCCCCCACAAATCTCATTTCCCCATCTGCCATTCCAATGAAACCTAAATTAACAAGCTCTCAAGATGTGAAGTGCACTCAAAGAGCAGCCATGGAGCCTTACATTCCTGCCAGCCCTTTCCGGGAGGGATCTTCTGCCAAGCCCTCGGAAAAACAATCTACTACCACATTCATTTTGGCTTTTTTTCAGCGGTTTTCCCATATCTGTTCAGTTCCACTCTGACAAGGCACTTTAGAAGACTAATTTCTTGCAGGATACAGAAGTGGGTCGGCAATAATATTTACACATGCAAGGACAGAAAGAGTAATCTTGCAGAGAATAAGGAGCAGTTGAGTACATGAATTTTGGCAACTTGCCTGAAGTGTATGCACTAAATTAACTAAAAATAGTTACTATTTTTATCATATTTAGCAGTTTTTTAGTTTTTCTGTGTTCTCACAGAACAGAGAGGTGGGAAAGCATCTCAAACATGGAAAGCTGATGTAAATTTGAGGGCAAGGATTATGTATGCTCTGCATTTCAAGCATCGGTTCAAGGCCACAGATGGAGGCCACTCTCCCACTGAGGGGACACAAGACTCTACTCGGTCACAATTTTGAGATGATCTTTAGGAACCATCAGAAAAAAATCTTTGGTCCACCTTTAATCTTCATCTCAGAGGACAAAGGTGTCCCACGTGCAGCATGGGTGGCCCAGTAGTGGTCTGCTGGCCCCTACCCTGGCTGAGGTGTAGCCCATCGCTCTGCAGAAGCGAGAGCTGACAGAGCCCTTCCCCACAGACAGGAGGCACAAGCAGAATGAATTTAACTCCGTAGAAGCAGTGCAGACAACTACAGCCAACCTGCTGGCATTCTTCTGGACCAGGGGAGTGATACCCTGACATTGGGCATTGTTGGCTTCTTGGGAAGGGGCCAAGGAGAATGAAAGAGTGGAGAAATCACAGGGGTTCTGTTTCCCAAACTGGAAAGGGGATGACCCAATCTGGAGAGGGGACTAGCAAGTGGAAGCTGAAGCTGGTAGAGGGAGAAGGCAGAAAAGGAAAGAGTGGCAGCAGTAATTAGGCCTGTGCTGCAGACAGGCTGTATTGACCTACATGGGAAGTGATTGCAGGCTGTTTGAACTAAGATGACCCTTTACTGCCTGGACAGAAGATGAAGAGATATGGACTCAGAGCAGGAGCACGCAGAATGGAAACCAGGTGCCTGGCCTGGCACCATCAGGTTAACATAGATACAGCCTGTGCAACCAATACACTGAACAAAGGAACATGTAGGAGACAATGTAAGCCAAACAAAAAGTCAGGTGATAGGTAGAGAAATCATTCATGCCCTTCCATGCATCGCCTTACAAGTCTCAACCCTAACTGTTTTGAACTAAACATGGACCTGCCTGTCAAAGTAGATGTACATTTTGTAGTCTTTGGTAGTACAACCCTGTAAAATTTGCTTATTCCCTTTAGATTTGTAGAATAAAGTTGGTTACATTTTGCATTTCCATGTCCTGTGTTCTGCACAATGTTTTCCCTGATCAAATCTTTGGTGCAGCTGCTACTCTGTCTCAGAGCTACCTGAGATTTATTTTGCCCTGCTATAAAGGTACTGGGGAGGTAGTGGTTGGAAAGTAGTATTTTCCATGGGGGCTAATTAACCTGCAACTGTTGTTCAGTTGTAAAATGTAAAGTGGTGAAAATGCTAAATGGAATTTTAAGCACTTCCAAAAAGTCAGCTACAAAACTCAGTACTGTTACCCCAGGCCACATCTGATCTTACCATCTCCTCCTTGCAGAAAAAGAATGACATTTTTTGCATCCATGTTTTTCCACTGGGAGAACTGCTGGTTGACACAATAAGTATGTATGACTTTTGTCAGTGAAGGCTCAGCTTAGGCCAGCTTCCAGACTAGTCAGAGCATGAATTAGATTATAAGAACAAAAAGCTAATACAGCCCCATTTGTTTGGGGTTTTTTACTTAACTAGAAAAGGATGATGAAAAACATACAACTGGTCTTTATAGGAAATCTGTAAAACAATCATGGCTTGATCAAAATGAGAAGTTAGGAGAGGCTAGCAAAATTAATCTTGCTGCAAGAAATATTTTATCAATTCACCAAAACCATCTTCTCAATATATACTTTCTATTTCACTAAGCAACAGACATCATGCAGCCAGCAGGGTAAAGTCTGCTGCTCTGCTAATGGCATGGCAAGGGTAAGCATGTCAAAGCTGCCATTGATTTTTTTCTAAATGCAGCTAGACTGAACAAAAATTACTTTCAGAATAGCAGATATAAAATAACTAATGAAGGTATGGCCAAGCAACTATGCTGCTAAAGCTATTTTGACAGCACACCTGTCTCAGTCATAATATATTTTAGTCATGGTCAGCATAGGCTGCTCTTAGATAACTCCTGAAAAGGAAGCTACAGTATTTTAAAAACCTTACTTGTCTAAATTTTCTTTTTTGTATACAGGAAGTTGTCTTTTGATCACAATTTGTCCACAAATGAATAAATATGGTATAACAGTTCTATCAGACCCTAAGTGGGTGAATATTTGTAATGTCTACTTTCAACACATAAACCCCCTCCACCCCTCAACCAGTCGTATTTGAAAGAACAGGAGATAACTTTGACTCAATACTAACTTTTTAATGATGATAACTAAAGTTTAGGAAAGTCTGACGAACACTGAACTCAACACAATTGTGTCATAATTGGATGCATTATTTTTCAATGGAATCTAGATAACAGGATATGCAACATACCCATTCTCAGTGGTTTTGGACCACATAATAGGCTGTACTGGAGGCCAGTGTGAGGGGTTCCTCCTCACATCATCAGCGGTTCAAAGACTAGCAAGGGTTCAGCAAACACCTCATGGGAGAAGGGAAAAATATTGTTTCATATACCCACAGAGCCAGTTCAGATCTTTCATTTCGAATCCCCATTGAATCACTGAAGTCTGCAGCTGCAGTCTTTATTGCCTTTGAGTAGACCTCACTCAGACAAGTAGCATTCAGTGAAATAAATGGGACTATCTGCATGAAAGACAGATACTCCACAACATGGGTTGCAGATTCAGGCTGAGAGACAACTGTAAATCATCATGAAAGCAAGAGCAGACTGCTTTTTAGAATGTGACTGGCAAGGCCCTTACAAACCTTTTATTGCATGATCCAGTGGCGAGCCTAGAGAAATCGAGCTTGGTTATGATTTTAGCTGCCAAACTAGGTGCAGCAGGCAGAAAATCAGAGAATCATATGCATCCTGCATATCTTCTTGAAAGCAACTTCTGAGACACAGTCTCTCTTGCAATATTTATTTCAGGATCTTTCAATTTTGTCACTTTCTGCCATGTAGCCATTAAGCATGGCAAGCAGTAAATAAACGTTAAACATGGTCTTCATACCTCCAGACATCTCCATCTTACTCAGATTCAGCTTCATCTGTGGTATCTTCATGCTGTCTCCATGTTACTGCCACTTCCAAGGCTGGGCTGCATCGCCTCTTAGTCTGGAATTGTATCTGGTTCAACACACATGTTGAACCAATGAGAATGATTTTGATGAGACTAGGATATAACGAAGATCATGGCTGAAGATAGAGTTTCTCTCACAGGCTGGAATTCATGTATTAAGAATAAACCCTTTATGTATTCAGAGCAAATTTCTCATGAGACTGATCAAAAACAGTGCTGTGAGCTTCCCCAGGAACTAAGGGCTATTTATATTTCTTGGTACAAGTTACACTAACAAATAAAACCAAGTAAACTGGGTTATAATATTTCTCCTATGTCTGGAACTTGCTGAATTCCAACAGAGATAGGAACCTTTGTCAGTGAAGCAAATATTTTTTGTCTGTCACATGGAAATTCATGTCTTGTTTTAATATGGGAAATGAAAGACTGTTTCCAAATAGGTTTAGTGCCATAGAGCTGGTTCTTGCACAGAAGCAGCTCTCTTATCTACAGAATATTGGTATGGCCTTACTAAATTCAAGTTACATCTGCCTACATAATGTATTTTTCATATTTATATTTTTCAGGAATTCAGAAGACTAAAGGAGGAAAAAACAACAACAACTAAAAAGCAATCCTGCATACAGTCTTAATCTCAGCTCCCAACTCTCTGCTTCCTTCTGTGACCTTGGAGTTTTTTGCAGTATTGATTTGTAGCATTTCCTAAAATATTAGTTATTTTCTAAAGTTTTGCTGTCCTCTTGCTATTTTTTTTTGGAAAGGAAAAAAAAAAGTTTGTTTTAGTAATAATGAATGATTCATTGCCCCTACAGATCATTCAGGGACACCATTCATAGTTAATGATTAAAATGCAGTAATAAAACATGAAATGTTTGAAAGTCAACAGTGATGCCTCTGAAGATAGATCTTTGACAGAAATTGCTGACAGCATCAGAAACTCTACCTCTATAAATATAGTAACACAAACATAATAATTTTGCTCTTTTTTTTTCTTCTTCTTCTTTTGCCTTCTCTTCCTTGCAGGCACCTTTTGTATGTGCAGTTTCAGATCAATATTAATATTTTAGCAAGATGGCAGTTTGCCTATAATTTAATTTAGTATTTTTCTTTCTTCATTTAAATTTTTTACTCATTTTTAGCCTGCAGTGATTATTTGCATGGAAAGAAATTGTCTTCAAAGTCTATATTTAGCCTGATATATCGGATTAGAAATGTAAGCCAATCATCCAATGAGGTTAATTTTAAATCCTGTGGAAATTGAACCACTCTATTCAGTTTTCTCAGCACTGGCACCCAACTTGTGTGAGGTCATATGACCTTTAACTCCAATGTCAAATGTAATTTTCCACCAAAAGGAGTATATGCAATACTCTTAAAATAGTCATTTTAGAATTTATAAGGAGTAAAAACCTGAACAACAGCCTTTTTTTTTTTTTTAAGTTGATGAAAGCAGGGCTGTGATTGTGTTTTAAAATATGCAAAGAATGAACAGAAATTTCAAGATTAAAAAGAAGAAGCTTGTGCTCATTCTACTTTTTCTACCACAAGCAGTATTCACCAGTTCGTAGTTCAGGGTCACCCATGAATATTGGTACACCTGCATTTTAGCCAGTGTTGTATTTATTCTATTTAGTCAACATTAATATCAGTTAATACTCTTTTGAAGTTCTACATCTGCCTTAACTGATGCTTTCAGCTCAGTTTTTCCCCATTCTGCCCCTCCAAAAAAGCAAACATTTTGAATATTTTTTTTAAATAATTTTGTGATTTTCTTGGCAGTGACTGTCTAGGGATGACTATCACATTCATCATCTCCATCAAACCTATTTATATCTATTGGTTAAAATCCAGCTTGCGATCACTGAGCTGCAGATGGAGCTCCCTGAACAGCCAAGGAGGGCATGCATCCGTGCCAGGAACACTTGGAGTCACTGTGGAGAAAGGGCTGAGGGGATCTGTCATTACACAGTCTTTATCCCATCAGCCTCAGAGAGGTGGCAGAAAAAGGCAAAGACTGCTACCATACCTAAGTATTAGTGTCAGGACTTTCAGCAGGCTTCAGGGGTTTTCTCAAGGAAAAAAAAAATGAAATTTACATGTCATTAAAGACAATATACGGAGTAGATGTGATGACCAACTTCCCATGAACCATTAATAAAATATTAAATAGGTGTACTTTTAAAGTATGGAAAATGCAGGGAAGGAGTTCTTTTTAAAACATGCTTTTCCAGCAGAGCTTGTTAAATGAGATCAAGGCAGTTCTAACCTATAAACTTCTGGATGATCTGCGACAGGGATATTTTTGTTTTCTAGGGCATGGGCTCGCTTGAGTATTTCATTCCTCAAAGTGCATGAACAGGAACTGAAGAAAGGGTTTTAGAAAAGAAGGAAGACAGTCAGAATATTCTCCTTTAAGGCTATTAGCCATGGAGGAAGGTCCCACCCCTGTGCAGAGCTGCACTGGTTTCAGAAGAGCTCCAGTCCAGGTGGACATCAGGGTGTCTCCTCATGGAGCGCTGCAGAATTAGGCTAAACCAAACATATTTAATATGATCTCAGAGAGCTAAGCTGCTTATCACTGTGTGACAGATAATACATTATACAGCTGAGTGGCTAATAGATTAAACAGAGAAAGGCTGATGGCAGGGCATTTTCACTTCCTTTAGCTTACATTCTCCCCCAAGGAACAGCACTGTGAATTTGGAAGGTGCAGGAAAGATTCTCAGCTTCCTCAGCTTCTCCTGAAAACCTGCTTAAAAATATTTGTAAAGTAAATTCTGTCCTCTGTTTGTGAAAAACTGAGCAATCCTTAAAGCCACCGTGTTTCATAAATCTTGATATGAATGGATCCTAAACAGGAATAAGGAATTAGTAATTAGCTAAATGTGTTATTACAGGAAATCAGTCAGATGTTAAGAACTCTTTAGTTCAGTTCTTAAATTTCAGTTTCAAAAAGAGGTTTCAATCTACAAAAGTACAAAGGAAATATCTCTGCTAATGAAAAGATATCTATATTTAGTTGTACTGGTGTGTACAAGTCACTGATGATCCCTGTCCAGAACACTGCCTGAGAAGGATCAGGATTTCACGTTGGTAACTATTGTCATAAATCACATTAACAGAATGAACGAGCTAACAGCACTTGCATGAAAATAAAAAGGTGCTTTTATTTTCTGAATTTATATTTTAGGAAACTGTGTTTATTTACACAAACTATTTTAAATGTGTAACTCTGTCTCCTTCGCTGTGAAAATGTGACCACAGCCAGTGCCATGGTGTTCATGGTTCAGCCAGCTCTCTCCACAGTGATCCCTGTGCATGCTTTGGGAGGCAGCACAGGCCAGGGCACACTCCTGCCTTGGAAACAACAACACTATTTCAGAATAACTGCATTACAGACTAACATAGTTTGAAGGCACTTCTGGAGGCCATCAGTCAAACAAGCTGCTTAAAGTAGGAGCAACTATGCTGGGTTGCCTGGGCTGCATCCAGTTAAGGTCTTAATATCCCCAAAGCTGAAGACTCCAAAACTTTTCTGGGCATCCTTCTTCAGTGTTTGACCACCCTCATGGTGAATAATTTTTTCCTAGCATCTGGTCGGAATTCCCCATGTTGCAATGTACATTTAGCTGCCTCTCATGCTTCCACTGGGCACCTCGGGAAGAGTGTGGATAAATCTCCCCCACACCCAGCAGGTAACAGCAGACAGCACTAAGCTCCCCCTGAAGCATCTCTTCTGCAGGCTGAGAAAAGCCAGCAGCCTCAGCCTCCCCTGCAATATCTTGTGTTCCAGCTCCTCACTGGCTTGGTAGTCCTTTACAGGATTCAATCCAGGTTTTAGATGTTTTTCTGTACTGGAAATCCCAAGGCACATTGCTGAGTCATGTTCATCACTAGGACCCCAGGGCTTTTTCTGGGGAACTGCATCCTGGCCCGTGCATCCTGGCCCGTGCATTTCTGGGGAACTGCATCCTTGCCTCATGGGGTTACTCAGTCCCCAAGGGCGACTGTAGGGCCTGCAGAGTCCCACTGGCTGAGGCCACTGCTCCAGGGCCTGCAGAGCCAGCAGGGCCGGGCTGGGGCGGTGATGGGGTCAGCCCAGACGCCGCGGTCAGCAGGCTGCTCCACAGCCACGGTGCATGAGCTGAGGTGCCATGTGCAGGGCAGCGCCCTTGGCACAAGACACGCAGCTGTAAGCAGCTGCCGATGGCAAGCTTGGCCCCGGCTGCACCGCCTCCACAGCACTTTGGAGACCAGTCTTGTCTCCACGGGCACGGAACGAGCCCCCAGCCCAAGAGCCAAACCTCAGGAGTGGGAATAAACACCCAAAGTCCCAACAAACTCCATCCCTCGGCCAGCTCAGTAATAAAGACATTAAACAATACTGGCTCCAGCTTCCATCCTTGAGGGATATCTCCAGTTACTAGCAAACCTTTGTGAAAAAAGGCAACTGGATGAAAGGAAGAAGGACGAATTTAAAGGCGGGACGACGGTGTTTCCAACCGCTCCATCGCCTTTCAGGGCCGGGTTTATTCGCTGCCTGCGCCGGTGCTGAAGCCCCATCTAGAGCACCGCCGCGCTATTGCGGGAGCGGGCACCCGCAGCTCCGGGGCGGGCGGGGAGCCAGGGCGAGCGACAAAAACCTGCTTTAACGAAGTGGAGAAGGAATAAGAAACCGAAGGCAAAATGGCCTGCTCGGCAATCCTGTGCTTCTGCTGTCAGGGTCCCTGGCAATGGCACCGCGGTAATTTGAATTTCAGACCTCGTACAGAAAAAGTTAATGTTGAAGGACCTTTTTCAGGCAATAAATATAATCTTGGGTATGCTCGGTAAAGCTGCTTGGGTAACTACAGGCAGCTTTAGCTAGCAAGTGTCATCGAGCAAATGAAGAGAAATGCTGATATGGGATACTAATGAAGGAATTAACGGATTACGGGTTTATTAACGTCAGTCGACACAATTTCCCAGGAACCCAGACTGTCAAACAAATTTGATACTGTTTTAATGAGATTAAGCATTAGACTGATAATGAATATTGTGGCTGAAATAGTGTCTTTGCCAAATATTTGATATAATCTTGCATTAAAAAAACAACTATAAACAAAATCAATGTAGCATATTACATGTTAATTTTTAAAACCAGTCAAAAACTAGGTCATAAAAATACACTATAGCTGAAGTGTTTTCATTTCAAGGGATTGCATATTTTTCAAACTTATGGAAGAATCTTTTGGGTATGGATTTTTTCCACACATTTATCAATGCCCTTGAGGAGAACTGCATCACTGTACATAAAATTTGCAATATTACACACAAATTGCTACTAATGTGAAAAACAATAAAGGTAATAGTTCTATTATACAGATTGATCAATTGTTGAGATAAAAACATTGTCCAATTTTGTTAATTCAGATGTGATCAAAAATGCAAGCTCATGAACCTGAAAACCAAAACCAGAATCAAATATCTAGATCTGGGACTGAGTCCTAAAATGCAATAGGGCATGCCAAAACAAGCTGGTAAGAAGTAAAGGCTTTAATCAACAGCAGACAACTGTTGATGCCACAATAAAAGTCCTAATAATATATACATATATGAGATATGCATACATGAGAATTTAAATGACACACTGTCTTAGTACAACCAGTGTCATCAGCTCCAGCATTCCTTGTCCATAATATGTATTCTGGTATTGCAGAATCACAAAATGTCTGATGTCCCAGGGACCTCTCAATATTGTCTGAGCCAATACCCACCTGCTCAGGCAGGGTCAGCTATGGCAGGTTGTTCAGGACTGTGTCCAGTCACATTTTAGAGCATCTCCAGGGATGGAGATGTCCTCAGCCTCCCTAGGCCAACTTCTTGTCTTTGATTGCCTGCACAGTAACAAGTTTTTTCTTATGTTTAAATGGAATTTCCCATATTTCAAAGTGTCTCCATTGCTTCTTGTTCTGCTGTTGCTGAGAAGCACCTGAAACCTTTACCTTTACTCCCCACATCAGGTATTTACAGCCTCTCATCCATGAGATGCTTCAATTCCTTCATGGTTCTTCACTGGACCCACTTGAGTATACCCATGCATCTGTTCTACTGGGGTGCCCAGAACTGGTCCCAGCACCCCCAAAAGTGTGCTACCAGTGCTGAACAGAGGGGAGGGTCCCTTCTCTCATGAGCTGGCAGCACTCCCCCTCGCAGCCCCAGCTGGCACTGGTAGCAAGAGTGCACTTGTGTTTGTGTGTGTTAACAAGGGTGCTTGTGTTAATGTTCATACCTCACACATGATATATCCCAACACAACTTTACCTACATCTTGTGTTCAACCAATCTGCACCTAATTATCTCCCTGGTACAGGTACCCAGCTTTCCTTGTTAATGCTGATGCTGTTCCATATTGGAAGTGACCTTGGAGGTGGGATCTAGTTAAAACCATGAGGGGTAAGCTAATTTCAGCATCCTGCCCTGGGAACCCCTCCAGCCTGCTTAGCCATAATTATTCACCAAGTGACAAGTAGTCAGTGTCAACTAGGTCTCACAGGTTGCACTTTCAGAGCACTGAGGACACAACCCACCAGCTCTGGCAGACACTGTTAAGGTCATTTATCATATAAAATTCCCACTTCCCTAGAAGGGCAGCTACAGTCACAACTGAAGATGAGTTTGACTCAGAAAAACACATGTACCCCAGAATACCTGAGATACAGCCTCTCACCTCCTTCTGTAGGCTCTCATAAAAGTAAGCATATTTCATGTTTAAGGTAGAAGCACTTCCTTCCACTATTAAAAAATGTGCATTTTCTTGCTTGCAATTAGTTCCAGCTTCTCACCACTAAGGTTTATTACACCTTTCTACCTCTGGACTAAAAGTCCTCTACCAAGAGGAACAATAGAGCTCACCATCAAACAATCTCTCAACCTTTATTAGTATTTCATCTTTTCTTGGGTGTCTCTCCGTGTAACATGGAGTTTTATGTATCCCTGGTGATTCTTGAAATGTGTTTGTGAAGCCTTTTCAGTTTTTCAACACCTTTCTCCAAGTGTGGACACCACAACCGCCTACTTTAGTTCAGCCAACAAGTTTGACTTGTGGCACAGAAAGGTATGATGCCACTTTTATCTCCAAACTGTTATCTCCTGCAGCACCCAGGGAATGAACTGGACTAAATCTCCAACAATCAACTCTTCTTATATATATTTTTTTTTTATTATTATGACTTTAACCACATGGTGACCAGAAAAAGTTAAGGCAAGTGAGAGTAAAGCCTATTTCACAAATTTGTTTGGATGGACATATCTCCTTTTTCATTGATGATATGAATTGTCAGAGGACTAGACCCTCAAACCCAGCATTAGCTTTTGTAAACATCCCTAGTACAGTCCTTCAATCTGTCTGAGCAGACCCAGGATTTTTCTTTGACTCTGTGAAACATCCCTCCCCTGCAGTCCAGGTTAGTTCAGTCATTGTCCTTGCTTTTCTGACAATTACACAGTGACTGATCTCATTAGTTACTAGGTTTTAGAAGAGGACTGACAGTTTTGATTATAAAACAGAAGAAGGAAAAGAAATTCAGAAAGAAGTCTTCATCAGTCTAAGCGTCCTTGAAGCACACTATGGAACTGTATGGAGGCACAACATTAATAGTGTAATATTCTAGCATTTGGGAAGGGGGGAACTTCAAATCCTGAGACAAAAAGCATGTTCACAGAATCACAGAACATCCTGAGCTGGAAGGGACCCACAAGGATGACTGAAGCCAATGTTATTTAGTACTAATAAGGAGGATTCCTGTAAGTTGATTAATACATTGCAAGAGTTTATGCACTGCAATCTGTAAAGGCTCAAATGCACCCTACAAAGGATTTTAACAAATCAAGGATATGAAGTCAAAAATGCTGTCACCAAGCTGCTGTTTTACTCAGTGGTGCCCAAAGTGCCCAAGGCACATGTTTGGCTCAGAGGCATCTAAGCCTTCACAGTGATGGGCAGCTCTTTTGGTCATATCTCACAGATAATTTGTCTGCCTACACCAGAAGTCTGAGCTGGGGCACATCCAAAATCCAAGGACCCCAGTTTCAACTCTCTCCTATGAATGGGTTCAAATCCCTACCTCCTACTTGTCCAGAGTCTGTGATACACAGGACTGTAGGCTGAGATTCTGGCACTTCTTCCTCATGGGAACAATTCCATTTTGGAAAGAAAGAAAGGAAAGAAGAAAGAAAGAAAAGAAAGAAAAGAAAGAAAGAAAGAAAGAAAGAAAGAAAGAAAGAAAGAAAGAAAGAAAGAAAGAAAGAAAGAAAGAAAGAAAGAAAGAAAGAAAGAAAGAAAGAAAGAAAGAAAGAAAGAAAGAAAGAAAGAAAGAAAAAGCAAAAAATTTGATTACATGATTAGGTGTCTAGAAGTGGTGTGAGCTGTTCTGATCTCTTTCTGGGCTTAACACTACTACTCAAGGTGAGTCTATGTTCTGAATAGATTTTTTAAAGGGCACAATTTTTATGTGTAACTGATGCAATAAAACTGTCTTCAAAGCAGTTCACATTGAACACTGAGCCAAATTTATTTTGATATAACATTCATTCTTTTTGCTGGCATCAAAGATGCATTTGACCTCATTCCTCTACAACATAATGTATATCACAAAACTGTACAGCAACAGAAGAAAATTCACTTTCTATACTAGCAATAAAAATTAATTTTAAAGCCAAAAGAGATGGGATATTCAGAAGCAACATGCATTGTGTATGATTAAAGAACTTTTTCAAAAGTATTTAGTCACTGCTTTTTTTTCTTCTTTTGTCAAAGACTAATGTACATATTGTGAATATGAAATTGCAGCTTATGAACAAGCAGCAGAAACAAGTCCACAGATGTCAAGTTTGTCCTTCAAAAAGTGGTTTTCTGGAAAAATGTTATTAAAACCTTCCAAGAACAAATGCAGCATTTAATATAAAACTGCCAGATCCTGAATAATATGTGTGAAATTTTCCTCCCAGTAGCACATGTCTTCCAGAGAAAGATGTCCTTAACTGAAATGTCTCCTTCAAATAATATCTTTTTCCTAATGAAACATTCAGTACTTGTTTGCTCAGCATCTTCTCCACCTTCCCAGGCTTTACTGGGCTTTTTTGTAATTTAAATTGCTTATAAAACACTTGTTGCTAGACCATTCGCAATAATTACCTTGTTTTAATTTGTGTCCCTGCTAAAACACACCTATATTCACGACATAAGCTGTAAAAGCTTCGCATTATAGTAACGGAGCACCTTATTTTATTATGTGGAAGTGTTAACTCATCACATTGTAAATTGTATTCCTGTGATTCAAAAGCAATCACTTCATGTCATTCACTTAGTATCTCTCCACAAGGCAGCTGTGAGCTCAAAATCCAAGCAGGTATACTGACACAAAGAATTCTGATAAATTTGTAAAACATCTGAAATCAACAGTGCTGTGAAGTATACATAAACATTTTTTTCATTGCACTCTATCTGTCCTTTAATATTTCAATATTTCACAGCCTTGGAAATTTGTATTGTTAAAAACAAATCCCCATGAGAAATGCCCAACGTGCTTCTTTTATACATCCTCAAGTTCAGCTGAGTTCACGGAAGCCCTTTCTCCGGTGCCTGTCAGAGACACAAAAGGGGTGTCAGGAGTGCTGAAGCAGCTCCAATACCACCACGGTCAGAGAATGCTCAAGAAAATCCTCTTGAGGGGCTTGAAAGAAGTCATAGTATGAGAAGTGACACCAAAGGACATTCTTTCAAAGAGTTACAACACTAAGCTGTCAAAGGTGAGCTGTCACTTCTCAGCCGATGACTCAGGAGCACTTGTAAAAAGAAGCAGTGGAGAGGTCTAGGGTCACACCAGAGCCCAGGACATGGGAGGGAAGTTCTGAAAGTGATCTTGGGCTTTTGATTTCTAAAGATAGATAAGCACGAAGTAGAGAAAAACATCTGGGCTTCAACAAAATCACACCTTATTTTGAAACATGTATTAAAAAGTACAAGGAGACCTTGAATATTTATAATGTCAAAACAGACTAACATTTATTTACATTACACTTCGAAATATTTTGATTATATGATTGCAGATAGCTAAGAGTAATGGGAAGTATGTGCTTATATACAATGTATGTTGTATTCAGAACAATATTCCAATATATATTAAGGAAAAAGCTTTCATCAGGATTCTAAATATGTATATATTCATGCTCCAATATAGAGATCTCGGTCATCTCATAGGCAGCCTCTACGGCAGAGGAGAGAGGGCATGATTTCCAGTGGGAAATTCCCACAGGCAACAGTCTTCTGCATATCCAACAAGTTCATTTCTGTGGTGTCAAAGCCCTGCAGAGCCTCTGGGATGTGCACAGCCTTTCACTGTCTCCCCAGTGAACACAAGGAAGCACAGCAGTGCTGCCTCATGCCTGGTTCCTGCCTCGCCAGATCTGCCAGGGAGTTGGAGAGCCCATGTGGGATGGCCAGCATGGCCTGAGAGTGCAAGGGGAACACAGGGCAGAAGTCATCTTTGTAGCCACCATGGTCTTCAGTGGCTGCCGCACCAGGGAGGCCATGGAGAGGAGCAACACGGAATGAGAATTGTGTGCATTTGTTAAAAGAGGTTTGCTAATAAGAGTGCCTACATCCAGACAGTCACAAACTCCCAACTAGTGGAATTTACAAATGCTCTAGGTCTGCACAAGTTCAAGAAGAGCTTGCACAATCCAGATACTGGAATAGCCCAGTTTATTGAAACAAAACCCAAGAAGGTTGGGGATTACTGTATGCACTAACTAGAGGTATTAATGTATATAGTAAAAGCACTAACTGGAATGTCCCTATATACATATGGTAAATTCACTATCTAGAGGGTCCTAATACATATATATTAAATGAACTACTCTGGGGCATTACTAAGTATAGTAAATACACTAATTAGAGGGTGTAGCTCACACTGGTCACTGGAGTGGAGAGGTGCCAGCTAGCTGCTCCTCATGTGACCGGAGGAGGCCACAAGAGCGGCCACTCCCAGGCTCTCTCTCTGAGGATAGCCGGGTAGTGGTGCAGTCTGCGCGTGGGTGACACAGACAAGGGCAAGCTGCGAAATCCCAAGGAACGAGAGAGCAGACACTTGTATGGATGCCCAGGAAGCTTTACTCCAAGATGGGACCGGGGACAAGCATCACTCCAAGATGGGACCAGGGACAAGCATCAGTGAGAAAGGGTCTGGGGAGGCTCTTATAAAGGGAGTGGGCATAAGGCGTGGAAAAATAAGGCAACCACTAAGCAAAGGCAAGGGGAGGAGTGTAAGATATGGCAGAACCCAGTGAGAAAAGGTCTGGGGAGGCTCTTATAAAGCATACCACTAAGCAAAGGCAAGGGGAGGAGTGTAAGATATGGCAGAACCAATGAGGACTGCACAGGGGCGGGAAGAAGCCTCGGAGAAAAACCATGGACTAGACTAGGGATCATTGACACAGAATGTTCTCGAAAGAAAGGGGCGTGGTTACAATGACAGGCAGGGGTGGTGGGAAGCACCATAAGGATTGACACAAATATATAAGGGCATAAGGGGAGGAGCAGAATCACTCTGAGGGGCAACCCAGTGGCGGGAAAAACAGGGTGTAAACAACTTAGGGAGAAACCATTCTGAGGGACTTAAACGGGGGGAACAGAGGATTAAACCATTCTACACACTAACAGAAAACAACAATAACATTTAAAAACCACCCGACGCCACAAGAGGGTATTAATATATACAGCAAATGCACTAACTACGGGAGGTTAATATATACAGGGTCTGCCAAGAGGCCTCACAAGCACAGCTCTGTGCACCAGCGTCTCTTTCAATGGCCAGGATCAGCAGTTGTTGGAGCCGATGCAGCAGGCGGTTGTACTCCTGCACAGCCTTCCTGTGGGCATCTGGACTGCTGGCCAGGTGCTCAAAGAGGCTGTGTGCTTCAGCCGCCCTGAAGCCGGAGGGCAAGCTGATCTCCATAAGAAAGCTGTCACTGCTGAAGACAAAGTGGTGAAGCTCTTTTGTCTCCAGCGAGCAGCGGAGGTACTTCAGGATATCCATCAGTCGCTGCCCGAAATCCCTCCTGCACCACCGTGTCAGGGGTACAGTGCTCAGGAGGTGCATCACCACTGTCTTCAGGGCATACCTGGAAAAACCTACACTCATCAGGAAGCCTGTGAGGAGCTGCAGGCACTTGCAATAACAGCTGCCCTGGGGGGCCTGCCTGGAAACATGCCTGAAGAATTTTGCCTCTGCCACAGCATAACTCTCCAGCCATGTTGTGCTTGGGATGCCTACTTCTGTAGGCGCACTGCCCACAAAGATATCTGAGTCTCCTTGCCGCACTCCAAAGACCATCTCAGCCGTGAAACTTTCCTGGTCATTCCTCAGCTGAAATTTACAGGAGCGGCTGCAGGGCTGCAACATTAAACGCCAGTGGCGGGATTGAGGCAACAGCAGCCAGGCTACTCTCACAAATCCATAGAAACACTGGACAGTTTTCTCCACATCTAGATAGGAGCTGGTGCAGAGGGTGTGCAGGAGGCTGGGCTCCTGTTTCCTTCTCAGCTCCTCCTTGGGGTGGTGGAGGAAAGACAGCATGTCCTCCCCCAGCCTCTCCCTCATGCAGGTGCACAGCAGCTCCACACAGACACAGAAGTTCCTCTGGAGCATGCCTGCAGTGTCCAGCTCCAGGTGGAAGGCATGTCCTGGAGGGGGACTCAGGGGTAAAAGCACACAGTACACAACATATGTGTACAACACAGTGCCTGGGGACTCCAGCCTTCAAAGGCGCTGCCCACTCCGAAGGCTTGTTGTGGCACTGGGTAGAAACTGTTGGACAAGCCTTGTCCAAAGATGTGGATGAGTTTATCCATCATGTCTGTTATCAGTGAGCAGCCTTTGTCCAAATCTAGATCAGGCAACTGAATGCTCTCCTCTAAAGGGCTTCCAAGCTTCCTTTTGACATTGTGGTCATTGTTCTCTCCGTTTGCCTTCTCGTCATTGTCTTCGTCGTTTCTGGCAGCATTGGCTTCCTCCCCGTTCTCATCTTGGTTCACTTCTTCCTTTGCAGTTTCGTAGCCTTCTTTTGCTTCATTTCCAGCATTGCTTTCTGCTGTTGCATCAACATTGCTGCCTTCTTCATTTCCATCATTTTTGTCTTCTTCCACTTTTTCAACAATGCTGCATCCTTCTTCATCCTCTACCAAGTTGCTGCTGGACCTCTCCTTCTGGCCACCCTTGTCTGGATTGCCTCAAGTTTTCCCAAGTCTAAACCACAGCGCCAAGAGAAGGACGAGGATTCCACTCAGATCCCAGAACTGCCACCCGAGCAGGGCCCCCCAGGCCCCACCACTCTGCTCCAGCTTCATCTGCTCCAGCTCCTGAATCAGCTGAGTCATCTGCTGGCTCAGATACTCAGCATGCTGCTGCATGCACTCCAGTGTGGCCTCATCCAGCCCATTCCTGGCCTGCTGCGGGTACTGGATGAGGCCTTGCACAAACAAGAGAAGGAATGTAATGGCAAGCATGGCCTAAGGACATGAGCAGGGCTTCAGTGGGGATGGGAGGGAGCTACTGATAGGGGAAGTGCCGCGGCTGTACTGGGGCAGCGTTACCTGCTGCTTCTGTTGGCAGCCGTCCCCACTGTCACACGGGGGCTGTGATGTCACAGGTGCCAGAGTGCATTCAGGCCAGGACTAAATTATGGTGGACTTAGTGATCTTAAAAGTCTTTTCCAAGCTAAAGGATTCTATGATTCTCTTCCCTAAATATATCCCTTGCTACTGGACACTGAACAACCACTCCTGACTACCCAGACCTGCTTTGAGCCACAACCTCTATAGTACAACCTCCTCAATTCTGAACAAAATGTTTTTGCCAATGTGTATGCAAGGTACTACCTTTGGTGTATATGCTGGGAGATGCATATAAGGGTTTATGCACATACAAGGCACTATCACATGGTCTGTTCTGGGGGGAAACCTCAGAAAACTTGAGGGCTAAAGGAGCCAAAAAGGGTCTTCTTTGGTACTTCATACCTTGTCTGATAGTTTTAACCACACTTTGATCTTCTGCAGAAACTGAATGTCTGAGTCTGAATCTCACCATGAATTTTCACATCATGTACTCTGGTTAAGCAAGCAGCACATCCCTTTGACTCCATCATTTGTATGACCATGCATTTTTTAAGTCCGCACTTCTTATAGAAATTGTGGTACTGAAAGCAATACTAGAAAGGTATTCCCTTTTCAAATTTGATAGTCATCTTTTTTCTGTCTGTTCAGGGAATCTGTTTTATCCATTACATTAGGTGCAGTTATTGTAACAGTCACCACCATGTTTGCCACAGCTATTTCTATGATGCAGTAGAAATCAATAGCATTTTTTCTATGCATCAGGGATTTCTCATACATATTTATTTACAACAATCAAATGAGCACAGGTTCCACTCATCTGAATAAGCCTGGTAGCTTTATCCCATTTTGGAAGCTCTGGAAGTAGCAAACTGTGACATTAGGACCTCATTTAGTGTCTGAATGTTTCCACTTCCCTTTCTAAAGCATCCTTCCCCTCAGTTCAGCTCCAAGGCTAGGGCTGTTCCTTCTGAGCCTTCTAATTCCCCCTCCAGCTCTTGAATTTAATACTCTGTTTAAATGACCTTCCCAACCAAGCAAGCAGTTAAGACATCAGACTTCCTTACACAGACTTAAGAAAATTCCAAAATTTTATGTCTTGTTCAGGTGATGAATCTATTTGTCCTGTCCAAGGGAATGTGAAATACACCACCATCAATTCTATGCCATGTATCAGCTGTTAGGTTGTTAGGACTATATCTAAAATACATTATTTGTAGTTTTTAGACTAACAATTTTCTATCAGTTAATCCCTATGCCAACATTTCACAATATCTGAATTTACTCTAGCTCAGCAGCTAATTCAGGTCTGTTGGCATTATTCTGGATGGACCATTTCATGGAGAAATCTGATGTCATTTGTTGTGAACAAGAGGCCTGTTTTCATTATGACTCAATACCTGTATTCAATACTTGGATTACACATAGACACTGCCTAAATTCAATACCTGTGTTACCCATATTCAGTAAGTAATGATTAATTAGTCATTAACCAGGCCTCAAATGGTTAGCCATGGCAATCAGTCTATAAATCATCAACACAAAAAAAAAAGGTCTCTCCCACGTATTCTAATGCTTTCTCATGTTTGGTTTTTTAATTGCTTTTTCTGCTTACAATTTTCCTAGCTACAGTGGGCATGGAGATGGATTATGAATCCCTTTCATCCTATTTACAACAGCAACAGCATCTCAGATTCTGACCTGGCTTGCTGCCAGATGCAAGCAATACATTTCCTCCAGTTGCAAGCTATAAAATTATTCCGTCTTTGTCATTCCCTGGATCTTTTTGAAGGACATCAATGATTCTCTGCCAGTGTTGCTGTGATGAATTATATGCTTTTGCTGTTTAGCACAAGGGCGAGCTACACAAAGCCACAGAGGATGAATTTAAAAAAGATCCACATGAGTTTTTATTGTTTATTGAAACCAATTTCATAATAGCAATGCAAGTACAGCAAAAATATTAAATGCAATTAGGGAGACAATTGAAATTAGGAAATTCAAAGCCTGGTTGTTGGGGTTTTTTGAATGCTTCATGCCTGTTTTCTTTAGTATTGGGATCAAAAAATTACTTGGGAGACTCCATGTCAGGTTTATGCTGCACAGCTACATCTGTGCTTCTGAAATACGAGTATACATCTCCTCTTCTTTTAGAGGAGTTTATGTTGACATGTTTCTGATGGCATTCTAGCCTACTCAATAAATTAAATTTTCCAGTAATTTATTAAACATATTGAGAGTTCTTGTGCACAACACATATAATTTTTGAGACTCTCTCAAGTCTTTAATAATCACATTTTTTGTTTTTTTTTTCCTTTTTCCTCCTAAAATTTATAGTCATGGAAGAGGGATAGCAATATTTTAATTTCAAGTGCATTAAAACTATTTTCCTCACATATTTCCTTATTTTTATTGTGAATGACAGGTTGTGCCCGAAAATATTGCCTTGGTAAACAAAACCAAAACTTTGTCCTGTTTCCTCCATTTTTATTATTTTCATTTAATGGTCACTGAACACTTCTTTTGAATTTTCAGAATTGTGGAGACACAGTTCTGCCAAGGGCAAATATGTCTCCCTCTCAAGAATGTCCCATTTATGCTTTCCCATACAGGCAGGTTATAATCTTCGTCTGAAATGTTCTACTTTATCCTGCTCCACCCAAATTCTTGTGTCACTTTCATCGCTGTGCTAACATAACATACTCCAGCAAGTGAAGCAAGCAAGATATCCTATTTCCTTTTCCTTTCTTCTCTCCACAAAGAAATTTGCTCAACTACATTTTTTAATAAAGATTAGCATTAGGGGGAAAAAAATAGCAGTAACTTGGAGTAATAAAAGCTAAGGTTTAGAAACCCTCTTACTTTTTTTGTGGAATAAACCACAACAGCCTCATTACATTGGGCCTGCCTTTGAATTCAAGCCTTTTTGCCACCTTTTGGCAATACTTTCATCCTTTTGTTAGTACAATCCATTCCTGTTCCCCTGTTTTGCTCTCAACCCTGACCTGTCATTATCCCCAGGTGCCACCCTGATCCAAAGCCATGTGTTCAAACTGGCAATGCTAGAACGTGCCCAAGGCTCCCCAAAGGCTTCCTTGGTCCCACTGCCCGGAGGGGACACAACAGGTCTCAGCACTGTGACGAGCTGCTCTGCTACTCTTGTGCTCCTGGGCAGCTCTCTGAACAAAATCACAGAAATAATTAGGTTGGAAAAGAGCTCTGAGATCACCAAGTCCAGCCTATGACCGAGCACCACCATGTCAACCAGAGCCTCGTCTAGTCCTTCCTTAAATGCTCCAGGGATAGTGACTCTATCACTGCCCTGGGCAGCCCATTCTAGTGTCTGATATCCCTTTCTGTGAAGAAATGCCTCCTAATGACCAATCTAAACCTCCCCTGGAGCAGCTTGAAGGAAGCTATGTCCCCTTGTTCTGTCATTAGCTGCCTGGAAGAAAAGGCTGACCCCCCCCTGGCTACACCCTCCATTCAGGGAGTTGTAGAGAGCCAAAAAGCCTCCCCTGAGACGCCTCTTCTCCAGGCTAAACACCTTCAGCTCCCTCAGCTGTGCTCCAGACCCTTCACCAGCTTCATTGCCCTCCTGTGGACTCGCTCCAGCACTCAATGTCCTTCTTGTAGTGAGGGGCCCACAATTGGACACAGCACTCCAGGTGTGGCCTCACCAGTGCTGAGTGCAGGCGCACAGTCACTCCCCTGGCCCTGACACAGGCCAGGTGCCATTGGCCCTCTTGGCCACCTGGGCACACGCCGGCTCATGTTTACCCGGCTGACAACCAGCACCCCCCGTGCTTTTCCATGGGCTGCTTTTCTTCGATGTCACACGGGCGCCCAACAGAACCAAGACCGTGAAGGCAGGGCAGGGTTTCGGAGCCCGGCACTCTCGGGGCATAGCCCCGTGGAGCGGCCCTGTGTCCCCTCGGGCCGCAGCTCGGCAGAGCTCACCTGGCCCCGGGCCGGGCCCGGCCCGCAGCACCCCCTGCAGGCGCCGCCGGGGCACGGCGCCGCGGGATGCAGCCCCTCCACATTCCGCCCTCTTTAGCGGCGCCTCAGCCAATCAGCAGCCGGGGCTCGGCCTCCCACCAATGGAAAGAGCGGTTGTCGCCAAGCCGGCAGGGCGAACAGCCAATGGCTGACGAGGAGAGCCCGCCCCCGCCCCGCCGCCTGTTGCCGGGCAGCCGCTGTCAATGGCCGCCGCGCGGCCCCTTTAAGCGTAACGCGGCAACCGCCGGCGCGTCCTCCGGGCGGGCCGGGGGCTGGGCAGGTACCGCCGGGACGGGCCGGGGGGGACATCGCGGACATCGCGGGGCGAAGGGAGCGCCACGGCGGGGGGACAGGACCGCCGTGGGGCCGTGTTTTCCTAGGGGCTGTGGGAGCTGGGACGGGCCCGGGCCTAGGCCTGGGGTTGGCCTCCGAAAGGTCTCGGGCCGCTGGTGTTCAGTTCCTTTCCTCCGAAGTCATTTATGTAGGTTTCGGTGATTGCGTTTAAAATGTGTCATCGCGAAGTGCTGCTAGAAAATAACATTCGATCTGTTCTTTAAGAGTCTCCGCTGGGTGAAGGAAAGCTGCCTGCTTGCGCTGCGGGACCCGGAGGGTCGCTCTCGGCGCTGGGCTGAGCTCGGTAGGTCCGCACGCACCGGAGTATGGGTATGGCTGGCAGTATGAGCACGGGCCCCGTGAAGCTCTCTGATTTAGAAACATAATCTCTTCTCCCGCTTGTAGGACTGGCTTGCATGTGCTCTGTTTGAAGTGGAATTTCCTCATTTCTGACCGGGGACTTACAGCAGCTTTTTCATTTTGAGATCTGACAAAAGTAGCGTTGTGGCTTACTGGGACAGAGTCAGGTAAACGTAACATAGGCTTTTAAAATCATACAGCGTTTTAATTCACCAAAATACAGGACAAGGCAACAGTCTTAAGCTGTGCCAGGGGAGATTTATGTTGGACGTTAGGAGCAATTTCTTCACAGAAGGGTTTATTAAACATAGGAATAAGCTGCTGCTCAGGGGCATGGAGTCATCATCCCTGGAAGTGTTTGAGGAAAGACTGAACATGGCACTTTGTGCCCTGAATTAGCTGACATGCTGATGTCCAGTCATAGGTTGGACTTGATGATATCCAAGGTCTTTTCCAACCTAATTGATTCTGTGATTTTGTTGAAAGCTAATAAACCTAGAAAAACTGCATACAGTTAAGCCAGCAGGTGCAGTACCTAATGAAATTATACTTAGTCCTCACTAAGGCTTGTCATTCAGTATGTTTTGATGCCATAAAAGTAAATGATTTTGCTTGACTTTCGTCTGGAAAACTTACAGTATTTGGATATGAAAGAGATGAATGCATGGAGTGGAGGGAGACGAATTTCTTTCGAAATCATTCTTTGCTCTTAAGTTCAGCACTTCAGTGACTTGGACTGATGCTTTGTACTTGTCTGAAGCTGGCTTTCTTGCAGTGTCCCTGTCTCAGAATAGGTGGAAGAACGGAGCGGGCCGTTAGAGGTCAGTGTTTGTACGGGGAAGTGCCATTCGGTCACCAGCAAAGGCGCTGAGCTTCCCCTGCGCTGGGAAGGGGAAAAGGACTCAAAAGTTTTATGAGTCTTGCACTAGAGAACTAAGCTTTGGGTGCACTGCGTGGGAAGAATTGCTGAGTAATTTTCCTTGCTGTCTGTTGCATAATACCTGTAGTTCCACAGTTTTAACTTCTGTTTTAGTGATTGGCTTAGGAGTAATAGGGAATCTCCTGTCTCTGTTGTAGCTGTTTTGTGTTCTGTGTTTTGTCTGTCATGTTCTCTGTGGTGACCTGGTGCTTGAATGTTTTTTGTAATGATGAACATGGTTTTGATACAAAATATGTAAATAACAGCAATAGACAGAAGTACCAGAAGTGAAGGAGTGTGAAATCTTGGAAACAAAACTCTTTCTAAAGTTTTGTATGCAAGTCTCAGATTTCCTTCAGCCTCTCTGTATTGATGTGATCTCAATTTATTAGTCTTCTAAAAGCACGCCTTGAGCTTTTGAGGGGAGAGGATTGGGATTTTGATGGTGGTGGTGGAGCTTAGTAGACCCACTGCTAATCCATAATGTTTCACTGCTCACAACTTATTAAACCTACAGGGGAAAATAGATATCTTTGTGGATCTTATTCACATGAGTTAAACTCACTTTATAATCAACTCAAACTAGTTTGTAACAATTGGAAAGTCAGGGAACCAAAACATTTATTAATTAAACAGTCCTTAGGCTTACTGAGGTGAAACTCAAATATCCTAGTTATTCTTTTGTTCTCAAGATAAACTGTGCATTCTTTTGTTAATCAAATTGTATTATGAACTGTTGGAAAAATTAATTTGGAAAGACTTGACAGATTAAGGGTTTTTTTTTGTTTTGCATGGAAAATATGATAATATTACCAGTTATAGAACTAAAAACCATTTGAAGATCCAGGAGATGTTTTTGGGGATTCCTCAAGGGCGCTTTCTTTGTTTTACCTTTTTCAATTTGTTTTCATTCCATTGCTTTTCAAGTACTTCCAGAATGCATTGAAAATTCCTCTTCATTTTTATATCTGTATGTCAAAATGATACTTAGCAAAATATTCTCAGGAGTGGGGAATATCCAGTACAGGATTGGTGGATAATTCTAATCCTCCAGTTCTTACAATTTGTTTGTTTTAAATACAGTGAGTTATGAAAAGCATTCTTCAAAAAGATTATTGCCTCTTCAGTGAACTCTTGTGAGGCTAGAAAATAACTGATCACTTTAATTTGGTAAAAGTGAGTGCTCTTCTTTTATATATATAATTAGACATGAACTGTAGGCATTTATGCTTTCCTTAAATGTAAGAATATGAGGTCTGTGCCTCCAGAGTACTATTTTTATATCTCATATTATTTTAGTACTTTTATATAAATGTGTTGGTTTCTGTCTTTGCATTCCCTGAAATCCTGTCCTGTGGAGACAGACCTGATGCAGTCTTGCCTGTACATCCTCTAGAGAACAGATTGTGCCCAAAATGCTACCTGTTCAGTCTTGTTTTGCTCTTCAAGGAGCAAAATAACATCCATTCTGCACAGGTGTTTGTGGGGCCAGGAGTTAGGAAAGGAAGTGTTTGGGAGTAGGGAAGCACCGTGATATGTTCTAATATTCTTACATGATCTTAGTTACAGTTATTATTAGGTACATCCTTTCAAAATGATTTTAATAACTCTACTATCTTGTAAGGAAGAAGAACAATCATTCCTGATTATTTGAATGTTCACAATAATCATACCTTCCAGCTTGTGCTTAACAATCTCTAGGACAGGTGATCTCAAGCATAGCTGATTTAACTTCCTAGGCTTTGCAGTGAAATTTTAGTTTTCCTCAGATTCTTTTGACATAAGTTTTCGGCATCTAATTTTTTTTTTGATCACTTTGAAAATATTTAGGTGTTTAAAAAACGTTATTTTGGAAAGTTACTTCATAAGTGACAAAAAATACTCTTTTCCAGGTAATTCAGTATTCATTTCCAACTATCTTCCCAGTTTAGAAACCTGATGGGATATTTATTCCTCTAATTCCTTCTGTATAGATTATGAGGCCAAATGGATTCCAGTCACTGGAGACAGAGTTGTGCTAACAGTGAACTGAGCCAGAAAGCTTGAATTTGTAATGAAAACTGTCTTGGCAGCTGACATTTCTGTTCTGCTTGGCTCTGCAGTAATGCATGTATAGGCAGTGAAGGCTGAGAAGAAGGCCAAGTTTATTTTATTGGGGAAATAAAAATATAGTGAAAAATTTACAGCTCATTTCCAGGTATGTTGAATGTCCTGCAGCATAGAGCAGTTTTGATTGAAAGCAGCTCAATTTTTTGGTGTGTAATTTGCTTTGCCATTTAGAAATCAGCTGGGAGGTTATGTCATTCAACAGGTGGAACTGATGGGCTCTGATGCAGGCCCCATTTATTCACCCACTAGAGACTTGGTATCTCAAAGTTGGATTGAAAAGAAAAAGATGGTGAAATTAGGCTTGAAAGCTGCCAACAGTGGTGAGAGAGCCAAAAGACAAGGGAAGCTGAGGAAGTCAGGAAAACACTTCCTCAACTGTTGAGAAAATTCTTTTGACCTTTGAAGGTGAATAAAATTTGGAATATATTTGCTCCATTATGTTCTCAGGAAGTATCTACAAATACAAAATGGGATGATTTCACCTTGAGATATGGGATTTTTCAGTTTGCATTAGGCTGCAGGAGGAGCCTTTCTTATTTTATACCTGCTTCAGATGTAATGTTTATCATGTACCGGGGGCGTGGTCTCTCTTATCAGATACAAAAAAGGTGTAAATATATAAGTACACATGACACAAACGTGTGTGCTCTGGCCAGTCCTTGAAGGCATGAAGCACCAGATGTTGTAGGGTATGGGAGTACTTTTCAGGGTGAAGATTGAGATAGATAGGTACAGTTTCATTAGGGGTTAGGGAATGGATATTTTCCAGACAAATGGGACAATTGATATTCAAGCCCATTATTTGACATCATTGGAATGTCAAAAATTGAGAAATGGAATATTTAGTCAAATTCTACAGATATCTCAATTCAAGTCACACAAATAAGTTGTTCATTCATTTGGTTAAAAAGTTTTAAAACATGTCTAAATTAGTTTCCTGAATATCAACAAACTTTTGCTTGTGTTCTGTTTTGTTTTCCAAATTTTTCTTTTCCCTTCTCTGACATGGGAGAAGTTTCTTATTCTAGATTTAGCTGTGTTAGTATTCTGATTTCTCTTTTGGAATTTAAATACCTCAGACTATTGAATGTAATAGTGGTAGCATTCCTAGAGTGATGCCTGCCACATTTAATATAAATATAATTACTAATATAAACAATAGGTAGCACAGTGTGTGTCATAAGGTTATGGGAATCATGAATAATTTTACAGTTTTTTTACCTTTCTTTCTTAAACAACTTTCCTTCTTAGCAAAACCATTCTCACTGTTTTTTTCTCTCTCTCTAAATTGTTACAGAAAAATGCATTCTGAATGATAACTACTGCTTGCTGAACTGAACTGCAGAGATCTCGTGTTTGGAGATGAAGATGATAAACTGGAGGAAATAATCTAACTACTGCCATTGTGACAACTAAAAGATCCTTTGTGCCAAGATGAGCAGTCTTTGAGAAAATACTGGAAAGCTGTTAAACCTGAAAAATGGGAGAAAGAGTAAGGAGCCCAGATTCTGAGCAGGAGAGGAAATCAGACGAGGATAAAAATAGTGACTCCTATTATTCAGATGAAGGTAATGCATCTCGTTCATCCAGCCAGTCACCAGCACTAAGCTCTCCATCTACAAACCAAGAAAAAAGACATCACAAAACACAGACTTCAAACAGCCTGTTGCACTACCAAGGTAGGTGGGTAGCAGAAATTGCTGCTTTGTAACTGCTCCAGAGAGTTAATTATCTTTGAAAACTCAAAAAAGAGAAACTAGCATTGTAAGCATCTACAAATACAGTTCGTGTGAATTATACTACAGATGGCAGGTAGACAGTAGCTGCTCCGTTGAAAATTGAAATTAACTTTCTCTTGCATAAGGAGAAATTTTGGTGATTTTCAGAATTCTTCATAATTTTCTAAGCAAGTGAATATTGCTTTTATACTAGCCTTCTGTTGAATCATGCTGATGCTTTCTTTTTGTCACTGACAGAAAGCTCAAAGCCAAAAACCCAAGGCATGTTCTTGCTACGCAGTCTGTAAAAAGGAGACAGTTGTTAAAATTTCCCTGATCAAATAACCTACAGATACCTGTCCTGTGGAAGTCTAGTTGACTAAGCTTTACAGAATAATACTGTGACTTTAAATAAACAAAAGACTGCTAATGTAACTAAAAAAACCAAAAACATTTTTGATGAAAATTAGGTTCAGATGGAGATTCAAAAGAAAGTTTTTCCTGCTTCTTCTCTGAGGGTAAAATATTTCCAATTTGAGATGACACAGCTCCACTTTGAGCTCCCTCACAGACAAAGGCTCTGCTTTTTTGATAGAGTTTGTAGGGAGGTGAACATCCCTGCAAAGAAGAATAGCATGGTTATGCAGGCCCTGGGCTGAGGTAGGGCTGTAAAGCCTTTCTGGTACACTTTGACAGCTTCTTCTAAATAATTGTATACATTTTTTTGTGAAGTCGTAGTGTATCCTACCTTTCTTGGGCAGATGTTTTTGTTCATTGATAAATGCTTGATACTGTGTGAATCATTTGGTCTGTGTTACAATCTAGGCTGTGCCCAAAGGTCTGACCTTAAATGTTTAATTTGCCCAGGGAATGTGTCTCTCCAGATCCTTAACAGTGTGGGTATCCTGGTGCAACTGGTGTTTTGCTGAGCTTCTCTGTGTTCAGAAGTGGCATCTCCTCCATGGTAGTCATCTGTCTGGGAACCAAAAACAGCAGTTCCACCATGCTGTTTAATTTGGACGAGACAAATGTGTGACCATTTCTTTGTTTACATAGCCAGAATTGAATATAATTATTACATGAAGGTAGTGTGTATGCCATATTACATTGTCTTGAAATACACTATTCCCCAATGTAACTGTATGATCAAAAGTAAAATATTGGTACTGGAATTTTATGTGTGCCCTAAATAAGGAGAAATTCTTACAGGGACTGCAGGTCTAGGGTTAATGGGAACTCCCTTGGTTGGTGTTAGGAGTGGCATCATTCCTGCAGTGCATGTATTAGGTAATCTTTTTACACTTGAATGTGACATAAATGTTCTTTGTAAAGGAAAAAAACACACCTTCTATTGTTTGCCCAAGCTGTAGAAAAAATGAGCACCGAGCAGAAAATGCATGAGTATTTCTGCAAAATGTCTAGAGGAAATTATAAGAAGGTATTTTTAAGCTGTTATTTTTGCTGACAAGTATTCTCAGTAGAATAGAAACATGGTGAGTGGCAAAGGTAGGAGGAAGAATTTGCTGTCACACACACTGTCCGTGTACACGTAACTGGACTGCTGCTGTATCCCAGCTTTCAAGCCAGAATTACAAACTGCTGCTCAGTGTACTTCTTTCAAACACTGATATACCTTAAGGAATTATGCACTCTATTAATTAACTCTATTTATTCAGTTGTTTTAAGAGATATTTTTAGTGGATTATATGATTCATTCTTTGAGCTTGCCATGAGAGGCACATAAGATAGAAACAAAATGTTCAGCTTTTATGTGTGGGGATGACAATAATAATAATAGCAATAAATAGGAATGCAAGCGGGGCATACAAGTAATCAAATGAGAATACTGTGTAGAAAATAACTTGTGATACAAGAATAAATTACTCAGGGAGAACTGAATTTTCATGGGATTTATTATTTTGCTTCGGAGGCTTTTTGCATTGAGCCTTTGAAATCTGCTGTTTTGTCTGTAAGCATGGCAGCTGGATTTGAAAATACTACTGCATTTGTCTGGGAGAATTACATCTTGCATAATACATAACTGGCTAATGCTCAGCTAATTGTTGCCATTTTAAAAGCATGTGATCATTTTGTATGCATTTACAGTATAGTATTTCTAAACCATTTTAATAAACAATATCAAATATTAACAAAATATTACTCTTATTTCTGATACGATTTGCAGATTATTTCTTTACAAGGGTCCTGTATTAATGGCTGCAAATATTACCTCCTATAGTAGATCACAGACATAAATCTCCATTTTTCAGCTATCAAAAGGAGCATAACTCTGTCATATATACGCCTTTTATTGTCTGGTTTGAAAGCTGACATCTCTGCTAGATATTGTATGATTGTTTCAGACAGAGCTTGGTTCCAAGGATGTCTGAATAGACAAACTGCATTGTCTAATAGTAAACACGCTTTTTATTTTTCCTCTCTCAGCCACAAAGAAATTGGATTCCAAATATGCACCAAGCAAAAGAGGGACACGGTGGGGTTTCCGTTCTCAGAGCCTCACTAGGGATTCTCCTGCAAAAGATATAGATCTTGTTACAAAAAGAGTTCTTTCTGCTAGGCTGCTGAAAATCAATGAGCTCCGAAATGAACTGACTGAACTCCACATCAAACTGGATGAGCTGCAGAAGGAAAACAGGGCACTGAAGAGGCTTCAGCACAGGCAGGAGAAAGCCTTGAATAAGTTTGAAGATACAGAAAACGAAATCTCTCAGCTCCTTGCTCGGCACAACAATGAGATTAGAATATTAAGGGAGCGCCTACGAAAATCTCAGGAGAAAGAACGTGCAACTGAGAGACGGCTGAAAGATACTGAAGATGAACTGTACAGGAAAAAAACTGCCTTGCAGAAACTGAAAAAGCTGTCTGCAGATAAGCACCTTGCTGAAAGAGATGACCTGGCAAAGAAACTAGCCTTAGCAGAGAGCAAGCTGGAGGACAGGGAAAAAAGAATTAAGGTGGGATGACTTTCTTTTTGCAAGAAATTCTGGTACAGATATTTCTTTCCACAATGAATTGTAATTTTACACAGCTGTGGAGCAAATAGAAAACAAATATTTTTTGGTTTTACCCATAAGTAGAATCAAGTAAATTATTTCTAAGGTGATTATATAGTTACATATGAGATAGTTGGACATTCAAATTTCTCTTTACAAATTAAGCATATTTTGTCAGAATATATCCTGTGGATTTGTGCTTTTAAATGTTTTTATACCTAGCAATAACATTTCAGAAGTGGGTACAGATGTAATATAACTTCATGCAATCTAGTTTCTCCTTTTTGAGGGAAACAGTTTGTAAAATTATCTGGGTATTTAGGGAACTTTACACTAAAAAAATTATGTAATAATTCCTTTTCAATTTTTGAAAAGCATTCATACAGTGTTTGATTGTCCACTATTCTGCACATCTAGGAGCCCAGCTGGACAAAGTTACACCATGTTTTTTAAATACTGAAATATCTTTAGACCTTTTTATGGGTATAAAAGAAATTATAAGAAATTTGTCCAATATATTTTAATTTCATCCAGCAAAAATGTTTTTGCTTTTGTAAACATGTCTAAGGATGTCTACACTGTAAATATGTTTATGAACTTATTTATTTACTTAAAAATTGTGTTAACACTATTAAAATCTGTTGGTAGTTGTACTGTTTTGATAGTATATATATTTTATATATTGTATATAAATTTTATACTATTGTTAGCTTAAATTATGTCATTGAGATGATGTTAAGGTTTGGTATCTATATTAGTAATTAAACCTAAATTACATTACAGAGATAAGAAATCCAAGGATTAAGCTGGAAACTAAGCTTTCATAAGATAAATCCCACAGTACCAATACATAAATGGCTGAGTTAGTTAAACCACCTCATCCTGTAGTGTCACCATCTGTCATCTGTACTTTTATGATTAGGTATTTCAGCATTTGTAATACTGGATCATGTTAAAATGAATCATGCTTTAAAAAGTAAGGGATTTTCTTCTAGTTTTTTCCTACTGTCATCAACACAGCTTTACTTAAAACAGCTATTACAAGATGAGGGCATGTAAGTGAAATCATAATCACAGGCTAGTTTCTAGCAGAAATGTTAAAAATTCCTTCATGTTTTCTTCCTTCTAATGCTGCACTTTCAGGGAAGGATTCTGTCTCTTACCCATCAGTAGGAGATTTGTCTTAGAGATCTAGAGGTCCACTGTTGCAAGACCCTTGCAGAAAGTAGTGTGAGTTTCTATTATGTCCTCAAATCACCTCTGAATACTCAAAAGGATGAGCTGCAGCATCTGCAGATGCTTTGCCCCCTCAAAGTTAGGATTAAAGGTTTAAATGTATTCAGTGTTACAGCAATGGTTGAGCCTATATCCAAACTCAAGACACTGGTTTACTTCATTTTATATAAGTAATTTGACTATAAAAACTACTGCAGTTATTAAAAAAAAATATTATTTTGTTTTAATTGAAGGATCTGGAAAGAAATCTTGAATTAAGTAGTAGCAGTTTTCAACGAGAGTTACATTCAAAGAAAAAAAAGTTGTACGAGGCTCAAGAAGAAAACAGAGTTCTCCAAGAAGAGCTTAATCAGCTAAATCAGAAGCTGAAGGTAAAATAGGTGAAAAGAGTAGAAGTTGCTAACCATGTTCTGAGATTTTATCTTAGGAAGTATCTGTAATCAGGTTTGAATAGTTTACCACTGGTTTACACTCTCTGATGTGTATTTAATTATATACAACATGTGAGCTCTTTTTCTGCATTAAATTGAAATGTTCTGTGCTCTGACCCTACAGTGTTTATAACAGGAATGCCTCTGTGTTAATCATTATTGTTAGCACTAGTTAAGAAAAGCAAGATCAAATACATGGTCAAACATTGAGAGCAAACCACAAAATCTGTGGGAAATTAGGTTTGAAGGCTTGAATTTAAAATTAAATCTGCAGATGTAAATAGTGCTTTGTTACTAATACACTTTTATTAAAGTAGGTTTGCATGAAGATTAATGTAATTTATTTGTGATATTCATGTGTTGCTAAATGTGTGCAAATATTTATTTAGACCCCACACCATCACGATTGTTGTCCAAATTCTCAATAAAAGTACTTAAAATATTATGTTCTACTTAGTGTATCTTTAGAAAAAAAATAAGTAAGACTCAAGCTAAAGTACTTAGTTTCTAGGAGAATTTTCCTCAAACTCCAAGTCTCAATATGTTGGAGATTAACCAGTTCACCACATTCCCAGCTATCCAGCAAGTAGCAGTAGTGTTAGCACCTCTAAAATATTTGGAGTAAGAGTTTTAAGATTTGTTAGTGGAGTTTACAGTTTGAAAACCTTGTCATTGTCAGACGAATTCTGATAACTCACTGTTCATTTCTATATTTTGTTCAGTAAATGTGCTAAAAGAAAGGTATGCCTCTATGTGTATGATGCAACGGGCCTCTGCTAACTGATACTGACAGTGCCCTCTGACAAGTATCATTGCTTGCTTTGAAATGTTTAACTCTTCACAACACTTAAAATTCAGTTGTGCAGTCTGTACACATGGTGTAAGTCTTGTTCATGTTTATGGAAGCACTGGCATTTAGTTTTATTTTCACTGCAGAGATAGGTTTTTTTCCTCCCTAATGTTTTGCTAAGGAGTTTTTTGGGCAGGAGAAAGGTGTCTGCTTTCTCATGCCATTAACAGAGTTAGGAATGTGATTGTTATCCTTGAAACAGTGGATGAGACAATTATTTATTCTGTTTCTATTTACCATATCTATTTTTAATTTACATTACAGCTTTGCTAGTGACTGAAATACTAGTAACTGTTTCTTATACCTACCTCTTCCATTCACAGGAAAAAGAAAGAGAACTTGAAGCAAAAAATATATATGCTAATCGTATGTTGAAGTCATCACCTAGAAAAGACACGGATATTGTACAAAGAAAAAGAGGTAACTTGTACAAAGCAAAAATAAAAGCAGAAAAATTATTAGCATCACTTTGAAATGTCTCAGCTGGGTTATGGCTTTCATGCGCCACTCAGTGCTCAACCCTGATGCTGCTTGTTCAAGCACATTTACCTTTTTGCACTTCTTTCAACACAGCACTGGTTACAAATCATTGTTTTTTTGTCTGTTACATAACATAGCAGAGCCAAAATACAGAACTTCACCAAACAGCAGTTTTACCTCCTTTCATACCAGAAGTTCCTCAGTAAAGGAGGAGGGGAACGTTGGTAGAAAAATCTCCAATAGATGATAGATAATATTTACTTGACAATAAATTAGAGAGGCTTTAAAAATATGTATCTTCACTGCTAAGAATATTTTTGTGATCTGTTTTATTTATTTTTTTCTAATTCAAACGTGTTATCTGTCACATGGGCTGCACTTATTTTTTTCTCAGAGTATGTGTCCCAGAACATAATCTTCTAAAAGTATCAGTACAGTGATTTCTTCTGGTGTGACAAGACAGTCTCAAACCTTATCCATAAATATGTGTGTCTGTGTGTGCGCTTAGACTGTTTTCACTGGAGAAAAATCCGTAGAATCTACTTGTCAGAAGAAACAGAAATTTATGGGACTGTTTTAAATATTTAATGCCAGTATTTCAAACAGTTTGTCTGCTGCTTGTTTTATTATAGATGCTCTACCATTATTCCATTTTAGGTTCAGATTTTTTTAAATGTCATTCCATAAACATAAGTATATGTGTTTCAAAGATGCAAGTAAGTGAATTTTAATTTTATGAGTTTGATTCTGTGACAAGCAGTAGGATGAGTGAGATATTTTGTGGGGCTTTTTAACTAATATTCAGTGCACTGTAATGACCCTATAAGTAGCATTAAGGTGGGGTTTAAATTATTTTTCAGTAGAATTTTTGCATGCATTTTTTTTATGATTAGGTTTTACAGATGCTGAAAACAACTGTGTGAAACTCATCAATACTTTCCACTTCCATTGACTTCAGTAGAGTCTTTTGTTTGCTGCAAATCATGAAAAATGAGAGACAGGTGTATTTTCAAATGAATACACCATTTAATTAGTTTGTATTTTCTACAGTCAGCAACCAAAATATTAAAAAGGGACCGCAGCTCACCAAAAGTGTACAGACCAGTGGATGCTTCTCACCAGCAGAACTTCTTCCAGAATCAGAACTTGTGTGTGGTGACACAGCAAACAAGAAAGAAGGAATTCTTCCTAAAATAGTGAGTTCCATAAAAATTTGAGACCCAGTCCAGACAATGTACCTATTGGATTGTAAAATGCAGCGCTTATATTTAAAAAATGTGGAAATATACATGTCTAAATATATAGAAAATACAATTTCAAAAATATTATGTTCTTTAAGAAAAGATGTACCTTTCTTAGAAATATACTCAATTGTTTTAGAGAGTTTGTCATAATCTTTATCTTACTGAGAGCCATTAGCTCAATTTTTTTTTTCTGCCACTGTAACTTCTTTGAAGTTTTTAAGACTTCATTTTCATTTTCACCCTTTTTCGTTGTTTCTAATGCTTATTAAAGGAATCTGTTAAACAGTGCAGTGATGGCTGCCTTTTCTCTGTTTTCTTTTTGGTCTTAATTATGGTTTCTTTTACTTTCCAGAATTATTTCACAATTCATAAATCTAACACTTCCTCTTATTGTCACAGTGCTGGTATTTCTTTTGGCTTTCCAGCTTTGTCAATATGCTTGGGTTTTTTTTAGTTTTTCCATTTCCTTTTTTAGTACAAAATAGTACCAATTAGAAGTATTGCTAACCCCAGGCTAAAATCAGAGATTTGTAAGGTATTACAAACAGAATGACATATCTGACGAATGAGATTCTGGTACAAATTGTGCAAATTCTGATTACTTGAGGCTAGGACCTTTTTTCAGAAATAACTGTCTGAAGGTGGTCTTGGCTGGCTTCCTGGTAGGGCTGAAGCTTTTTCATGGCAGTTTCATTTGTATGTTTTCTCTTCCCAAACCCTTTCTGTAACTATGGATGCAGTTAAATGTATTCTTCCAGTATGTACTTGTGTGAGTTACAGAACCACACAGTTGGTACAAGTGCAGCTCATGGATTCCAGGTGTGTGTTCTGTATATGTCTATTGCTTTAAATAATGTAAATTAGATTTGGGTAGTCTAGGCTTTCTTCAGTATTTAAAGTCAAGCACTTTAAATACCTGACCACCATCTCCTTATGTAGTTTATATTTTTAATATAACAATGATAACCTTGTACATGAAGGAAAAATACTTGCAGGTTTTTTGGCTAACAGTCATCTTTTCTTTGTTCATTAAGTAGCAGCTATTTCTCTTAGAAGGGTATTCTTAATCTAGAAGTTTTTGTTCTAAAATAAGCACATAACTCCCATGTGTTGGACTATGCTGACTTTCTCTTCACTTCATTGCCACTACTCTTCTGTTAGTGATTTTTACTGCTGTTGTTAATATGTTTTCTGCAGGTTCTTGCCATTTACATATGCACGTGTAGTCACTAGCTAAAATTGTCATCCGAGATTAAACCTTTCTCTTTGATTGTTTGTTACTTAATACTCCATAAATTTAAGTACCAGAATGAAATTATCTGAATCTACCACTCACTCACTTGAGTAAAAAGGTCAGATTGTACAAGTAGAGGGCGACTAATTGCTTGCTTGTTAAGAGAATGTGATGGTGAAATGTGGCCTTCTGTTAAACTGCCTGCAGAAGACAACATCTGGTTTCTAAGGAGAGCCACCCTGAAAGTGATAATTTTGCTTTATGGCATTGGAGCTGCAACTTCCCTGAAATGTGGAATACAAAATAGAGTTCATTGTCTATTCATTTTGTTTCAGGTGTATAAAAGTATACTAGAGGTGATACTATATTGGGGCCAAACCCCTTGGTCATCAAAGCTGGTTTGGTTTAAGGAGACTTACTCATTTTATGTTTAGCAGTAAGAATGTGATTTCAGAATGACATAGAAGTTCTTATGATTTTGTTAGGTTGTTCATTTTATTGACTGCTTTTCCCCATCAGCTTCAGTTTTCTATTAATTTATTTCAGGAAAAAGAAACTCAAGACAAAGCGTGGAAAGAACAAACACAACTCCTAAGACAAGACCAAGACAGGGAGAGGGAAGAGAAACTGAAACCTTTTCAGGAAATAGAGTCCTTAGAGGAGAGGGTTCCAAAACTTCCTGACGGTAAGGAAATGGGCAGCTGAAGGCTGAAAAATGCACCATAGAATACTAATCAAGTGAGGCTGCTGGTTTCTGGTGAAAAGAGAAAAATGATTTTTCAGAGATCACTACAGTGGAAAATTATTTGCAGTTATATTATGCAAAGAAGAATCAAAAAGAAATACAGGATATAGAATAATCCATGCCCTGTACTCAGCTGTGATTAAGTATGCAGCAGTAAAAAATGCTGTCCACAAAAAAGTATTGGAGTCTGAGAGATTGTGCTTTACAAAACAAGAATGACATAGAAAGTAAATGCTGATGTTATCTCTGACTTGCTAAATGTTATTGAGGTAGGAAGTAGATTTTGACTATTGAGATTTGAGTTACTATTTTTACTATTGTTCTGCTATAGTAGAACAAATCTGTTTTCCTTAATATAGCCTTTTTTTCAGTACTTTCTACTATATATATATAATGTGAAATTTTAGTTTCTCTTTTCAGGTCTGGTTATCTGAATCATTTGGTGTGGCTATTTGAGAAATGTCAGTTTCCATCATTATATATTAATATTGCTTTTTTATTATTAGTTTGGTTTTCACAGCATCTTAATCACTTAAATGCACAAGTCAGTCTCAGGTATTTTAGATGGACTGCACCCTGTCATGTTAAAGAACTCTTTCAGTGATTGCAGTTAATGAACAGTAGTACTTATTCTATATGACAAGAATTCTAAAAATCTGTAGCTGTGTTCAGAGGTAAAATCTGTGGAAAATCTTATATCACGTATTACATAAGCCAAGAATCTGATTTTATGTCTCTGAATAAGATGATTTAACCACCTTGCCCATTGTATGGAATAAGCTGGTATTTCCCCCACCTTACAGACAGAAACATGGCTCTTAACTTGTATAATGATCTGCTATTGAAAAAAATATCTATGTTAAATATATTAACTGAACTACTGCAACAGTTTCTGAAAGCCTGAGCCAAAGTACAGTAGATAACATGGAACTTTGTGAAAGCCTAAGTCAGAAATTTGAGTCAAGTGTTCAAAGGAGAATGCCACTGTGTTGGAGGGGCCAAGTAATCATATTCAACTTTTGGCCAAATATACATCTGTTATCTTGGGGAAAAAATATTTTTAAGAGAGAAATATGTGAGAAGCTTCCTCCTTCTTCTACACATTTTCTGGTTTCTGTAAGTTGCTTTTTTGTACCTTTGGTGTCCCTTCATAGCTGTGCACAGTCACTCTGAGTCCTGGCAGTGATGCACAAGAACACTCATGTAAAGGTCTTTGCTGTTTGCATCTGATGCAGGGTATTTTAAATCATTCACTGCTTGAAACAGGTGATGACTCCTGTGACTTTGAGGCCTGATTACTTCACAGAAATAGTTCCCGTTATGAAAAAAAAAGAACCCACACATATATCCCAGGACTGTCCTAATGTCAGCAGTGGTGAAAGAAAAATAAAGTACTGTGCAAGTCAGAACTGTTAAAATCAGTAATGTTGTATTCATTTTCATTCAAACTCAGGAAATGGGAAGGCAATTGGCAGAAGTCAAATTGCTTTGAAAATTCTAAAGCATGGGTAATGTCCTTTGGAAGATGACGGTAAACTTTTATATCTTATCAGAGATAAGATATCAGGTGTGGATTTAGTTGCCATTTTTGAAGATTTTATTCTTGCAGCAGGAAAATGTCATTGTACATAGAAGAGCATGTTACAAACTCAATGGCTTTTGCTTGCGTTATTTTCAAAATCTTACAAGGGTATTTTAAAATTAAAACATTTTAAATATTGCTCAAACATTTTTTGCAGAGTGGCAAAGGAAAGAATATGACAAAATTAAAAAAGAAAGCAACTTTTTATTGGATAAAGAAGAGAAAATAAAGATGGAGACAGAAATTCACAAACCTGATGAAGAGAGAGAAAGCACTGAAACAGTGGAAGAGCGGCGAAAAAGAGAGTTCCTGCTTGCTAAAATGCAGGAAATTGATAGAGAAATTCAAAATACAACAAACACAAAACCAACTTCCCAAGTTCCACTCGTAAATACAGCAAGAAAATCTGATTCCCTGGAGAAAAAAGAGAAAACTAATCCAGTCTTTGAGATTCCTGGGAAGGTTACTAATGGATTTCCTGTAAAGGACAGCCAGGATGATAGCACAAGAACACAAGGGCAGAAACAACGAAACGTAAGGACTGTAGCTTTAAGTAGTGAGTTAATATTTGGTAGTTATGTACCTTCCTTTGGGAAGGGATCAGGGAGACCAAGTTGGCTCACTCAGAAAAGTGACAAATTAGAAGAAAATGTTACGGAGAATGCAGATTTTGATAGTAAGAAAGAAAAGAAGTCCAATTTAATGGAACAACTCTTTGGAAGCAGTGCCAGTACCATTCTTCTTTCTAAAAGTAACAATACGCCACCTTTGGACATAGACTGGGACTCGAGTAATAAGCCTTTTGTTGATAAAAACAGTAAAGTCAAAGTGAAAGAAGACAATGGGCTTTTTGGTGGAGGAAGAAACCTAAACAGACACCGTCTGCAGTACACTACAAACAAGCCAGGAGTTAATAACCTTGGTTCTTTAGAAGATGAAGTTGAAGAAGTAGTCTTACAGTGATCGTGTTTTATATGTTTCATATGTAAATACTGAAAACTATTTTCTTGTAATATTTATTAGATATAGATTTGAAGTATTTCAGATTTATTGTAAAGCCTTATGAAGGAATAATTTACATAAATGGGTATGTGTGTAGAGGAGAGATGCAGAGGAGAGATGCTTGGGGTTTTTTTACCTGTATTTTTACGTGTAGGCCCCTCACAATACGCTGCTTTTTATTTACAGTATTTCTTTTAGGCCTCAGATACTTTCTTTCTTTCTTGGGCATTTGGAGAACCTCTTAACTGTGCCAGGAGAAGGCAGTCATGAAATGAGTAGAAGAGACAGTCTTAGCACAAATACTCTTAGAATATCTTATGCTGCTGCCGTGTTATCTCAGAATAATATCAAAAGAAGCACAATTAACTCAGGAACAGCTGCTCTCTCCTTTTGCATAGGTTTTGTGGACCTTACTAGCAAATGTGTAACTCTTCTCATATATTCAGATTATATTTGTTATACAATGCCATCTTTTGTAATTTCTGAATTTTTTATGTAAAATTCCAATCATTACTAAGTAATTTTTTAACAAAATGGTTTTATTAAATGAGTTGAGTAAATTTCTTGTGTGTAGATCATCTTTAACACAAAGTTTTGACATCTTATATCATATTATTGATACTGGGGGTGATGCCTTGTGAAGGCTGACCTAGAACAGAGACTAGACAGAGTTAAAGAATAAAGTAGGTATTTATTAGAAGGCCTCAATGGATACACCTTGGGCAGCACAAGAGCCCAGCCAGGGCTACACCCAAGATGAACCCAAAATGGTCACAAAATGGATGACCAGTCATGGGGTCTTACTTTTATGAGTTCTGGTCCATTTGCATATTGGAGTTAATTGTCCAATTATAGCTTCAGGTTATGAAGTCCCATCCTTCTTGTTTTTCTCTCTTCAGTCCACATTTCTCTTGGGCCTGAAATTTGGATCATTTGTCCTTGGTACCCAGCTAGAGAAGGAATTATTTTGTCTACCTGCTCTGTGAAGAGAGCTTACTATCCTCTAATATGAAGTTCAGAAGTACACACTAAAGCAGTACAGAATCTGAAAAATATAAAAGCTAAAACCTGAGGCATCAGGGGAAGTTGGTTGCAACTTCACTCATGATGTTATTTACTGATTGGTGCTGTGTACACAACTTAAAAAGATATGCAATGAAGAATTTAGCAGAAGCATTCCAGGAAATAAGCTTAAGGTCATTCCTTACTAGAACAAGAGATTTTCAAACACCTCTCTGATATGCTCCCTCTGAGCCTGATTCAAAACACACTAAAATACAGAGAATTCTTATGATTTAAAGATGCATTGATTCAAGATTTTTCTGAACACAGTGGCTCTTCTGAAGAGGTGGGCTGGTGTCTTCATCATGCAGTAACTCTTCGCTCTTCTCCTTCAGAAAGAAAATTAGTCACAGATCCAGATCCAGGGCGTGGGACAGTTCTCACTAGGTGCCCAGTAGTGAAGAGCAGCTCATGTTCACCTGCTTGCTTACAATCCCCATTACATTCATTGCAGTATTACAGAACTTATCTGGCTCATTTTGCCTGCAGATGGTCAGAATATCAGAAATATTTTAACCAACAACAGTGAATTTAACTCTGTGTTACTTTCCTGCAATGACTTTTTGGGGCGGATGCTGTGCTGTAAGAGGTAGGAGAGGGCTGTGGGTAAGCACTGCGGTGTTTGTGACTGGGTAGTTACTTGTCTTGTCCTACCTGTGGGTGGTGCTGCCCATCTAGAAACAGGTGCTTTGCTCCTGAAGATGACATTGAGGTGGACTGTTTATTTTTATTTCCTGTGGTTGTGGACTATAAGGCATAAAACAATGTATCTGCTGCAGGTGTTAAGGATCATGTAGTGTATGGAGGGGGGGACTATTGGTTTTGTTTCTTTGGAAGTCAACTTATTAACAACTGGCAAATTCCAACTGTTGTGCTGAACTGATGTGCCCTGCTGTTTTAATTACAAGTGTATAGTTTCTAAGCTGTTTTTTTATTATCAGCCCCTTCTTAAGCTCACAAATATTCACATCCTATTGCCAGCCTCTTCCTAAAGCAAATACTGTGGTGACTCACACCAAAAATAAAAGGTATATCTGCATTAGAAAGGTGAAAATTAATTGATCTGCTGGAAACAGTGTCACAGGTATAATTTCCCTTTTCCTCTCATGGCTGTCCGTCTCTACAGTTTATTCTTTTCTCTTGCTGCACTTTCTACTTTTAGAGTTACTGGCAAAAATACCATTACAGATAAAATGTGCGAAAGCAGAGGTAATCTGATTGTGGGAGGAAACATTTGTGTCCTTGTAATATCTGTAAGCAGCATTTCTGCTGTAGAGTAACAGTTTTCTACTCACTGGAAGAAACTTTTGCAAGATCTTAAAAGGCTCTGTAGACCTTACAAATGGGCACACTGATCCCTGTAGTCCTCTGGACCCCTGGTCTCAGCTGCTGTAGCTGGACAGTCTGCATGTTGCTTTTAGTGGGGCCAGTGTCTTAACAACTCTTGATTGACTGCAAAAAAATTCCAGCTTTTGCAGTAAAAAGTAGGTCACAACAGTTTTGATGACGATTTGTGTAAGATTTGATGGTTTTGTCCAGTTGTAGGTTCTGTTTGATGTTTAGACCATATGGCTATTACATCTGTTCTTGCTTTCCTTCTGAACCATCAAAGGTGATGGAAGAAATTTCTCCATTCCAAAAAGGAAGGATCATTAAAGTTTGATTAATAGTTTTAGTGGAATATTCAGGGACATTATTACTGTCCTGGGAAAAATGGTCTTACAGTTCTGATCCCCAAGAGAGTGGTCATCAAACAAAAGTATCTGAGGAGCATCTGTTGAGGGTGGTCAGGTGATCACCTGACAGAAAACAGGAAGTTTTAAGAAGGAATATTTTTCTCTTTGAAAGAGATGA
The DNA here is from genome assembly GCF_017590055.1 of Onychostruthus taczanowskii. Lineage (NCBI taxonomy): Eukaryota > Metazoa > Chordata > Aves > Passeriformes > Passeridae > Onychostruthus > Onychostruthus taczanowskii. Next base: position 7,383,913 of record NW_024501348.1, read on the forward strand.
ACTGGTGAGTGTGTTAGGGGGAGTATAATAGGTGTTCTGTAATCCAGAAGAAACGTAAACCACTGGAGGAGAACTTGGGAGACCCTTCACAACTCTGAACTGAAGCCTCTCAGCTGAGGTAAGAAAAGGGAAAATGGGAAATGCTTAAACATCTTGAATATTTTTCCCAGATCTGTGGAATATTTGGGATAGCTAAAAAGTGGGACATGGGGAGAAAGTTATTTTCTATAACCTTATGGGATACTCTGTTTGTGATTTTGCTTTTTCTATTGCACCCGTGCCTAAAGGTGTGAATAGCAAATCTGATGCTTCCAAAACAGGACACAGAGAGGATGAGCTTAGGCTACTTGGTAGCCTCAAGTTCATTGCTGGTCCTGAGACAGAAGGTCTTACGCAGCCTGGCCTGAGCCTATTTGCGCTGTCAGGAGGTGGGACAGAATATCTAAACTGGCATGTTAGGAGTATGAATTTGTTCTTGGGACAGGAGCATCAGCAAGGCTTTCACTGATACTTGTGCTCTAGAAAGTGCTTTGGGTGAGCCTTTGCTATTCAAGAGAATAGTAACAAATTCTGCATAATGCTCTGAAGCAGAGACCAGCACAAACCAGTGCAGCAGACATGAGTGCCTTCAGGAGAGTCATGGTTGCAGGAAGGGAGGTTTTGTTCCCAGCATTGCAGGGCTTCGCTAAGCCTGACCTACTCTTGTTCCAAGATGACAACTTTAAGCATAAGAGATGCCCCGGGTGACATTGCTCATTTATAAAATTCCCTTTTGTTGGATCAAATTTAACGTAGTCTCCTGTTTCAAATGATCTCTTTGATTAGCTGCAAAGTTTTGATGTCTGCAGGAGGAGAACAATTGCATCAGTGTGCGCTGTCAGCCAGGACTCGTGGCTGCTGGGGAGTTGCTAGGATACCTCTCTAAAAGGTATGATTCACTTGATTAACCACCAACCCAGTTTGCATGAGAAATATTTTTCCTATCATTGTTTTGTGCTGGCATCAACTGTGCATTAGATGTGCATGTGTGTTTAGAGCAAGCTACAGGTTGATTTTCATGTGTGTCCATTTCATCCTTTTGATATGCAATAAAACCCTCTCTGCTGCACAGAAAAGAATCCAGAGCAGTTGTAGCAATTCCAGTAATCTGTAAAATGAGCATTGCTTCCAGAGGGGAACATCAACCTAGAGAACCATGGGAAGGTTTGACTTTGGATATGCATTTTTGGCATTATAGCTAAAGCTTCACTTTATATGTGTGAAGATGCAAGAGAATTTTAATCTCCTATGCATTATTTTGTTTCCCCACTCTGAGGAAGGGGTTGGACCACATGACCTGCCACAGTCCCAACCAAAACTATTCTATGATTCTGTCATCCTTGCCACATTCCTCTGGTATTAATGCTCCCTTCCAGTGGAAATGCCTTGCACAAAGCTGCTTTGTTCCACTTCCACAAAGTTGTCTCAGAACACCTCCTGTGTGCGCTACTGTTCCTGAATATGGGAGTATTATGTTAAGGATGCAAACCCTAACTCAAGTCTCTCCCCAGCAGCTGCTTCCTACATGCTTATCTTTCCAATGCCTTATTTTTACCTCCATTTTCCTGTTTCCTGAAACATATTGTTCAAACATTAGAGCATCTCGCCATCATTTCTGTGAATCCTCTTTTGTCCCACAACTCTCTTTCTGCACTTTCTCTCGGACTTCCATAAACTCCTTTTGCTACTTCCACCATGTCTTTCCTCTGATGGACCATCATTTGTTCCTTCTGTCTGAACTAACTTCTGTTTTTCGTCCCCTAGGCAGGACAGTTATCCTTTCCCTGCATTCCCTTTATCTCCTCCTCTCCCACGGTTTTGTTCCCCACTCTCAAGCTCCCTACCAGCTGTTTGTGCTGTGTTCCCTCTCACCTGTGGGTGGAAGTAGGTGGAAGTAGTGTTGCAAGAGGGTAGGAAAGATGCTGGAAAGGGATGTGACCTGATTTTGGAACTGAGTTGCCCACACATGAGCACTAAGATGCAGGTGCTGGAGCACTCTGTCCAGCGAGCAGGTACCAAGATGGGTACCCAGCTGGCTTGGGAACCCAGAGCACAAGGCTTGCCTGCTCAGAAGTTCTCCTCAATCTTCTGTTCACTCTTAATTGGGCAGAGTGACTGGCTTTGGAAATGCCATTTGTGTCCTTTAGGAGCAGCCCGTCTTATCCCACCTCTGCAAGTCATTAGGATTTCCTCATTGTCCTTTCTTACCTTCTTGAAACTGCTAAGTGCTCCAGGCTGTTCTTCCCAACATCCTACCTCAATGGCATGTCTGTTTTAGTCTGGGTATAGATCACCCCTACTGTTCCAAGTAGCCTAAAAAGCTGCACATTGCTGTGCTAGGATCTTGATGACCTGCTAATCTGAATGCTTCTGACAGCCCTTCTGCTGATCCTCCTGCTGCTCCCACATCCCAGCCTTCCCAGTAGTTTTTCCTTTTTGCAGTCTTCTTGTTTCCACTGCTGTTCTCTGTGCTGTGATATATTGGGAGTCATGGGACTCGGGCTATGTGCTACTGTGTTGTGCAGAGCTTCTAACGAGCTGTGAGCTTCACAGTTTGCTGCTTAATAATTCTCATGGTAGCAAGGATGGATAACACAGGTGCTGTTATTCACTGGAGATCACTTAATTACTAGTACTCAGCATGAAAAAATCGTGCTCAGATTGGCAAAGGGCACACACTGAAGTCCCATACCTGACCTTCCTCTTGCTGTAAAGCTAACTCTGGCTTTAATGCTTGGTTGAAACATCTTAAACTGCCTGAAGCCTTGGGGAATGATCTTTGTTTAACAAGTAAGCATTAGTTTGACTGGTACATCGTTTTACTTGTCTCATAACCCATCATGTACAGTAACAACAGCACCTGGGTTTCAGAGACATTTTTGACTCAACATGCTCTCTAAACCTACAGGTCTCATGCCACCCATGTGAAAACCCTGAGGAAATGAGAGGTCAAAGTGGCCTTCTCCAAGTCACAGTGGCCAGTGGTGGAAGTTAGACTAGGAATTTCCACATTGTCATGCATTATAAGGCACTGTCCCCAGTTTTGTTTGTGTATGGGCATCCTCTATCCAAATCTCAGGTATAGTGCAGTTCTGGAATGAGTTGTGTGCAATTTTTTTGTTTGTTTGTTTGTTTGTTTTGGTTTGTTTTTTGTTTTTTGTTTTTCATAAAAGCATAAATCTAAGATGGAAACATTCCCAGGATTATTCTAATGTCTTCTGAAAATCATGGCTCTCTGATATTTTGTTTGTTTCTAGTGACTACATCACAAATGCTGGCACATCTAAGTAACATTTGTGAGCAAAGGATGTAGCTTCACCTTATCTGGTAAATCACAGCATCCTCCTGATACTCCACCTGCAATCCAGTGGGGGAAAAAGCATGGTTAAAGCTTGAGCATGATCAACATTTACAAGACACACTGGAAATACTTAATTTTAAGCAATATTAATATTTTTATCTTCTCATCAGTTACAAATTACACTCAGGGTCTAGAGTTTCTCCAAAATGTAATCAAGTAAATCCTGATTTTAATGAGTGGCAATCACTAAACCTGGGAATAATTGTCCTGACTTTCTTAGCAGCAAAGCATTGCAGCGCCTCTTGAATTCAACACAAGATTAATCTTCCTGGGGAAGAAGACTCTTGTCTTGGAATAACGTATACCCATGTATAAGATCTGCACATCAGTACACTGGAGATCAATAGCTCTTCTCCTGATTTGGCCAAATGATGGTGCAATCAGCCAGAGCTCAACTGGGAGATTGAAACAAAGCGTGTGTTGCTGTTTAAGGTACTTCATACTTCTTTGAAGGGAACATGTTGAATTTTATAAGTTAACCACAAAGTAATTGCATGCTTCTGATGGCTAAGGCTGAGACAAAGCACTGCTTACAGTGCTCCGGTTGCTCTCTGGTGCTTGTTCGCTCACATGCTTCATTCCTGTGTGGCTCTTGTAATCATTGTCTGTGTACCTGCTGCTGTGCTGTGTTGTCACACAAGGGAAAAGGTTGGAAGGCACCCCAGTGGGTCACCTTGTCCAACCTCCCTGCTCAGGCTGTGTCATCCTACACCACATTGCACAGGATTGGATCCAGATGGCTCTTGAGGAAGGCTCCACAATCTCCGTGCGAGAATTATTTAGCTCAGATTAAAGTTTTATGAAATGTATCATGCCTACTTTCACTGTGCAGACTACCATTGAACTGGTAGTTCAATGTACTTTTCTTTCCTTAGCCATGATCTGAGGTCTTGGTCCCCACATTTATGTTGCTTGGGACAAGGATGCCTTCTCACCATAAGCAATAAATGTTTGAAAAAAGCTTTCCACAAGGTTCGTTCCCAAATTCAGAAGAGGTATTAATGACTGCATTTTATCATCTTACGGATTATTTAAGTTATTGCACCTAGGCTGTTGCTGGGTTGTTCCATGGCTGTATGAGCAGTGGGTCTCACAGCTGTGCAGCTTTCCTGTGTATCACACGAGTTCCCTTTAGAGGGCACCATTGACTTCCCTGAAGCCTATGTTGATGCTTGTGCTTGCTGTTACCCCTCAACGTTCAGATACGTTTCAGTATTTCTTTTTGCTCTAAATATTTTGGATGCTCTAGGCTACTGCACATTATCGACTGTGTGCAAATAATTGACGTAAAATCCACCTTGTAATAGACTTCTAAGGCCTTGGCTACAATCATTTTCTCAGCCACCAAGCAAAATGCTGGAAGAAGCATGCACTCCAGGATGCTGAACTGTGTTTTCTCACAAAGGTCTTAAGAGGACTGGAAGGCTCATCTTCAAAACACAGAGGCCAACACAAAAGTGAGATTTCACTTCTACTGTGTGGTCTGGGAGATGCAGGTTCTCCCATCCTGTGTGACTGGATCTGCAAAGATGTAGTAGGTTCTCCTTCCCTACTAATGTAGCTGTTTCACAGCAGACGGGATGTTTCTGCAGACAGATGTTTCATTTCATCTTTCTCTCTCTCCCACACTCAATTTCTTTCTTTGTCTGCTGTCCCCAAGGTGGGCAGGATGTGGCTGCATGGTCATCTTACCTCATGAAGTGGTACCAAATAAGCACAGCTTTAGGAGGTTGTTTGTGACGTGAGTTCCTTTCTAGAATGAAGGAAGTTGCTTTTAGATTTTTTAATCTACATTTCTGCTTCTTGTCTTTAATGAAGAAATATGGATATCAGGGAGGTACAGAAAGTGCCTACTGCAGCCTCACAGCTTCAGGCAATGCATGGTTCAAGGGAAGTCCACAGTGATACAAGCAGGAAAATTGTGAAAATAAATGTCTGCTCGGCAACAAAAAAAGAGATTTAATTTTAGAATTGAACACTCAAAAGGATGTAACTCATTTTTCCAGACAATTATTGCAATTTCATGTAGAGCATCCAACAAAATAGTCATTGAGATGCTTACCTGGTCTCTCACTCCTTGTTATTGCTCATGTCCTCTTCAGTGCAATTGCATCAACCTAGTCCTCATACATGGGTTTATATTTTCTATTTATGCGGTTAATTAACTGCAGGGCTGCCTGAGCCTTTCTCTAATATTGCAGATGACTGAGGACTGTTCAGTATTTGCAGCATCTGAGCTGGGTTTTTGATTGTGCCCGTCACGTTGTCTTCTTTGTTGGCTTGAGAGGTGCCCATGGTCCCCAGGGGAGCAGCTGACTGCTGCAGGCAGAGGGGCAGGACGGGGTTGAAGGATGAAGAAAAGCCCAGGTGAGGGTGTAAAAGCCATCCTTTGGAGGACTGCAAGGGGGTATGGCAAGCACCATGGGGCTCTCACAGGGCAGCAGCAGTAGCGGAAGGCAGCCCAGAAGATGTCCCTAGGTGTGTAATCCTGTGAATCTCACCAACCCATCACTTACCTCTTCTTCCATCCCTGTCATGGGTGACTTTCATAACACCCAGCAGATTAAACCTCTCATTCAGCAAACTCAACATAATTTTGTTTTGTTTTGTTAGTGGCACTTACTGTTACACTGTTGCACCTCTATCCCAAAAGCTTTTCAACATCACTCTTGCAACACACTGAAAACATCAAATCTCTTCTGAAATGTTACAAACTGTCTTTTTTTATTCCTAGTTAAATCAGCAGACCCAAGTTGGAAGAAAAATCTAGTTCTACCAAACTTCTAGTTTATTTATGTAGTCATTGATGGCAGGCATGTTTACATCTCCGTGATCCTAAACCTTAGGGAATTGCATTTCATTTCAGGGCTGCTGGGTCTGCAAAATCCCATGAGATTTTTAGCTTTGATTTAAAAATAAACAGAGTGTTTATTTTCCTATGGTTGTGGAACAAGCATTGAAAGATAGAAGTTGCAGACCTCAAAGAAAAAGAAAAAAAGCACATTTGAGAGATAAAAATATATTATTAAATAATAAAAGTTTCCAAGTGCATATTTCATCTTGTGCCTTTTTTAGAAAAATATTTTCATTTTCATGACAGAAGGTGACAATTCATGATTTTGGATTTCCTTAGAGAAAGATTTTTTCAAGTCCCCATCAAGATGACCACGAGTTTCAGGCTGGAATACACCATTACACTGAACTCAGTACTCTTCCTAAGTAATAGAGGGTGCATCCAGTTAAATAAATATGTATTATCAGTGCCTCCACCTTACAGAAGGAGAAAAAACATGCACAATCTGCCTCTTCCACAGCTCCTGGCTCCCAAGTACCTTAAGGGAGCCATGCAGTTACTACACCCACTTTGTCGAGTTTCAGACTTCAAGAGACATATTTTAATCTTGGCTCATATGGGAGCCAGTGGAGTTGATGATAACCTCTCTGAAATCACAGGTTCTTTGTACATTTATTCCTCTCTCTTCAAAATGGTGAGAGCAGTGGTGTGTCTCAAAGTATTACCAGTTAACTTAGAAGTACTTGTAACCCTTTCTGTGATCTTCCTCTCTCACACTTCAGTGGTCAGAGACACCTCAGAGTGGAAAGCATTCCAGTTTGTACAATCCAAATTGAAATCAGTTACCTGGTGATCAGATGTTTCACCTGCTCTGTTTCAAAACCATTTATAAAACACTTGACTCTCAAACCAAGTTCAAGAGCACTCAGGCACCTGATTTGCCAGGAAAGCGGTGGACAGCAGGTCCTGAAACACTCCTGAGGCCACCAAGTGAGGAGCACCTCTGAGTGAGAAGGGCCCAGCAGGCTGCAGCAGTGTGTGGGTGGAACACAGGTGCTGTATGCGATATCTTGTGTTTATCTCATTAGCTTGCTGCTCATAGTGATCCTTCATGGGATGAGCTTGTTCCCAGCTGTCAAAAAACAGAATTAGCAAAGCAGAAGGTGGCCACAGACACAAACTAAATCTCAGCCTGGTGTTGGTTCTTGCATTTTCTAAGCAGTTCCTTGCCACATGATCAGCTATAATATAAAAAAGAAAAATACTTGGCACCCTGGATACCTTGTAGGCTCCAAATTCACCTTTCTACCACAAATTGCACAGGTAATCCTAGCACTCAAGTAAGTTCACATAGCAGCTGAGAGAGAGGTTTTTAGCTGCAGAGGAGGATGCTTCTCTTCTTACAAGTACACTCTTGGCTCTCATCTTTCTGGAGGTTTGTCCCAAAGAGAGCAGCACTTCACCTGCCTCAGCCTGAGACAGGTTCTCTATAAAAGGTGTATTCTCCTGATCTTCCTCTTCTGAAGGTCAGTTACGGTCAGTGCTGCCCCTGCATGGTCTGCAGCCATTGATGCTAAAATTACAAATTGTTCCTCTTTTACTATGTCTATAATGTGTTCTGCTTGAATTTTAAGCTAGACTTACCTGTCCAAAACACAATTGGCTTACTCCCTGAAAAGTCCAAATTCAGCAGTATTTTCTTTCTTTAAATGGAGACTGTAGTTAATACAGCAATAGAGTTGCATCTTTCACATTTTCTAAAGATTTTCTTTTTACTCCATTTTACGGTCTTTTATAACTTCCATGCAATGTTAGAAGACCAGCATCTAGACCTCTGTCTCAGTGCAACAGCAGAGAAGCAGAAGGCACCTCTTCATCATAAAACCCAGTCCTGCAGAGAGACAAAGGAACATGGCATCTCATCCTTAGCTTAAGATGAATTATCTCAGTCTTAAGACTGAGTTGTCTGGGTTGCTTTTGCTTCCATCTAGAAAGCTATTCTCACTGCTTCAGTGACAAGAAAACCTCTGATTTTCAAAATTACTTAAATGGTACTCTTCTGTTTTCCCACTGACTAAGGTATTTCTGAAAGAAGCTACAGTGGCTTTGCTTTGTGATGCTAAATAAGTCAGGTTCCTCTTATCTCCTCTGGAAACAGGGCTCTGTATCCCCTTTACTGTCCATATACCCTCCAAATTTATATGAAGTCCTTTCCCTATGAGCTTCTCAGGCAGAGGTAAATTGGAGTAGGTGTCTGCTAGAATCATTATTAAATATTATTTTGAGTTTAATTTGATATATGAATGTGACCAGCTTCAAAACTAAGGGAGCTAAGACCCAGGCATGTGATCTGTGCTTCTTCTCTTAATAGTGAATACTTGTTATGTATTATTGATTTCTTATCAGTTTTTGTAGTTTACAGTATTTTGCTCAAAACACTAATGAAAATGTGGCTGCAGCTATATTAAAATTCTGTGACAGTTATTCAAATATAAAGAAATTTGTCATCCAATGTATTGCTGATAACTGGTGGGACCTACACAATCCCTGTAATTTTCAGCTTTGTGGGCTATCTGCCTTTCACACCTAGCAAACACGAAGACAAAGGACAGTTATGATGACAATTTCCCATTGTTTCCCATTGTTGAGGACAGGAATGTTATTATTTAAGCAACTGGTGTTAAATACAAAAGGCACAAAAGCTCTTGCTCCCACTCAGTGTGTCATGCCTTACACATTTAAAGACAGTGTTAATCTTTTAAGCTATCACTTTTCACCGAAGATTCAGGATTAGCTCACCATATAGTGTGACTCCTCAATTTCTTTTCCTTTCCCCAGGATGCAATCTCTGCTCCCATAAGCACAAATGTTCTTTTTCCAAGTATTTAACTGTCTGGCTTCACTGTAAATTAATTCTGTTTTCTTGTTTGTGCTCAGTTTATTGCATCTGCTAGAGGGAATACCAGTCCTTTTTTTTTGTTTAACAATTCTCATGGTTTTGTTTTATGTACAAATTTTATCAACAGTATTATATATGCTCCCAGTTCACTGATACAAGTTAAATAATGGGAAGACACAGGGCAATGCACTAAAAATATGCTTCCTTAATAAGGATTTCCCAGGAACACTTATCTTTGAGATCAGTCAGTTGACTGCTTTTATCATCTACTACCTTAGTGATGATTCAGCAAAGGTGTAATCTACAATAATCAAATTTTCATATATATATATACACATGTATTTGATATATTGGATTGGCATTTAGACATTTATCAACTAAATCTGTGACATGACTAAAAGGATATTGAGTTGCTTTGGAAAAAGTCTTTGTTCTCTTATTTTCTCAGTGGTATTGATTGTATGCCTCTCCTGTAATTTATTTAATAATGAAATCCCATACATACCCTTCTGTTAAATTTGCTAGAACTGATATTAGGCTGGCAGAAGAATGGCTAATTTGGTAATCCTTTCAACGCCACTGACATATAGAAACACATTGAGAGCAGCCCTGTGGAGAAAGACTAAGTGGTTGTCATTATTGAAAAGCAGGACACAAACCAACAGTGTGGACTTGTAACCCAAGAAGCCAACCACATCCTGGCTGCGTCAAAAGAGGGATGGCCAGTAGGTGACGGGAGATGATTCTCCCCCTCTGCTTTTGACACCCTACTTGGACTGCTGCATCCAGGTCTGAAGTCCTCAGCACAAGTGTCCTTGCTCAGGGCAAATTTGGGAGACATGACAGACATGGACCCATTACAGCAAGTTCATAGAAGGGCCACAAAGATGCTCAAAGGGCTGGAACTTCTATGTAGACAGGCTGAGAGATCTGGGACTGTTTGGCCTTGAAAACAGAAGGTTTCAGGGATACCTTATAGCAGTCTTCCAGTACCCAAAGGGGGCCTTATAAAAAAGACTGAGAGTAACTTTTTGCACAGGCATTTAGTGATAGGAAAAGTGGGAAAAGTTTTAAACTGAAAGAGAAGAGATTTGGATTAGATGTTAGAAATAAATTCTTGACTGTGAGGATGGTGAGGCACTGGAACAGGTTGCCTGGTGAAGCTGTGGATGCCGCATCCCTGGAAGTGTTCAAGGCCAGGTTAGACAGGATTTGGAGCATCCTGTCTAGTGGGAGATGTCCTTGCCCATGACAGGGGGGTTGGAACCATATGATCTATGAGGTCCTTCCCAACCCAGACCATTATATGATTCCATGATACATTCTTATATGTAGCTACATTTTTTTTCTTCTTGCTTGTCTTATTTTTAAAGGCAAAAAATATACCTCAAAATACAGTTGCTGTTGGCATAAACCAGCTTACTTACTACTGCTTTCTTTCCAGAAGAAGGGACAGGATGAGACTATCAAAGTGTTTTTCTAAAATCAGATGCTAAAACATGAATGAATCATCCAGAAAAGAAAGAGCAACAACTATTTGTATACTAAGTTCATCTATTTCCAGGGAGCATCCTTTAGTGATGATAGAATTAATTCCTTTTGCTTCCCTTCATCTTGTGTGTACAGTCATTGCTGCTGTGCTTTTACACTGATGCCTCTCCACCATGATACACTCTTCTTTCTTCATTAATTTCAGATGACTGCTGCTCTTATCTCTGTTCTCAGCATCTTTTGTAGCTATTTAAAGACCAGGAAGGTTGGTTTGCTCTCCTCAGAATTACTTTGGCTAGTCCTGGCAGGACCCCCGATTTGTTTATCTGAGGAAGTGGTTGGGATTTCATTGCTTTTCTCATCAAACCATAGTGAGGTTTCCCTTTCAAATATAAATATCTCAGACACCTGAGATGCTGAGAGCTAGTTTCCCTTTGCTGCAAAATTATTTCAGATTTCAAAAGCTGTCCTATCCTATTCTGGGACAAATATTTTTCCAGACAGGTTGAGAGAGCTGGAGGTGGTTTGGAGTACAGCACATATATGCAGACTCTCCCACCCTCATCCAGGGCAGGAATTTGGCCCATCCTCCCAGGCCCACAGGGCAGCTCTGAGGAGAAACAGGTATAGATTAAGAAACCTAAGTTTAGGAATCTGACTGCAGGTTGTAGAAGCATATCAGACATCTGAGCTTCTTCAGCTGATGGGTATCAATGGAGCCAGCTCAACTCCCTCTGAAGCAGGTGCCCTGTGCCAATGTGTTGATCCACTGCTTGATTCAGTCACATACACATGGGGCTGGAAATGCTCTCTGCTGCCTTGCCTGACTTTGCAAGGTGCACATCTCTCCTACTTCCTGTGTCAGGTCTACAAGCTCTGTGTAACCCTTGCATTAAACATCCCTGTCCCGCTGGGCAGGGACTCTGACCCAAATCCATCACCTCTAAGTCAAGTAAAGAAGAAATTTCTTTCTCTAGTTGGTAGATATGTCATTTATACAAAGTGGAACAGCCTGGATAGCTGAGAGCACTTGTTAGAGGGGGAGAAGAAGAAGGATCAGAGTGAGAAGTGCCTGCATCCCAAAAGTTATTGAATATTGCCAGAGGAGCCATTGCCATAGTAATTAGTAGTAGAATATTTTGAGAAAAAGAATGTTTGATAGCAGAGACATTCCAGAAAAAAAAAAAAAAAAACCAAAACACATGTAAAATTCATTACTACATGTTCCTAATCAACACACTTGGAGTACAGTTCATGCTCAGAGCAGTGCTGAGAGTGGCTTATCTGCCTTAGCTGCCGGGACTGCAGCTCTGCCTTTGGGGGAATTGCTGAGCTGTGTCCCTTCCTGCCTCTGTCCCCTGCCGCTGGCCCTGCAGCAGGAAGCTCTCCTGCAGAGGAATCCCCCCTGGCAGGCAGTACTTAACCTCCACAAGGAAAGAACATATACAGGCAGTGGAGGATGATGAGGTGAGTCAGCTGTGGCACACAGGTGTTCTGGCAAGGAGATAAGAATGCTTCTTTTGAAAGACAAAGTGGAACTGCTCGCCCCCCTGTCCCCTACAGCTCCATGGCTGGCACCTTTGCAGAGACCATTTGAAGCCTCTTTCTGCTTTCTGTTTCCATCTTGCTACTGAAGACGGAATTTTGGAGATAAATCTTATGCTTCTGAAATCCCACTTTATGTATTATCATCCTCAGAAATGTTGGTGGGTTTTTTCTGGCTTAATTACAGTATGAAACACACACAAGACCACTTCTCCTCACATCCTCTTACCAAGCGTGATTTTTTTAATGGACAAGGAGAAAATGCAAACACTTTGCTTGGATTGACAGGGTGTTCAAGTGATGTCAGATTTTCTCTGTTGTGATTCTTTATTAATTAAACAATATTTCTGTATGTAATTCCTCAAGTTCAACATGATTCTTCATCCCCTCTTGAAATTACTCTGCTTTTGAGTCTTCTGAATCCAAAATGGCCTGGGTGCTGCAGGTTAGGATACATCATTTTTCTTCTTTTTTCTTCTTCTTTTTTTTTCCCCCCCCTCTCCTTTCTTGTTGTCTGGGATGAAAAACTTCGAATAAAAAAGTCTAGGAAGTTACCAACCCAAATACAAATCAGCTAATATATATCCACCTACCCCAGTGCAAGTTCTTCCAATGTTACTGTTTGGCTTCAGTTCTCTGTTACCCAAAAGGACAGTTTTGCTTTTGTGTTTTTGAGGGTTGAATAAACTTGTCATCTTCCTACATCTATCCCCCAGCAAATCTGGAGTTTCCAATTTCAGAAATTCTTTTGAGATATCTTGGCTAACAAAACTGCCTGATTTCTGATTTTATTAACAGGGAATATTTACAGAATGCCAAATCTCTTCCCAAGGTCCTTCCCTGAAGCTCTTCTTTAATATTGGGGCTTGGAAGCCTGCATGTGCTCCAGGTCACCCAGTGTTCAGAGCAATTGATAGCCTTTGGAAACCAGAAATTTAGGAGCTGTCAGTCAGTGTTTCTAACAGAAGTATGAGCATCTATTAATGCACAGATGCTACCTGTTAAAATGTCTCCTGGGAGGTATTCTCCTTTGGGTTGTGGGTGGCTGACAGAAGGTACTGTGGTTTTGGCAACTGTTTTCTGCATGGTGTTTATTCCCCTCTCCTTTAAGAAGTATGCTATCTAGATATAGCCTAGGGGCACATCCTCTGTACTTAAATGCGTGGAGTTTTTCTGACTGCTTTGTTCTTCCCTGACCCCGTTCTATGAGGACTTTGTCTTAAGAGCAGTAACCGTCTGGACTGTCCCCTATTGGTGGTACTAGTCCATAATGACAAGGACAAACCAGCACCTCTGCAGATCCACAGGGAAAAGGGAGAATCATATATTTGAGTCAGGCACAAATACCTGAAAGCTGATTCAGCAGCTGCAGGACTCAAAAAACTCTCTTTGCAGAACAAATTATTCCTTCTACAGAGAAAGAGAGAGAGAGAGATACTTTTCTTTTCTCTCCCACCTTCCAGACCTATTCCTAACTGCCTCTCCATCTGTTTCTCAAGAACCTTAACATAATTTCAGGCTCTCTTCTTCACCCACTTCTCTTTCTGGGATGCCCCAATGGAGCTCCACTTCTGCTTCTTTTCTCTCCTTGTGTAACTGCTGGCTGTTCCCTTATACAGCAAATATCTCTGTGCAAGTGATAGAGGTGGTTTAACTTCTATGCCTCTCTCCTCTGTTCAATCCTGTGCTGCTGGCAGCTCTTGAATAATTATCAGCTTCCAGAGTAGCTAACATACATCTCAGTCAAGCCTTCTGGCAGGCTCCTTTCTTTGTGGTGGAAGATAGTGCTGGTCATCCCATGCTGCTGGCATTAAGGGCCCGAGAACCAGGGATATGCTTTGAGGCCTGCCTCCCATCTTCAGGCTCTTTCTGTGACTTTCATAAATGTAGATGTTTACATGCCAAATGTCATATGTATAAAATACATTTATTTGTGGCTTTACTCTTCTAGGAGATGCAGTTTCACTATCCACCAGCTGGTAGAGAAGTCACAAGCAGGTGCCAAATGTGACTGCCCTTTCTTCCTAAGGCTGTTACAGACAACCAGACACCTTGGTGCTCTCTTAGCACTCACAAACACTGTGCAAGGAGCAGGCATGGACCAGGCAAGGCTGGGAGATGCTCACTGCTCTTCAGGGGTAGGGAGGAGATCACGGGCAGAGGAGCAGCTGGGGAGTGACACTGCTGTGAGCTGTGTGTGATGGGGGTCCCTCAGCCAGCTGAGTGGGAATGGCTGCTCCAACAGCACTGATCCCACACAGATGTTACAAGGTCAGTTTAAACACTTACTGGAGAGCCCAGCTGACTGGTCAAACAGCATTGCCCAAGTTTTGGAAAGGTGAAAATTCAAAGTCAGGCTCTACCCAAGCCATGCCACCAATGATCTCTGGTTTGTAACAATTAATGGCCTTTTTGTTCTGGCTTTGTGCATCATGCAATGAGATCATGATCCATGACTACAACTCCTGTGCAATAAAATAATACAAATAATTAATAACAATAGTAATAATAATGAGTTGAGTTTCATTATGTGTCTTGCACTGCTTAAAATCCCCTGTGAGCAGTTACTGTCAGTGAGAATATTTAATGTCTTGATGCAATTTGAAAATGTAGTGCAAATGACAGCATAATAAAACAAAGAACTTCATCAACTTCTAATTGAAATTAATAAGGACTGAACTTCTACTTTGTGCATAAAAGAAGAGATTTTTCCCCCGACCTTAAAAGATGTTGGCTACAGGAATAGCATGACTCAATTTGAATTATCTTCTTTTTCTACCTGAAAAAGATTTTACTGCAGAAAACTAGTCTTATTCCAAACAACCAGTAAATATCATATGGATTAAAAAGTCAGACTTTTTTCTAATTCCTGCAGCAATGTTTTCCCTGTGTATTAGCAGATCTGTAAGAGATCATAGCCATCTGTATTTTGTGAAACTAGGAGCTGAAAATACATTCCTTATCTAAGACTCTATATTCTACAATACTATTTCAGAAATTTATACATAGACCAAATCTTGACAAAAAAAGACTCTGTTATTTCAAGGTCATTTTGAACCTCTGTGGCAGAGGTACGAATGTTAGTAACGTCATCAGGCAGAAGCACAGTGCGCTGAGGCATGCCAGCATGATAGTCAAAATGGCTGTGGAAGCCCTTTTCCCATTCCCTGGCAGCAGAAGGGAATAACAGAGATGGCTGGAACTGGCCATTGCATTTTATTACCATGCAATAAGACAGGCAAATATAATTCTCCATGCTAACATTTGGCACTGCTACAATTTCACAGACCCCTAATGACTGTAGTGAAGCACCGTTCAAGCCACTCAGCTCCAGAAAATGGAAGTGTTCCTTGTCTTCCAAGTTATATGTAATATCTACTTTTCTTGTAGCTTTTTTGCTATAAAACCTGCTAAACCAAGAATTAGTATTTTCTTTTTTCTTTTTTTTTCTTTTTCTTTACTAGTTTCCACAGCTTTGCAGAGCTTTAAGAATGTCTAAATTGCTGTGAGCTTTAGCACAGCCGTTCAGGTCATTCCACATTGCTATACCACAGCTGTTTGCATTACGTCTTGTGGGTCACTTGTGAAGGGAAGAGTTGTTGTGATGTACTGCACTGGCCAACAGCAGGCACAAATCAGGAGAATTGTACTTGGAGGCATATCATTAAATTTCAACAAACAGGTTTACTGGAGAAGTCATTCTTCCTGTGAGATCACTAAAGCTGCCATTGTCCATAAACTGTTTAGAAGACCTGAGTAAAGGGCTACTTAAAGTCTTCAGCCGATAAGGCTTAATGCTGTGTTTTCTCATTCCTTTGTTTATGATTCTCCTACTTACCAGTGGTTTCTTCTCAGTGCCTGAATAATTTGTGTTCCTGGGCACCTACTTTAAGGATTGTTGGAAAGATAGGATATTTAAATACTACCTCCATCTAGTACCTACAGAGAGACCTAAAGGTCTGTAGGTTTTTTGATGCCACGGCATAACTGGATGGTTAGCTTGTGATAAAAGCATGCCACACAAGCCTCTAAGAAGGTGAGTTCAGGCAGCAGTTTTTACCTCAGATACTGATGGCTTATTTCTTTTCATAGCAGTTACATACACTGCTTCTAAAAATAACTCTTTTTCATATACCATCAGCCTGCATTCTGGGTCTAACTCAAAGACTGTGAAGAAAATTGAGATTATTCTAAGCAAAGATTTTAAAAATCTCTATAAATAGGATAGAACTTGTGATATTTTGTTCTATTTTTCTTTAACCAAATGTGAAGATAGAAAAACTAAAACTTCTCTTTTCCAAAAATGTGATTAGTCTGCACCTTCCAGAGACAAAGGAAGCAGTACCCAGAATCCACAAACTCTTCTCCAAAATGGTTACCCTCTTGGAAAAAGAAACAGCTTGGAATTTGCTGCTTCTTGATGGAGAAGGATGCTTCCTGCAGCAGTATTATACACTTACAATGCATGAATCAATTTACATTTTAATCATGGGGGGCCCATACCATCAATTGGTGAGAGGGCTTTTAATTTACCTGAACTCAGTCATTGGGTTGATCCCCAAGAAACAGCTTGTCAAAATCCCATCTTTCATAATGGAATTTGCTACTTCTTGATGGAGAAGGATGCTTCCTGCAGCAGTATTACACACTTACAATGCATGAATCAATTTACATTTTAATCATGGGGGGCCCATACCATCAATTGGTGAGAGGGCTTTTAATTTACCTGAACTCAGTCATTGGGTTGATCCCAGCAGATTTGCCTCTACAGCAACACCTGCTTTTATCATGTCATCTCTTGAGTATTCAGCCTCCATAAAAATAAATAAATTCTCCTGAAACTGCTAAATTCCTTACCAATGAATCTCCTTTCACTATATGAAAGTCTAAATTTAAAAAGACAGGTTTATTTTAAGCTTTTAACAGACTGTTGTAGTTAATCGTGTATATCAGGCAGGAGGCTTGGTTGCTAAGAAAATCTTTGGCATGTTTCCATGGGATTTGTGTGTTATTGACAGAAAAAGTACCAAATGATAGGAAATGCATCTGCTAATTTGAATAGTGAAACAACAAAAAAAAAAGAATAGAACAATTTTCTGCCCAAGTTTTGAGTTAATGTAAGCTCAGACCAAAAATAACATACTTCCCATCAATTTACAGAGAAGATTTTTGGCTTCAAAGACTTGATTAAGATGATAAAAAAGTAAAATACCCATTTCTATGTGGATAGAATGTATGGATCTCTGGTTGTCAGTGGTTGCCCTTACACTGCTGCACAGAGGTTCCTAGGATGAGCTCAAAGCTAAAATACATTCTGGAGGTGATCTGCAGAAACACCCAGTGTGTTTGTTACTTCCAGAAGAAATACCAGCTGTATTTACATTGAATATGTAAATACAAATACATAAATGTTCTCCCGTGTGCAGTTGTCTGCCATGTGATCAGGCAGACCTTTCTCCATAGTTTTTCCAGCTGTCCCAGTTATCACAGTCCAGAAGAGAGGGAGAAAAACGGCTGGAGATGGGAAAACAGAGTGGGGCCTGCTTTAAAAATCCCTGACAGTGCTTGCCTCAGGAAAGGACACAGCAGTAGGCATCCAGGGCTTTAGTGAGCAAAGCCTGCCTGGAGGAACAGATGCCTAGTACTGGGCCATAGCCTGGAGCTCAAAATGCTGCCAGAGAAGTTTTGCCAGGTACTGGAGCAGCCAGTTGCAGGGCAAGCTAGCAACCCCAGCGTGGAGATGGAGCCCTGCACAGGCCAAGTTTTAAAGCCTGGCTGACCATGAAAAACACACTTATTCCACTTCGAAACTTTTTCTTTTTTGTATTTAAATATAGGCCAGAGTTATCTGGAAGTCAAGAATCAAACAATGGGTTAGATCTTATTGATGTATTCTCAGAAACCATCATTTTAGCTGCTCTGTATTTAGACACTTGGCTATGCTCCATAATCAGTGCATGACCCCATAATTTAGGATTTTGGAAAATAAATTAGTCCCTCAGGTCTACAAGCCAAAGAAAACAGTGGATGTATTGTGGGAGGATATATTGTTTAGCAGGATAACATAGTTCAACAAAGTAGTGTGGTGGCCAAGGAGACTACTCTGAGAACAAAGTTCCTAGGCACCCTGAGAACACTGATCTACAGTGTAAAGCTCATAAAATCTTGTGGAAAGTTAGTTATTCTGTGGGGTGATAATTTTATTTTGACTTTTTGAATTCCTATTGTTTTTAGGTATCATTTTTTATTCCTGGACAAGGAAAGTTAACCGTAGAGCTGAAGCCTATAGCCGCATAAGACGTGTGGGGCTCAGTAGTTGCTGCCTACAGTGTTCTTTTACCTTGTGAAAGAAACCTGGATTTTTTGTTCTCTCTCTTTTAAAATAATTGTTTCTTATTTCAGTTAAAACATGGGAGGATTTTAAAGGCCAAGGAACAGGATTTCTGCCTCTGGTTACCGTTGAGCTAATTAAGCAGCAAAGCAGTACTGGACAATGAAGGAATCTTATGGAGGCAAGAAAATTGAGAATATAAGACTCCCTGTTACAATTCAGTAATGCACTGGAGAGAATTATTCTTTTGTTGTGGAAGATAAGCAACCAGGGATCTTTTCCGTTTTCTTTCTCCTTCACTATTTTATCCACTGTGTGACTTTGGGCAAATCCTCCCAACTTCTTGGTCCCTCAGTTTTCCCTTTCTGAAAAACAACGAATCAAACTACTTTGCTAGAATTTTGGAGGAATGGATGTAGTGCTTTATAAATATGTAATGAGTTCTATTTTTGCTAGGAGGCAAAATGGACTACTATATATATAAATTTAATGTTTGCCACTGGCTTTGGAATTTTTTCAAGATATGCCAGTAAGATAATATATTTAGAAGCTAGTCTGACATATCTCGAGTGTCAAAGGTTTGCATCAAATATTTGATTTGAGCTTCTCTATGAGTCTGTTTTTAAAACAGCACAGAGACAAGGCACATTTGCTTAGCCTGCATATCACTAGAAAGAAATGATATATACATTTTTAAACCATCTTCATTTACTTATGAGAAGAATATCTATCTGCAATGCTTCATGTATAAAATGCATAATGCTCACATAACATATGTACAGAGCATATGTTTTAATTTTAGTTCAGTACAATATTTCAAATTTAAACAAATTAGCCCAAGGCATAAAGTACTACCAACCATTTTTTCTGTTTTTAATACAAGCCAGATTGTAGAGAAGCATTACTAATGAAAACAACAATCATAAACCTGAGCATATTTTACTTACCACATGTTAATAACATAATATACCTCTTTTTTTAATTTAGATTTTCGTACAGTGAAAGAAAATTAATTGGTAATGCCCTTATCTTGCTATTTCTTCACATATTTTTGTCATCACTGTTTTAAGGAATTTTGAGTTGATGATACCATTAAAACATTGTTATTCAGGGCTGTCTGCCTTCAACTTGTTCAGTTTCCATGCTCGGTAACCAGGAAACTTGGACACCACGATCTCTGAACTACTTCTAAGATAGATGCTAATGATAACTAGGAAAAGCAAGTCAGAAGGTTTAAATTTACTGTTCAGGAGTCCACGTTTTTTAATCCTGAGAAATGGTGTCTCTTATGTATATTGAACATGTACTGCAGTAAATTCTCTTTCTCCCACGGAAGGCTTAGCTAAACAAATGGGATGCTATTTTTCCAGTTACAAATATTCTGTGGGAATACCATAGGTAGTTGCATTGCTAGTTATATAAAACTTCATGGTGAAGCCTCTTTAACTTCATTCAAAACTCAGAAGTACCCTCTTGAGAATCCTCTCACTGAAGGGAAATGGAATAGTTAATATTATTGCATGTTATTGAATACTCAGCTATTGCAAAGAATTGTGTTGTCAATTGAATAGAGGTAATAAATAGACTGCTTTTTCTTTCCTGTGCAGCAAATGGGGCATTGTTACAAAAAAAAAAAAGATTAAAGACCAGGTTTAAAGTCCATGTAAAGCAATACATTTAAATCTGCTACCAAAACTTATTTGGGTGTCCCTCCTGTTCACAAGAACTCTTTCATCAGACAGGGCTTCCTACAGGATCTTCATTTGTGGAATCTATCTATCTGACTTGCTCATATGAACCCTCCTCCTTGGTATTAAGTGAAGTTAACTGGGATGTCTTGAGCAGAATTCATTTAGGTCTTTGACACCTTCTCAGGAATGACTTATAAGCAGCTCAGCTGGGAGGCTGAGGAGGATGGAGATCTCTGGAGCAAAGATACAGAGAAAAGGGGGGAAAGGGAGTTGTGTCTGTATGGAAAGGGCACTCAGGAGAAATGAAGGTAGGAGAAGAGGAGTGAAAACTCTCCCATTGGCTCAGCTAGAACTGGAGGGAGACGTGCCCATGGCAGTGTGGGACAGAAAAGGATCCAAAGGATGGACTTGGTGGAACTTGCTCAGGTGGACTTGGTCAGGCACTCAGTTAAAGTTGTTCTGCTCAGTGCAGCACCAGCAGCACCAGATCATGGGTACAGCAAGTGCAGCTGTGATCCCACCCTGACTCTGATTCCCATGCCACACAGAGATGCACACACCCACAGACAACCCTCTGCAGGGAGACTCCTACACCCCTTGCACTCACAACTCTCTCCCTGTTTCTCACCCAGAAAGGAGAAGGCTGAGGGACTCACTTTTTACAATTGTCTTAAAGTGAGAAACCTAGACTAAGGTCTGGTTCCAGATCTCTC
Source organism: Onychostruthus taczanowskii (assembly GCF_017590055.1). Taxonomy (NCBI): domain Eukaryota; kingdom Metazoa; phylum Chordata; class Aves; order Passeriformes; family Passeridae; genus Onychostruthus; species Onychostruthus taczanowskii. The sequence continues at coordinate 7,404,777 of NW_024501348.1, forward strand.
TCCAACTTGAGAGAATATAAACTCCAGTCACTCCTCTGAGGGATTTCCAGCCCTGTATGGATAAAGAAATATTTTATCTTTTTTTTTTTTTCTTTTTTTTTTTTTTTTTTTTTTTTTTTTTTTTTTAACAGCAGCACCTAAGTACCACCCTGAAGGGTCTGTGTTTGAAGAATGAGTACGGTGGGGTTTTGTAGGGAGCCCAGTCTTGTCAGCATGCATTCCATGTGTGCTGACAATTCCTGCCAGACCTGCTAGACACACCCCCCCTTGGGGAACACCTGCCTGTTTCCTGGAGGGTCCTGGAGTTGAGCAGACACCAGACTACTCAGCCTTGTTTGAAGTAGGGCTGCCCTAAAACAGGAGTGTGGTTTAGGTGTATAAGGAATGGAAAAGCACTCCCAGAATTAGACAGAACAGATTTAGATTCTAATTTCTGTATGAATCTTAATTTCCCTTTTATTTTTTATTTCTCTGAGATCTGGTCCTAAAACTTTTGCCTGGTATCATATAAAGATGCTGCAATGAAGCAAGAAGTGGAATTCTATGTCCAGCTCTCAGATTAATTGAATACCTAATTTGTGTTTCAACACAGCCACAAGTATTCATTTATTTATTGAAAGATGCATCAGTGCAACAAAATAAACTTTTCACATGAGCTCCCACAGACCTATTCTTGATTTATGGCATTATACTAGAAGCTCAGTCAAGCTAATTTTGTTCACCAGATATCAAGGGAACAAATTTTAAGTGCTCTGTTGAAGCGCTTTTCTAGTTTGAATTTTATGTGAAAACCAACAGAGTCTACTTCGACTCATTCCAGTGCAGATGAGAAGAAATTCTGCTGCAGCTATGGTACATGAAAAGCTGCCTGTTTCAAATAGTCATTTCTTAACATGGTAGTTAAGACTGTCTCATGTCTCTTTGTTTCTTGGTTATAATTAATCTTTAAAAGAAGAATGGCTCAAAATTTAAATTAACTATAAAATCTATAAAAATATAAAATAAAGTATCTGAACCCAGGCCTTTGACAGTTACATTTATCACTGCACACTGACTGAAAAAGATTCTGCATTAGATACAGAAGGACAATTGACATCAAGCAGGCACTCAACATAAAGTACAATATGTATTAGAGAGGAAAGGCATTTGTGGGGCATTTGATTAACATACTTCTAATTGGACTTTCCTGCCTCATTGGTTTTATTCTTTCAATTTAGTTCAAGCTGCTCAAACACATAAATAGGCAAGGCACCTACTGTAATTAACACAATACGCTGTTTGCAAATTACCATATTTCTCAGATTGTGTACACACAAATAGGATATTGTGCAAATATTGCTGAACTCCTACAGAAATAGAAACAGGCAAGGAAAGTCCATTACTGACCAGGAAAAAGCCAAACAACGAAAGAAAAATAACACCAAGACCCTCCTCTTTGAAAGTTACTTGGGTCACTTGATCTTTGTGATTTGTTGTCAACAGCAATTTTAACTTTAGTTCTATATTTTAGTAAAAATTCATAGGATCTTCTGTCAGTACCATCCAAGCTCAAATTTGAGTGTACTAAGTTTTGTCCCTCATGTGATGCTCTGTAATCATATAAAAGAATGTGTGAGACCATACTTGTATAACCAAATTCAAGAAACACCACTGAAGAGCAAGCATATACTGCATAAAGGATGCCTAGAGCATAGAAACCCAACAGAAAATGCTAAGTCTATTGCTATTTATAATGCTGAAAATATTCCAGGATTTTTAAGATCACATTTTAGGTGCTATTAATCTAGGATGTAATTAAAAAAGAATATTTTAATTGCACAATTGCCAATAAAACACATTAAACATTTAACAACTGAAAATCATATAGGTAATTTGGATTTGATACTTGCATTCTCAGAAAATGTGAATGGCATCTGGGCAATAAAGCACATGGACAGAAATTCCATAGCCAGGATATAAGCTGAGTGAACAATTTGTGGATATTTGGAAGAAAAAAAACAGACTGAAAACTGCACATCTTCCATGTTTGTTTGAGTGGTCATCTAGTTTTACATTATTTCAAAATTAGAGTTAGTATAATATTTAATATATTTTTCAAAGTTTTACACTTTAAATACTTTTCAGTTGCCATATTAAAAATCCCAGAGTTCTCCTTTCTCAATAAACACTATTTAATTTTCATTTCAGACTATGATTTACCTTGGGAGCACCACCTACTGTTGAACACCTACATGGACAGTGTACAGGGGGAACACCTACAAAACTGATGGTTCTGGTCAAATGCACCTTAGAAAAATGCACAGTGTTTCATTTAAAATAAACATAGACAATTAAAGCTACAAGTTCCAAAATGTACCTCTATATTATATGAGCCAACATATGATATGATATTATTCTTTTCCTCACACAGATTAGGTAAAGGTTGCTCAGGAGAAATCACATATTGTATTTATTTTACACTTACTACTGCCCATCCCTTCTTGGCTAAACTTTACCACATAAAAGTGTAAAATTCTTATTTGCTTTTTCTTTATAATGCGTTTTACCATTTCACCCACAAATTCAATCAAATAGGCTTAATTAATTATTAAAATTAATATCATTTTCCTCAATAAGTACTGATGACAAAACCCCCCATTATGGGAGTCCTTATATGTTCTTTACTTGCAGTTATGAAAAGCTAACAGTGTGTAAGATGTTACTATTTTCTCATTGGCAAGGAGGATTTTTGAACTTCTATTCAGTTTGTGGTGCACTCAGATATTCCTGGGGAATACCTAGGTGTCTTGCAGGCTGACAGGGCACTGGGTGCTCATTATTGCCCCAAAACAAAAGGTTCTGTAACATACACACTTAGCTAAGGAATTCATTTTATGGGGGAAGGAATTGAGATTGAATCTCCCTATCTGTGTTGCAATCTTTTGTGCTGAGCAAAACAAGTAGCAAAGCAAAATGAATGTCCATCAGGAGGTAATAGCTGGAGTATGCTCCACTACTGCTGTTTCTGCACTGATTATGTAAAACAGCTGTCAGTCAGGAAATTCCTTTGGGAAAACAGCACTTCCTTCTTTCCAAATTAATTACATTAAATGTGGTGGATTACATTAGGGAATGGGAGCATGCAGGAATGGTTGTAGGAAGTTTGCTTCTATGCTATCAGAAAGTTTCAATCAGCTGTTTTCATGGAGGTGCACAATGTAACTGAACTGTCCATATTAGCTTCTTCTCCAGCTGGGATAAATATAGAACAGACTTGGAGTTTTTATTTTTAAATGCATGCACCATTGCTTTATTTTGAAGAGAAAAATCCTCACCTGCTTCCTTCTCATAAGGAATGTAATTATATACATTTTTGAATAATTGCCTGTAATATGTTTCCAACACACATATCAGAATTAATGTTCCTCTTATTTATATTTAAAATTTCTTCAGACTCACAGTCTTTCAACAGAATTGCTTCCATACTTCCAACAAATATTCTTCTCAATGGCCCACCATCCTTTTAACTGAGGACAACAAAAAAATTGATACAACTGTTGACAAAATATTTTAAAATCTATATGCTGATGAATGACTCTCTTAACTCTGCATCTAGCTGTCTTAAGGAAAGAAAAATAGCTTCTTTTAGTATTCTCTGTCCTCTTTAGTTCCACATCTTGTGTCCAAGACACAAGGAAGACATTATAGGCTAGTTTTACTTGTGCCTACAAAATTTTCCAAACAGATTCTCAAAGCCTTCTCAAAACCGTATAATTCTGATTGCTTAGATGTGGGGGTTTTTCACTGTACACATTTGTTTTGAATGCCATAGCTAATTTCTATTACCAGTAATCTCTTTTACCACTAAACTTTCTCATTCATTTACTTGCTGCTTCACTTTGTGGTACAAGCAGTTCAATAACTACTGAATAATAATAGCTGAATAACTCTGATTGTGTATATATATATATATTTTTTTTTAAGTTAGCCATTATTTCCTGATCCCAGAATGGCAAGAGGCTGGATCTAAAGATGTAATTGAAATTTGTGTCACTGTAGTTATTGAACAATATCATTATAACATAGTCTCCGTGTGTGGATTGAATTAAATCAGTCAAGTTTGAGGCCAAAATGAATAGAATTTCACAATGTTTATCACTGTATGTTAAACTTGGTCATTCTCCCAGTCAGTCATTCCAAGCTATGGATTTCCTAAAGCTGTAATCTAATATCATAAGTTTTTCTTCTGAAGTTAATGGATATTTCAGAGCAAGAAATGGAATTAAATATTTCAAATATACTTTCAATACATTTAGTACTGTCTGAAATCAGACTCTTCCTGCTGAAAGAGTTTTTTAGTGTTCTAACACTAACAGTTTTCCTGACAACCCTGAGCAAGCTCTGCAAATATTCCCTTGTTAGGGATCTCCACGTAGAGGTCCCACCCTGCAAGCACAAGCAAGAGTTCAGTGTCATTATCCAATGTTCATAAAATTCAGAAATAGTGGAAAGAGTGGATGAAAATTCACCTTCACTGAAGATGATGTATTGACATCAGCAAGGCAGGATTTCACTCAATATGCAAGAAATAGAGGGTTTTCACTTTTTCACTATATGGTTTATGCACCTGCAGTATCCTTGAGGAAAAGCAACACTTAGAGCTAATTTAAGTAATCAGAAATATTTAAAGAAAATTACTGTTTCAACTAGTGAATTGTAATAACTATACACAGCTGTTAAAATTGCTTATGCTGCACCACCACCAAACTCACAAAGCATCTGTGATGAGAGATCAATCATTTCCTGGTATTTATCAAGACATAGCCTATTAGAACAACAAATAGGATCACACACATTTTTGTGTTGTATCATCAATTCATCTTTTATAATATGTAGCTTTGATTGTAACCAACATTTGTTTTACTGAATTCTGTCTAAATGCTCTCTCAGCTTCTCAATTCAAAACTCCTTGAATGCATTTCTTCCAAAAATGTTCTGGTTTACCTTTTTCTACTGCTAAACTCACCCAAGCCCTTGCAAATAATTTGCAGCATATTAGCTTTTGTAATGCTTTATGTTTGTCCTTCATGTCATGTGGTGAGTGCTTGTGGTAAAAGTGTATTAATTTCAATATTGTAAGTTCTTTTGGTCTGAAGGGACCAAAAGCTCCAAGGAACACAGATAACCACTTCAAACCATTTTAATGAGTATTGTCATTTTATCTTGACTAGAAAGAAATCTTAATCAACTTCAGTGCCAGATAGTCCAGTCACCATTCTCATTCAAAAGGATTTGTGGTCCCTAAGTGCATCTAAAATTCTGGCTATCAACAAGGCTTGATTTTATTCAGTTTTATCTCTCCAATAGAAGGAAGAGGCTTAGTCTGTGCTAGTTCCCAAATTTCATATTCTCTCAGTGAGGAGAGATGGACTCCTCCAGAATGTGTTTGATCCTCTCTGTCTCAGAAACTCATTCTGTGTCCATGCAGAAAGGGCCCAGCACTGCTGAGGCTGCTAAGGGTAAGAGAGATTCACTCCACAAAGAGCAAGCAGATGAAGGCACACTATAGAAACACTATTTCTACAGAAGTAAAATCAAGAAATCAAGGGAGACTATGCAGTGCAGCAATGCTATTTGAGCTTTCTCACTAGTTTGCACCACCTGTTACAACTGGCCACAGTCAGACTCTGCAGCTACATCTTTGCAACAAACTTCTATTCACAACCACTCATGTCCAACATGACAGATTCCTCCTTTGTAAAGCATTACCTACATTTCTTTTGTTCTCTAGATGTACAGTTTCCCTTAGACTGTCCAGAAGTGCATGTTCAGCACACTCAGAGAGCAATCCCTGCTGCTGTCTCTCTCAGTCTCTGTTACTTATTGCTTTCACACCCTCTTGTGTCGTCTTCAAACAGTATTAACATCAGAATTGTTGCAAGTCTGGCCCCCCAGCTGAACCCTGTGGGACCAGTTAGAACCAGCAGGCCATTGGTGAATCCAAATTTATGACTGCATTTGGAGACACTGTCAGTGAAACTGTTTATCCTTCTTTTACTCCATATCAAATACATATCAGTTAGCTTTATGAGTGTGTATATTTTTGTTGTGGTATGCAAAGTCATGCATTTTTTACTTACTCTATTATTTTTACAGATTAAACATGAAATGTCACTTTAAAAAAATCAACATAACAGGATCAAATCTATTTTCAGTAAAGTCCTGTTAGCTGGTATAAATTATATTCCCTGTTTTTAATTCTTGATTAATCAAGTCCCATATCAGTCATTCCATTAATTCATCCAGGATTGATATCAGGATGTCAGAACTATAATTAGCTGGGTCATCCTGTTTGGTTTTAGTGTAAAAACTGGTCACACTCTTCTCAAGTTGTCATAACTAGATTATGCTCACTCTCTTCAATTGAAGAAAAATTCATTAGCTATGTGATTATTGCTGTAAATCAGAATTTCTTCAAAGTACTCTTCCAAAGCAGAGCTGCATGGTATTAAAGCATCGCATTAACTCACAATTTTCTTGTATCCAAGGGAAGCGTTCAGGAAGGATGTTCTCCATGCTTAGGCTGACAAGGACTTGGCCGTAGCTTCCCTTCACAGCCTTTCTAAACATAATCACTGGTGGCTCTTTGTGAAGCTGTTAAGGCAACCTCATCCAGCACAGAGACTTCTCTCCTCAGCCTGATGAGAGAAGAGACAACCTCGACAGGCACATTTCCAAACTGCAATCCAGGTGCTGCCCCAGCTATCCTTGGCTGCCAAGTAGAAGTCAGAAGTTATCTCCGACTCATGGTCAGGAATGGACAGTGCTTACAGTATCACAGAATCATTGAACCATTTAGGTTGGAAAGACCTCTAAGGTCATCAAGTCCAACTGCTAACCCAGCACTGCCAAGTCCAACACTAAACCATTCTCCAAGTTTCTTTAAAATACCTCCAGGGATGGAAGTAACCTGCATAATCCGCACTCATTGTATCATAAGGTACATCCCTGCTCATTTTCTTCACTGTCTAAATCATTGAGTCATAGAATCATAGAGTCATGATCTGGCTGTCAGATCTTTGGCCTTAATTTGTCCAGCCTCATTTGAAGCTGCCCCCACAGTCCCCTCTGGCAACAGAAGTTCACTACCCAAATGTGTAAAGATGTACTTTATAAAATCTGGGCTTTAAGATGCTCTGTCACTTGTTTCAGTGGATTTCCCTAGTTCTAGTATTGGAGGTTTCAGTGATTACCAGTTCAGTTTAACTAACATCTACAAGATTTTTTAAATCCATCTTACTTTTCTCCTCTCCAGATGGAAAAGTCCTGTATTTTCACTGTATTTTTAGCCTCTGGAAAGGGAAGAATGGGAGGTTTAAGCCTGTCACTCTTAATTTTGTGCCATTTCCCACTCCAGGATGGTCATCCTTTCCTCTCATTCCATGTGTGATGGAAAACCAGATAGCACTGAAGCTACTGGGGGAAGTGGGAGGCAGGGGTTGATAAAAGAGGTTTGGCTTTACCTGTGGTTGTGGGACAGCTCACAGCCTTGTTATGTGCAAGAACACTGTTGTTGACAAGGCTCCTGTGTATATCCCAAGCTCTGTACATAATCCCTGCAGACACCTATCCCCACAGGACTGCCGTTCTCAGAGGATTTGTGAAAAGGCGGTTCATTAAACCCAGAATGTTGACATGAGTACGAATGAGAGCCTCAGTGCACTCGTTCCCCATCCCCACTCTGACTGCTGGGACTCGAAGATACTCATGATGGTGCTGGTGTAAAGCAGCCTTTCAAGGGTGGCAAGTGAGACTCCTCTCAATAGATCATCCTTTGAAAGTCCATCAGTTGAAGATGGATATGCCTCTTTGTCTTTATTTTTTCTTTTAAACTGCTAGTGCTTAATGCTGTCTAGCATGTGCTTCATAATATATTTTTGGCCAATTTTATGCTTGCCAGTCTGGAAAATCAGCATACAGTCATCTTTCAATATTGAGCTTTGTACACAGCTAATGTTAATGGAAAACAAGGGACTGTTAACAAAGACAAAGAGCATGAGCTGACATTATTTCCTTCAAGCTTCATTCAGCAGGAATGCCCTGTCAAGTGGAGCACATTATTCCCAAAAGCATTATGAGAATGAGTGGGTGAACATCCTCTATCATTCTGTAATACTTGTCAAATATTGACTGTGCTGCCAGGAGGGATATACAGCATTAAGGGTGTGGCTAGAGGACTGACACTCCTGGGCAAAGAGCAGCACAATACCTGTAATTTTGTTGTTAGCTCTTTGTAAAATAAATAAAGAATCATTTCAGGGAGTAAAAAGCTGGACAGAGTCTGGTTCAAGTTTACAGCTGAAAAGTATGCACAGGGAAAATAGCGGACAGAGTCCTCTGTAAGAAAAATGATCTGCCTGTATTTGTCATTGAATCTGCAGTACATAATTTACAAAAGCAAGGGTCTTACAAATGTTTCCTTAATGGTTTCCTAATTATTCTAATTAACAAGTGTCTAGTAGGTTCCATCAGTCATTGGTGAACTCATGTGATGTGTTTCTACTGCTGCTTTGTCTTCAGAAATTCTGTAAGACAAGAAGTCAAGAATACAAAACAGTAATGAGGAAGGATACAGTGACTAGTACTTGACAGAAAATAATAAATAAAAAGAATTATCATGATTCAAAATGTAGGTACAGTGCTGGAAAAAAGCAAAACCAGAGTGGAAATGTTTACTATCCTACCAACTGGCATGACTAAGTGTGCTGTGGATTTCTTCCCTTTTTTGCTGGTCATAGTGACGACAGAAAAAAGACTTGACAGATCTTCTCCTTCTGTATATATTAAGCTATAATCTCCCATTTTAAAAACAGCAGAGTATAACATATTACTTGGCAATTTAATATCAAATAATGAGCAAACAATTCAGGAATAAATTAAAGTCCTACTGAACTCACACTGCTGCTTAAGCTGAATAAGCTATGAAAACATAATTATGTTTTGGGAGTTCATCTTGTCTTTCTGAATAAATCTAAATATGTATTTCACAAATCAGTTCATAGTTTGTTTTATTTTCCTTCTTCTTTTAAACTTCCCAAAGTCAACACAATAGAACATGAGAATATGGATGGTATAACAGTACCATGACACGACAAAAGTTCATGGATTTTTTTCTTAATGTCGCTCTAGAAAGAATACTCTAACATGTTACAGATTACTAGGACACGATTGCTTTTGCATGAAATTCTGGCTGTCTGAATCAGTTAGGTGACATCAAGGATTTCCAGCTAAATGCAAATCAACACAAAGGGGGAAGATGATAGTGGAAGAAGTAGGTTGTTAGAGGGAGAAGTTTGGGTCACAGGTTTTCAGAGGTTCTATTGCATAATTAATCTTCATCTTCCCAACAAAAAGCAGGAATCTGCTGTAAAATACTACTACCTGTTTTTTTCTTTAGGAAGAAAATTGTTCATGGTAGAAGTCAAAAGAAGCAGGGAAGTCATTAGGAGATGCTAACAAAGTGGTCCAATGGGATCTATTCAGAACAAACCAGCAGTGGGTTTTTTTGCTTGAAAAGAGAAATGCATTTTTTTCCTACAGACAACATCCGAGTCCCTGAAAATCATAGCTAATTGTACAATCTGATCCATATTAACAGTCTTATAGGAATGAAATATGCTCCTGAAATTCATGCTGTTAACAAGGGTCCATTGTGCTGATCACCTTAGAGAACCTGGTCACCAAGGTCAATTTCCAATTGATCAGCTTAGGCCTGAAAAAAAGACATTATTATACTGCAGTCAGCCTGAACATTAGCAGCACCAATGCCATTAATTCAAAACTATGTTATTTGCAAACAAAAGTAGCGTCTCCATGATCTGATCACTGGTGTCAAGAGGACACAGTAAGCATAGCTGAAATTTTAGAGCAGGCAATAGCTCCATACAGCTCACTAGCTGAATTATTTTCCTTTTAATGTCAAACCTAATGTGCTGCTAGAGGATGCTCAACACAGCAACACTGAGCATTGCATTAAAGCTTTGCTTAGCAAAGGCTGAGCTTCCCAAGAAAGGTGGATAGCAATAGCCAAGAGGTAGAAATTCATCCCAGTGAAATCTTTCTCTCTGTTTCTCTCCACTTCAGCAAGAGCTTTTGAGTTTTAGTCACTTGGTCTGAATTTCACACACTCCTTTTTCAGGTTTAGTGCAGGACATGCAGCATGCAGGCTGTATGTGGCTCATTCTGGACCCCAGGTATAATCCATGGTCGTAGAGACAGACCCATGTCAGTTTCAATTTCTCTATTTTCCTTCCATAATTACCAGCAAAACAATACAATGATCCTAGGACTAAACACAATAAAGCACTTCATTTCTGCAAGAACACAGACAGAAACACTCAACAATCTCTTATCCTCTCCTCAGCTTATATGTACCTATTGACAAAGCTGAAGAATTTCCGTGAGGCATCAGCTTCTAGGACTGTACTTAGATGCTATAGTTCTTCTTTTTATTTTCTTTTTTTTTTGTAATGTACATTTCTTATATTTGTACAGTTTCTACTCCTGAAAACTAGGCCTGATTACATCTAGCCATTCTAGAAGCCATAAAAATTTTTTTAAATTAATCTCTGAATGCCTCAGACTGGGGAACTTTTACACGTATTTGGTTAGAATTAATTACAGCTTAAATGTATGATTCTTGTTCCAAATAATGACTTCACAAGTGACTTCTAAATCTTCAGACCTTTCCTGTCCACACTGGTGAGGTCACTGCAGACAGGAACTTATTAAGATAATGCTGGAAAATTTTCTCTTAGCCAAAAATGTTAAAACTGATTCTACAAAAATCAAAACTGAGGAGGGAAAGGGACATCCTGTATTTCCAAGTTCAACACAGGGGACAGGCTGATACACATGGGTTTATTAAGCAGAAGGAGGACTTAGGGGATGACCAGGGGCTTATAGAGAAGACAGAGTTTTCTTCTACATAGTAAGAAATAAATATGAGAGGCAACAGGTACAAAGAACTACAGAGAAAATCTGACTGAATAAAAGGATAAAAAACCCCAAACAATTCACAGGAAAATGGTCAAGTGCCAAACAGAGTTCCCCAAAGTGGTTGTGGAATCCAATTCCCTGGAGATAATTTCAAGTGGAAAAAAACCTGAGCAGCTTAATCTAACTTTGAATTTAGGCCTGCCTTTGAGAAGGAGATTGAACTGAGTGGCTTCAAGAGATCTATTCCAATCTGAATTATGATACATGTCTTCTTATTTTGCTAAGCTACCCAAGCCAAATGTTTTTGTCCCACTCTCATAAAAAAATAACGTCAGACTCATTATTATCTACCATCAAAATGGTAGATAATATTATTTTCCTGTGTCAGTCAAGAATTTGTAAAGAATGGCCTGTATTAAACTCATGTAAATGCTTGTAAGGAGTACATTATCCTATTTGTAGGTTGATATAAAATAGAAGCTCAGTAGATGGAGACACTTCACACTGAAATGTATGCAACAGATTAATGACAAAGGGAGATGTTTTACTGCATGTGAAGTCAAAGTTAGCCTGGTATGTATGACACCTGCTCTAGCAGCGCGACATTTCCAGCCTTGAAAAGGTGAATCTATTCCTATATCAACAGGATGAAGATCATCTCTTGTACAACAAAATAATTTCTGGTTGGCATTTCTGAATCTGAATGGATTCCCTGGAAACTTTTAAAGAAACAGTGGCTGCAGGAGTTAGGGTGGTGTACTAGTAGGTGGGTGCCACTGTGGAACACAATATGTAGAAGAGCAAAGAGAAAGAATCAGTGGAGAGAGGGGTACATCTATGCTGGTAAAAAAGGGAGGACTGTGACCAGTGCTTGACCTTGAGGTAGATATTATGGATTAGCAAAAGAGCAAAAGTCCCCAGCGTTTAGGTCCAGTCTCTCCTAGAGAAATCAGTTATGTACAAACTACAGACTGCTTGGCATTGAGTCTCCTCTGTATCTTACACATCACCCACAAGATCCTATGACATAATTATTATCTTTTGTCTTTTTAAAATTTTAATCACAAAGTCTCTGAAATAAGTTCAGGACTATATGTCAGCCTGCCACCTTCATGTCACTGGAGTATGAAACTGGAGGGTTTGTATCATGTTCTCTAGGAAGCAAAAGTGTACGAAGCCTGTTAGAGGACTTTCTGGGAGTTAAACCTGATAGGCTCATCCTAAGTGACTGCTAGATTGATTTCTGGATTGAGTTACTCCCAAAACTGTGTCTGGGTTTTTATGTTACAGAGAATGAGATAGAGTGGTCAAATGCAGAGCCCGGGGTAAGCTGACAATTGCAATTGTGACATCTACTTTACATTTGGAACTAATAATTTATCTCTTTCTTTTGACTTACGTATGATATCTAAGTAACTGGCTCAAAGTCAGTGGTCCCACACCCCTTTGATTTAGCAAGACATTCCTTTAGATTGGTAATGAGGTAACTGTTGGGGTAAATTGTTTACTTAGAATTTCAGCAACTTTTCTGGGATAGCCAAAGGAAAAAGAACTGTATCTCCACAGTAGCTGCAAGAGCTACTTTGAGAGTTTCCATTACTATGCTGGTACTGTCCAGGCACAGAGGAAGCTTGTAGCAGCTCCTCACAGAGAATCACTTCCCTGGCTGCTTTTTTCCCTCTTCACAAAAAATCAATTAAAGCAAAACCAGCACATTTACAAAATTTACAAACATCAGGAAAGGAATTAGTGTGCTCCAGCCACAGCTAGAAAAGTTGTCTAGACTATAACAGGGTAGTAGATACTGATTGCAGAGCATCCACGCTGCCCAGTGAAACCTCCCCAGGCACAGGCTGCTCCTGCACACACCTCACAGTACCTGAGCTGGGTCTCCATGGGGACAGCACAGTGACACTGGGAGTCTAAGACATCACCTCTGCATCTGTATATGTGTGTGTGTGTGTGTGTGTGTGTGTGGTGCAATGAGGTTTTAGCTCCAAGTGTAAGGATTATGCTGAATAGAGCCCACCGAGTGTTGATTTTAACACAGTATTGTGAAAGTACCTATTGCCTGTTCTGGGACTTGGTGCAGCCCAGTGGAGTTTAGGGATGAATTGAGCCTCCAGGAATAGTGTTGGAAGAATATGAAGGCTCAAGGAGGGGAAGCCTGGCAACTCGGTCTGCAGGGAACAACTTCCATCACAAATGATCACCAGAATTAGTCCAAAGAATGATAGTCCATCCAAATAATCCAGGAGCTTTGCTGTATATACTCACACTTCCTGGAATCACATCTGCCTCTTTCATGGTCATATCAAGACCACGCAGTCCTGTGTTTATCTGATGAACACTTATGTAACAGCAGAGATTCCTGTTCTTTGTTCCCAAGCCTATTGCTTTGCGTGTCATATTGTTACATGCCATTCCATGCTCAAACTCTTCTCCAGTTCTCTTTTATATCCTCAGATTCTGTTTTATACTGTCAATATCCAAATCCTTTTCTATGTTAGTTACCTCTCAATTTTGCATCATCATCATCATCATCATCATCATCATCTTCCATTAAGATATGCACATTTTCCCATGACAATAGACACTACATGAAAATATTAAATTAGAGATTGATACGGACCAACACTGTTCTGGAGGAAATTTGTCACATACTTCTTTCTAGTATTATGACTGTTTTCAGCACAAACTCCTGTGATCTGTGTTCTAACTATCTTCTTTTCACTTATACATAGCCCCCTCTTCATAAACTGACGATTCTCTGAGTGGAATAGAAAGTAAGTAAACAACGTCCAAATGGACTAAAGCTATTGCATTTCAAGAGAAAGATAACACAGAGAAAATATTTTTGTCCTCAAAAAAAATGTGTTGCCATCATATAATCTACTTCTGAAGAACACAAGCTACAATTTTTTTTCATTTATTCCAGACATACTGGCAAAAAAGCAAGTAAGATCAGCTTTGCTACATAAGATCTGCTGCTTTCTTTTCTGTTTCTCTTTTTGTTTATAAGAATATATTTTAAATCTACTATTTTAATTTCTCTACAAGATCTTATGCATCTGAACATCCAGCAATTTTTAATTTAGTCTACACTTTTTGGTCTCCAGGAAACTGTTCAGTCTTTTTGGTTTTGTGTTTCACTAAGAGTGTCTACTTTTTTTCTGATATACTTTTGATGTGGTTAATTGTCCACCTTGATTCTATACATTTTCATACAAGTTTCTGGTTAAAAAATTCACGCTATTTTTTGCAGCTTTGACTTCAGAAAAATCCAGTTCAAGCATTCCCTTCTCTTAAGCATTCCATCCGTCCTGCCTCACTATATAGTTTTCTCAGCTTATGAAACTTTGCCCATTCAAAATCCTAACTGCATGTGCAGATCACTTTTGTTAATCCTTCCATTTCATCATCAGTCTTTGCCACAAAACAATGAGCTCCTTGGTGAATTCTCTTAGCCTAAAAGATGATGAGCTTTGTTAATTCTGGCTATGGTTTACATGTCCAGATGAATGAGTCTGAATGAAGTTGTTTTACCTGAGGCACCTCTCCTGCATTTTTTTTGCAGAGAAGATGAATGCAGTGCCCTCAGCTTTCTTGCCCTACTGGCAGGTATAGACATTTGTTTTAAAATACAAGATCCTGCGGAAGGAGTCATGTAAACATCTCTGTCTGAGACAGTCACTGCAGGTTGCTCTCCAAGTTCCTGAAGAGAAGCAGACATTCTAAGGCTGCAAACCAGAAATAAATATTTCTAGTCCTACCAATGACTAATTTTGCATAGAGAGGCTAAACATTTATCTCAGAAGTAGCTTCTACAAGGCACATAACTGCTGTTAAAGGAAATTAATCAAAATGCTGCTTTGCTTTAAACGGTGTCTTCTGAAACAAACTATTGCACCCATTTTAGTGCTAATGAGGTTGTGGATTCTCTGTGCTACCTATTAACACTGCTGGAGACAGGATACTGGTTACTTGGGCCTTTGATATGATACAGTGTGGCTTGCTCTTATTGTAGACATTTTTCAAGATAATTATGTCACTTTTAGATTTTGGTTCACTGATAATTAATAGTAGTGAGATTCACTTGCTAGATAATAATTAGTATTATCCCTCAATAGTCTTTTATAAATTAAGTACAAAAGACAATGCTTGCTCAAAATGAAGCGCTGGTCTGAATACCTGCCTTAAATTATATATTAATTTTGTACAGAATGTGATCATTTTGGGAGACCTCTATAAAAGGTAGTGCATGTATGGTGGTGTGTATTTACAGAAGGTTATCTACTAAAGATAAGTTGATGTGCTAATAAACATACACATATTTGTCTAAAACTTTATAGTTCATTTAAATTTGCATGGCCATAAAAAAAGCTCACAATTGCTTTCATCACTCTGAGTCATCCTAATGAACCCTGTCTTTTTATATTCTTAGTTAAGCAGCCAATAAAAATTGGAAATTTAACACGTCTTCCTTCAAGCCAGGAATGGTTTTTCCTCTGATTATGTATACAAAAACTTACTACTGAAAATAATATTCTAAGAGGAAATAATGCAATTAGGTCTTGACTTTTGTTTGGTTATTTAATCATTAGGTCCAACATATCTTTTCTGTTACCGTATGTCCTGATTTGTCATTAATCAGATATGTAAAGTAATAAACTATTTCTGAAGAAATAAATCAACTTTTACTGTAAGGCTAAGGAGAGCAAAGAAAACTGCACTGAACTATTAGATAGTAATGAGCAACCTTGACATCTGAACCACTTCATGATACTCTTATATCTTCAGGCTGACATATAGAAGAACAATAATACCAGTATTAAGCAGTATAGATGTACCAAGTGGTACTGACATTTTGACATAAGAAAGCTTAAGGTGATATACAGATACTCAGTGCCAAAAGCTTACCTGGTTTCCACAAGCTCAGCTGAGGCAGCAATCTAGTGGAAGAAGAGGTGAATTTCCCCAACAGCTGATGTGCAGTGATGGAAGGAAGGAGGACCACTTCCATTTCAGAAACAGGAATCTCTGCAGCAGGAAAGTTGCTCACAGACTGCTGAGCTGTACAGTCATGATGCTTTTCAGGTAATAATTTTTCATCAGTTTAAGCCCTCCTTATACTTGTGAATATTTTAGTAATATCCATGACAGCATTTAGGTTGCAAAATTTGCAGGGGTACTGTAAAATACTGATTGATTTTTTTCACCAAGTCTGTGTGTCCATTTTTCCACAATATTATAAACTCACTATTTTCTGGTTTTCACTTGTGATAGGCAAGTCTTCACTTTCTTTCTAATTATTGATTAGAGAGAAAACCTTTAAAACAGCTAGGTAGGAAATAATGGATAGCAAGTACTATTTGGGAAAGAACAGGCTCTCTTTCTATAAACACAAAGCTACATCCATGAGGAATACTCTAATGATTGTGATGAACATTTCAAACCCCATTCCTTCAAAAAACATTTAGATTACAAGCCCAATTGTACAAGGCAATTCATTGGAATTTGAAGGTTCATAAAAGTCCTTTTCTGTGGCTTTTGGTATAAAACTGGCTTGAACTTGAACATTACATAGAATGAAGGTAGTCAAAACAGATTAGATTTTATATTTGGTTATATCAAAAAAGAGTTTAGCCTGAATTAGCGGGCATTAACAAACAAAACTCAGAGCTACTTAACATAAATGTGCAGCAACTCTATTACACACATTACATGGTATTTGTCAGTAAGTGATCTTTGAAGATTAGCAGCCAGGGAACTTAACAATCAGATGCATTAAATTCAGCTGTCAAGTAATACAGTGACTCACAAGAACTTAGAACAAATTTAGGAGAAAAAATCCCAAGTAATTCCAGTTCAGTACATGTGTGAGGAAGAGCAGACTTCTGCCCATTGTGGCTGTGGTCTCAGGTACTAATTTGAAAAATAACTGAAAGTACTTTACAAGGTTCCTAGATAAAAACACAGGAGGCTGAGAGGAAGAAAAACTAAAGTAATCTATTATTTTTTTTACCCTCTTTAGTTTTCATCTGTCTTAAAATATAATGGCAGTGCCTCAGGCCTTTGAGCATCCTGTCAATTACTTTGAAATGTAACTAAACCAAACAATCCAATCAGTTCATGCTTTACTACCAGGTGGTAGCTCCATGCATCTGTCTGCATGTTATTCCTCTCACCACTCTTCAAAGGAAGCTAACAAAAACAGGGGTGGCAGGATGGGGGGCCAGGAGGCAGCACCCCAAGCACTGCACAGAGAATACACCCCCAGTTCTGCTGCACTCCAGCTAACAGAGTCTCCAGAATGCAACCGAGGCTCTCTTAGGTATTGCACATAAATATATGCTAGGACATACTCGGCTCATGCTATTTATAATTTATCTCACTATGCTACTTCAGGAGAGCTTTACTGAAGCAGACTCATGTGGATTTACCCCTAGCTGCTTGAAGATAGAAAATAATAATGGAATTCATAATTAGACAAATTGCCAGTTTCATTACTTCTGACCTCCATCTCTCAGTTCCAGATAAAAGAACTACTGCTCCATGCTCATAGATGAAAAACCATTTAGATCAAGGCTCGGCAAGGAGCCTTGGACAAACCTGATATATCTATTTAGAGCCATGACAGAGAAGAGCAATTTATCAACATCAGTAAACCTGACGAATGTCAAGACATCCAAGCCTCCTAAATCAAATGAGAGCTTCAACCAGGTTTTGTCTAATGATTGGTTGCTGAAAGCTGAATGCGAGGTAGGACATAATTAATTGGATTCTCCCTCCCCACAGCATAGCAAAGCCCTAAAGTGCAGACTGTGAAGGTTTAGGATGTCAAACAGGAACAGGAAATTAGCTTGCAGAAGATATAGGAATGGAATTCTCACCTTCTCCAGCAGGTAAGATCATGTGAGACATGATCTTTTTGGATTGACTTTTTCAAACCCCAAAACTTATTTTGAAAGTCAGGAATTCTGCACTCCATCTGCTAATCCATTGCCCAAATATTGTGAAAATTTTATATCTACTTGGAAAACATGAGAAACCCATATTTGGGTTAGGTACTACATGATAATTAATTTCACCATAACAATGTACTGATCTAGAGATTAAAGGGCTAAGGGACAATTTGGGGCTTATTAAATGAATTGATGCACTATTTCAGCTTGTGAACAAATCAAACCTTGCTCTGCCAGGGAACAAATGTCATTCTGCATGACCATGAATATATGCCATGTTGAGCAAGTCACTTACACTTTCTTTCTGTTCCCTTTCCTTAAACGGGAATACCACCGCCTGACTGCAATTAATTTATGGACAATACATTTCTTTCAAACTATACCTATGCTGTCATAGAGGATCTGTGTAAGAATCTTCCACATAGAACAGTGACACTTTTATTTCTATCACATTTAGCCAATGTACAAAGCATGTGGATGAACCTCCAGGACTTGTGGCATCCAGCAGATAGCAGGAATAAGTGAAAAAGAGAGAGCCATCTTTACGTTCCTCATGCTTCCTTGGGACATAGGTAATACAAGAAAATAAAATTCTGGGGTCTGCACCTGATGTGTTTGGGTTTTGCCATCAGGATAAAAACATAAGACACAAATACACATACGTATCTAGAGGAAGAATTCAGAGAAATAAGTGAGCTGGCTTTCTCTTACATCAATTTCTCCTCTGCACAGGGAAATGGAATCCTAAGAAACTCATTTTCCTTTAATTTGCCAGAAGACAGCTTTGCCTGAGAAACAAGCTTTCAAGCTAGAAGGCAGACCAGCTCTAATATTCACTCACCAGTAATCCCCTGTAAGGATTATACATTTTAAAAGGAAAAAGGTGTACATTCTGTGATGATCCTTTTACTTCTCAGCATTTTTCATAGTTGTTCTGTCAAAAAGCACTGCTTCTTTGAGAACACGGTCCTCCTGTAAATATGCAGGTGACTAAGATTGTTGATGCTTTTCAAA
The DNA here is from genome assembly GCF_017590055.1 of Onychostruthus taczanowskii. Lineage (NCBI taxonomy): Eukaryota > Metazoa > Chordata > Aves > Passeriformes > Passeridae > Onychostruthus > Onychostruthus taczanowskii. The sequence goes on from NW_024501348.1 coordinate 7,423,733, forward strand.
ACCCACTGGTAAAAATCCCCAGATCTCAGAAATACTAATTCCCAGGCACACAAGGCAATAATAGCCAAGATGCAGCTTATGCAGCTTACCTGTCTAAAATGGAGGAGTTCCTGTTGTAAGATTGTTAGTCTCATTCTTGAAAGCAGTCATCTTAGGGAAAAAAAAAAAGAAAAAAAAAAAAAGAAAAAAAGAGAGACGTGATACACAGGAAATACAGTCAAACCTTAATGAAAGTTGAATTTCCACTGACTTGTGCCAACATGTTGCTTGTGCCAGAAAAATGGCAGAAGATGATGTACAACACAATTAGTGTCTAGCTAGTAGGAGAGAGATTAAAAGAAAATTTGGGGAAAAAGCAACCAGTTTTTTATTTTGTGCATGAGAAAAACACATGGAACCCGGGTCTTGTAGCTACATATGAAGTCACTTAAAATTCCTGCATCATTGGCTGCTACTGTCAATAACAAGCAGGGCTGCTACTGATATTTCTGCAGCCAGACTCTGTGCTGTGGGAGGTGGGACAATGACATCCTGCCATTTTGGTCTAAGTGAAACTTAGGGTGAGTAAGTCCCGTCTGAACGGGAACTCCCCAAAAAGTGTTTGGAGCTCAGCATTGTGGCTTCCCCTCATGATTTACACTACCCTTTTCTGGGCTCAGTCAGCTGTACCAGGCAAAAATGAGCACTTCATAGGTTGAGTAAAACCCTCTTGAAAGGGATGAATATAACAACTGCTATTTGTTCAATTTCATAGTTAGGAACTGCATGAGGGACCTCACACCAGAACACTGCCACACGTTACCACTCCAAACAAACGTGTGCCCTGTGAGATCCCACTCAGGAATTTGAACTATCTGGGTGGAGGGCTTGTATAGGAGGAGTTTCTGTGAGTATTCTCATGGGTGTGTATGGGTGGGACAGAGAGAAAGAAAAAGGGAGAGGGAAAGAGAAGGGCAGGAGGAGGAAGCAGGAAAAGAACAGAGAGGATACGTTAACTTTATTTTTCTTTTTTTGAAGCAGATGTGAGCTTGCTTTTGTTGTGCTCCAAGCAGGCACACTTGTGCCCACACTATCAGCAAAGGCTTAGCAGCCCAGGCTTACTAACCATGGCTACACTGTTTATGGTTTGGAGCTGACTCATACCCATCCAGAGTGAAGGCTGACAACAATGCAGTTAAAACCATAAGAGACCTGAAAAAAAAATTCCAGACACGGGGAGAATAAGCAAGTTGTGTCTTCTCAGAAAAGCATAAAGGTCTTAGACTTTCAGTGGGACACTGTCCATAAAAGTTGAAATTAATCTTAGCACTGAGCTATGGAAATTCATCTTGCAGTTCTTGTCCTTCAATCCAGTAACTTAGCTACATGTATATTCTGGCAAAATTTCTCTTCTTAAATCTGAAAATGGAGCACACTCTTCAGTTATCTGCTCCATAAGTGAACTAATCCTTATTATTAACTGGTTTTGTTGACTTCAGCTTTCAGCCATGAGATTGTGTTTGTCTCATTTTTCTGTTCTCTGACATTTCATCCATATTCTGTGATGCTGGCTAAATCCAGCTGATGTGCATCAAATCAAATACCGATATACACATTAAAAAAATCAATTATTCAGCCCTCAAACTTGGATAAGGTATGTTCAAGTCTAAAATGAAAATGTGAAACAAATCTTTCAGCTTTCTTCTGAAGGTGTATGTGAAGCGTAACAGCACCTATGTCACATCTGCACCAGATGAAGTAGCAAAATTGTGATGTTTATCTCCCCAAGAAGACAGAAGTCAGGAAGCCTAGCTGGCCTTAGAGAAACATCTAAGATCTGCTTTGACAATTTCTGATTTTATAAGAAACAATCAGTAAAGAAAATTCAATAAGAGTTCTTGGAGCAAAAACTAAAAACCTCGGCCTTTGGGTCTTTACCTCTGGGTAAAGGACCTAATGCTCTGAAGCCTAGGATCACATCTTCTTTTCCACTGGGTGGAACTCAAAGGCTTTTTTCTGGTGCTGATAAATTACTGGCAGCTGCAACTCCAACAGGTGGCAGATGCTCAGAAAACACAGCTAAAAGACTACTGATTTCAAGTCAATCAGCTCCTATTCTTAAAAAGACATTTCTGCCACATGTCCTGAAGACAGGACACATCCCTCTTATAATGTCAAGTACCTAAGTGCCAGAGCAGAGCTGGAATTACCATCAGCACTGGTTAGGTGCAGGCAAGCCAAAACCTTTGAGCATGCTGACTGTACCTCCTGGTGCTGCCTTCGTCTGACCACACAGAGTGCAGGAACCTGACATGACCCCACCCAACAATTTCAGAACTCCTGCACAAGATAAAGGGATTGCAACTTTCAATGCTGTGATGTTCACTTATAGATACAGATGCGAGCTCCCAAGAAAGATATTGATTTTTCAGCTACGGTGGTTGCACTGCATTTGTCCTGAGAATATGTATCATTTCAAGGGCAAACACATATCTTTTCATGTGTTGATATGTCTTATGAATGTCTCTGAACCCTACATTTCAACAACTTCCTCCAAGGACAAAAGTATAATAATTCTGTATCTTGTGCTTTGAAAATTTGAGCCTAAATAATTCAATGAGAAGTTTGGTGTGTCTTTTCCCCTTAGTTTTAATAAGGATAGGATTTCATTCTTCATATGCATCTCACAGAGTAATGGTCAAACCTGGCAATATTTTTAGTCAGTGATGGAGAGCACGTCTATGTGTTCCCACATAATGAGGGGTGTTACATTGGGCTAACAAGCAGAGCTGACTGAAAGCTGTTTGCTTCTGCTGAAGCAACAGAGGTATTACCTCTGCATTACAACACAACAGTGATAATAGCAAATTTCTTTTTCATAATCTAGCTGCATACATAGCTGTAGATAAGGTATTTAAAGAGAAACAAAGAAGCAGACAAAGCTGCAGAGGTGGGCTTGAAGCTGTGACCCCAATAATTTGTCTTTTCTAAGACAAATTTTCAGTTAAGAAGCCAGAGAAACCTTAAATCAACAATGTAACTTGTTAGTATATATGTTATTCTGTACCCCAGATATTACAATAGCATACTACAGTATATGTGAGGCAATATATCTTATTTTACATTTTCTATTATGTGTACATTTTGTATAGATGTGCACATATAAATAATTGTATGTTTGAATATAAAATCAAGTTAATATCCTAATCTAAGGGAAGTTTTAAAGATAAATGGTGCTCTGTATAGCTGAACAATATCACCTCTCCTCCTCTTCAAATACATGTCTCTGGTATATAGAAGTACTATAGCAAAACACTGAGGCAGTTTGACTTTACAAAGTGTAATGCCAAAATGCTTTCAGAATTCACTAGCACACTGCACTCCAGCAGCTTTGATTTCTTCTTACAAGACTTAAGGAAGTCACTTAATCAGTACAGCTAGGCTCAGTTTACCAACTTCTTTTAATACTTTATCACCTTTGTTGAAAACTGCACTGTGAACCCTCAAAATCAATCATCACAACTCCTGTTGGCAATTAGGATTAAGGAAATTAAGCTCAGGAGACATACTAGTTGTACATACAAAGCTGATCCCCATGGGGGAGATTGCTTCACCTACTAGAGCCTGCCAGAAACATCTCTTAAGGTTTTACATCATCACCACACTGGGAAAAAAACAAAAGTTCTATAAAGTGGCAGTATGATATATGTTGATATATTTTGTAGGCCTCTGTAATTTTCAGTTAGAGAGCTCAGCTTTAGCATTGCTACACCAGTAAAGCCCCTAGCAGGTACATTGCCTCAGCTATGGTACCTGTCTGTTAAACAGAAATGAACTAACAAAAAGAGATCATCAGTCAACTCCAGATAATTCTCTTCTCACTAAAGTTCTCCAGAATTTAAATTCCAGATGCCGAAATTAACAACAAGATCCCTTCAGCTCATCACTGGAAACACTTGTTACTGTATTTGCTGACTTTCACTGTTCACCCAGCTGCACAGGTTCCCCTAGGATCACAATGCCTGCAATGGATAATAGTTCAGGATTTGGGGAATAGAAAAAGCAATATGAATTTTCAGAAATACTGGGTTCTTCTCAGTTCTAGTTTAGTTTAGTTATTTTTCAAGGCCTTTACAGAATGAGTCAGGCAGTTTTGTAAACAGTTTAAGTATCATTCATATTTTCAAATGCTTCATGTCTTTGCAGTGGTCAGGGAAAATATGTATTGAAGGGCTCAGCTTTGGCTTCACTTTTCTTCTATCAATGGTAATGGTTCCAATGTTTTCAGTGGCAGCAGATAGCTGACATCAAATCTTTGGGAAATCCCACTTTGAGAAATCCCACCAATGATGTCTCCTGGGTCTGAAGACAATGCGTGATGTAAAGTTTTGTGGGTTTGGGGGGTGATGATGCTTGTTTTTGTTTCAGTTTTGTTTGGTTTTACTTATCTCAGGGTGTTAGGAGCAACATATCACAGAAAAAGGATGGACTAATTATATTCTCGTATATGGTTTTACTAGAAGGAATAATTATAAGACTAATTCCAGAAAAAAAGATCTGCACATAACTAAAAAACTAAAGAAGGTGTGCAAGCATGCTGTAAAGAAAAAAGATTTGTAAAGACAGCCATATCTAAAATGCCAAAATTGTTTTAAATATATCTGATTATACTTTGCCATACCTGTATGCATATACAGGGTTTTTTGTTTGGAGTTCTTTAAACAGTGACAAAATTTTACCAACAAATGGTTTTTCAGCACAATGACTGTATGCTGTTTACTATACAGAACCATGCATTCCTGCAGTAATGGTTTTCAATGATGACTCTAAAGCAGCACTCTTGATTTTTTTTTTTAAATAAATGTTTAGAAGCTGCAATTTATAAACGTCATAAAATGATCCATTATCTTTATTTGCTGGGTTCCTTAACTGTTCCTTGGGTGTTATGACTAGACTTTGATATATCAACAAACACAATTTATGACATAATTCGTGTCTGGTTGATATGTTTACTTACAGGTTAATATGTTTACTTACTACATTATCTAGTAGTTGATTTAGGATTTCCCCTTTAAATTACTCTGTCTGTTTAGAGGCCTTATTTGACAACATTTCCCATTGCATTGTCTTTTTCTTCCTGTCAGCTGAATCAATAATTTATTGGTATATTTTTCATTAAATAAACACAAAAACTGATAAGCACAGTTAGCCCAGGAAAACACATGCAAGGAAAATGGAAATACTTATATATTTACACTACTTCCTTGCTACAAAATAGCCAGTAAACTAACCTCTACATCCCTAGTGCAGCCTTACAAAAGACTGATTCATATTTCATCTAACACCCAGAAGCAGATACAACTTCAGTGTAGAGGAAAGAAAAGAGAAGCTTCATTGCTGCAGACTCAGGAGCTCTGAGCCAGACCAGTGCAGCTACAGTTTGTGTTCTTTTGTATTCTCTCCACTTTTTTAGTTTGAGGCAGATGAACTGATCACAGAGAAACTCTAAGCAAAGACTGAAGAGAGCTAGTAAGAGGGGGTGCAGAGAAAATGCTTGTTTTATTTAGCTGGTCCAGAATTTCAACAGAACTTTAGGAGCATTTACTTGAGCTGTTCAAAGTGTCATTAAATGACGAGCTCAAGAAAGCATTGTTCCCGTGTTGCAGCATTTTATCATTAGTCAAGGTGGACTCTCCATGTTTTCAATTAAGATGAGCTTGGTACAGTGTGTATACAAAAAAAAAAAAAACCCTTGCATTTTAGGAACATAAATAAATGTATACATACCACATTTAGAAATTTTTTTTAACAACTATTAAATTTTAGCTGATCTAATTTTAGTTTTAGTTTATGTTTCTGTTATAGTTTAATGTTTCTGTCCCACAGTTTAATGCTGTGGGACAGAAACCACTCACTAGTTTGATTTTTTTTTTTCATTGTATGTTAAGAAAGGACCTACCATTAACATAAAATTGTTTTAAAATTTATTAATTTTAAAGTTTAAAACAGTTTTCCCTATTTTTTTTTTGTCAATCAGATGTATTATTTCAGAGAACTGATGGAAATGCTTCTCTAGAAAAACAATAATCTAGATTTATTATATTAAATATTATAATAAATTTAATAATAAATTTATTGGGTTTTTTACTATAATAAATTCAATAATGCATTTATTATATTTATGTGGGTTTTACAATTTCAGAGGGTGATTCAGAACCTTAGCAGGATGAAGAATGTCTCATAGCCACCTAATTCTCTCCGTGAATGAAAGAGGATGCTCAGGGATGCTGGCTTTCTGTGGACACACTGCAAATTCTGGCTGCAGCTAGGCTACCAGAAGGACATTTAGGGAACCCTTAGCTGCTCATTACCACCCCCACCATAGATTTCCACCTCCCAGGTTCTGCCAGTGTAACTTGTCTGGCTGCTCCCCAGCCTGTGTTGCAATGAGCCAGGCCCACTCACTTTCAGTGACAGGTCTTTGCAAGTCCACCTTGGTTTGCACAAACTAACACAGAGAGTGAGTTTTCGAAGGACTGGGCCAGCAGAATTGAGGGCAGCACTTCTCAGAGAATTTTTATGGTCAAAGGGGTGGAGGAGTCCCTTGACCCAGCACAGCTGCCACTGAAATGGGGCAGTGCTGCAGGTGCCTTATCTGACAGCAAGAAGGCAGGACAAATGCTGTACTCCCAGTGCAGCCTGATCCAGTAGGAGCTAAATGAGATCTACTGCCACAGGTACAAATTTCTGCCTTATCTCATTAACCAGATCTTAGCATTTCCCCAAAACCCACACCATAACTGGGATTGCTCTTAGCCTCATTTGTTAAAGTCGTTTGATTGATTAAATACCTCCAAGCACTTGTGTTTCTAACCTAACCCACTTTGATAAGTAGTGAACTAGGGTGTGGCCACATGAATTGATATACTGGTAGACCTGATAGGGATCTCTGGTTTCACCTGGTTAAGTGGTAGGTGAAGCAACACCTAACACCTTTGTTAAAGCCTTTTGAACAGCAGTTATGTCTTCTTCTTCCTGCTTGATATAAACTCCCTCCTAAAAATTGCCTCAGGATGCTTCTCTTTTCTAACTTTTTGGCTACTTTATTCTAGAAGAACTTAGACATGTTAGGAATAAATGTGGAAAGCAGTGTATTCCAGCTAAGTTTCCTACATTTATAAACCAAATACTAACATCACACTGGAAACATGAGCATATATGTTCAGAAGGGGCTGACATAGAACTAAAGACAGAATGCTGAAGGCAGGGCTACTGCAAGTAGAATTGCTCAACAAAAGGTTTAAGATGATAGAATCACTTCTCTGAATTCTTGTGTAACTGAAATGAGACTCTTCCCCTGTTCGTGTAGATGAATTCAAGGTTTACTACCTTTAATACCACTTTATCTTAAAAGGTGGAATCTTTCCGGAACCAGCTTTTGCATGCAAGGAAAACAGCAGGTAAGACCTTAGACAAGACAGAGAAAAAGCATTGTGATAACGTTATCTGTCTCAGCTTAGTGCTCATATTAGTAGTTAGAATGCCTGGGTTACTGCTGTTGCTGAAGCTGAGACAGATGAAGGCCTTTGCTCTTGCTTCAGCAAATCATACAAAACAATGAGCTTGTATATAGTGGGCAATGAGTTGTCTCATGGAATTATGTAATAGTGTTAGAGAGCTTGAATGGCAGACAGTTGCCTAATTTGACAAGGGGCTGGATAAGCACGTGGTGTGCTTCTTACTTAACTTCAATGCAATTGAATGTGGTGTCTGACCCTGCTTTCAATAGAGGGCTGGAGTAGACAATATGCAGAGGTCCCTTCCCACTTCAGTCGTTTTGTGACCTTAAAAGTTGTGTGAGTCTGTGATCTTGAGTGCTAACAACTCATCAACTGATCATAGCACGAAAGTGTCCAAAGCAGTCCAACTTCTGTGGTGTATATGGTGTTAGCCCACTTCTACTCCAAACTTCACTGATCTGATTCCTCTTGACTTGTATGGAAACTGTGTGTACCAGATGCTTTGTTCCTATTAATAATCAGGAGAAATTAATGGAAAAAAATTAATTAGATTTCTAAATTTAACTGCCTTTCTAATATGTGTGAAACTGATTGCACTTTTGTTGATTAGTACAGTAGAAAAGTTGGCTTTGTTTTCTGTTTTGTAGTAACTAGCTGCTAAATATCTGGTTTTTGCTATTTCCTGTAGTATTTGTGCAGAGGACTATTGAATGTAAGTTCAAGAGGTTTAAAGTGTGGTTGTAGTACTTTGAGGTGCTAGAGATGTCCCTGAAACAGAGGTAGAAGCAGCTTTGCTGAATACAATGATATGCTTCAAAAGCTTGATAGCTTGAAAAACATCATTATAGTAGTTTGGAGTGCTTGAACATTTGTCTTATTTGAAGATAAAACGTAAAGCCGTTCTGAAATTTATTTAAAATTGTTTCTGTGAGTTTCTTCCTACCAATTGAACTGCATGACAGGTTTATTTTCAAAGGTAAATGTCATAGATTATTTTTACTTACAAATAACAATTCTGAAGTAAGAGAAATTTCTATACAGCAACAGACTTTGATAATGATAATAAAATAGTTACCAGACTTCAGAGTGCCTATGTTTGAAAGAGTGGAACAAGAAGTGTGTTGAGACTGCTTAGTTTGTATCTCTGTAGCCCCTTACCATGACAATTTGGAATTATTTGCCTTCAGCCACATACTCATTTACGAGGAACAGACAACAATATCTCTTTTGACGGTTTCAAGGCTATATTTTAGGGTGACTCTGCAGAGCAACCAGCATACCTTTGACACAAAATGTGATGTAGAGCTACATAACTTTGATATGTGTCCTTCTTAAATGTTGTTATAGAAAAGTGGTAGTGTGTTATAGTTGCATCCCCTAATTACTAAAAAATAGAAACAGTTGTGAAGTTAAGCTATAAACTAATTTCTATGACAACCAAAAATATGGTCAAAGCATGGCTTTTCTAGCAGAGCCTACATCTGTGGTACAGAAGTTTTCACCACATATTGGAAAGGAGCATTTTTGCCTTTTTCCTCTGAAATCCTAGAGATCAGTGTTTCTCTTGTTAGTATCAGATCTTTTCAGACCAGAGGCATCTTTCAACACCACTGGGTCAGGTATGATGGAAAAAGACAACAGCTGCAGAAAGATAAAGCTACCTGATAATTCCTATGCTTTTTAACTGAAAGCTGTAGCAGCAGGCCAGCCAGCCTGAACATAAACTTTGTTACAGAGAAAGTGTCACACGGAGACAGAGAGATGAGTATATACATAGTAGAAAAACAACTTGCTTCTATTCTCAGGTTTTGGGAATTTCACCTACAACCTGCCACTGTCCAGAGATCAGACAGGACTTGCAGTGACAGAAAGCAAACAGAAAAAATCAGTATTGACACAGAAAATATTGAGGGAGTGAAGAAAGAGACCAACTGGACTCTTCTACCCATCAGCAACTTTCCTGAACGATTTCACCCTGAGGTACAATGTTTCCATTGAACCTGAATTTGGTTCAGTTGAAGAAAAGGGGCATTTGTAAATAAGTTATTGGCTCTACCAGTCCTTTCTCTTGCTGTCTCACTGCTAAAATTTTCCTTTTCCTTCTTACTGCTCATGTGTTGCAGAGAGCTATAAATTAATTGCTTCTCCCCTTTCCATAAATCCAGGGGAAATTACCTCTTCAAGTCTACTGGACTTCCTCTCTGCCTGTTACCAGGCTCCTCCTGTTCTCATGGAACTGTTGTTGCTGTCTCCTAGCTGCAAATTTAATGAAACTGGAGTGACTGTGGAAATTGGGTGGGGACAGTTTTAGAACTGAGCTTATGCATATGCAGGGAAAGAACCAGCAAAGGGTGCCAGGAAAGATGATGGAATCTGTGTTTGCAGAGGCATTCTGAACTTAGCAAAGTCTTCAGCTGCCTGCTCTAGAGGGCAAAGTAAAGTAAACCCTCTGCAACAGAGGGTTTTACTTGATGTCCTACTGAGATTCCTTTCAACCTGAATTAACCTGCAAGTCTAAAAGTAGGGAGACAAAAATGGAAAAGACATATAATCAAATAAGGAAGGTAACAACAGAACTAATAAAAAATTCTAATTCCCCCCCCCCCCCCCCCCCCCCAGGTTATTTTGGTTTGGAATGACATGTGAGACTAATCCAAACTTTTTGGATGGCACGGGAATAAATCACTGCACATGTGCATAATTCTCCTGTGGGTGACATTTCATCTGTATTAATGGAGGGCTAGCTCTGTTTTCTCCTTCTGAATGCATGGTACACAGTGAAACTGCAGGGGGTTGCTCCCATCATCCATTAACGACTAAAGATACCTGGGAAAAATGGCGAATAGGTGGGAAAAGAAACAGTGAAAAGTTAAGTTACAGAGTAATTCTGACCTGTTTCTTTCCAATGTTACTCAGTACCCAGGCAATATACTATGTTAAGGTGGGCCTGAATTTCTAATTAACACAGACATCTGTTACAGGCCACGTCTCCAGTCTTTCTGCGTGGAACTATACCACTTTGTACAAACTATTTAAATATACATGAATTTCATGTAAACAAGTGGGTGTGACTCCCTAATTTGGTGGTTTACACATGTAACTCAGAGCAAACCCAGCCGAGTTCCAGCCCTGGTGAATTATTAGTACAAATTATTTAATTAGCACAAATTGTTTAAGCTCAACAAAGCTCTTGAAACCTTATCAACAGTAGGATCTAACCTCTCCTGCTCCAGAGATACCGTAGTCTGTTGTCAAAATAACATTGTGGGAGAACAAGAGGTATGAGTTCAAATGCCCCCAGGTAAAGAGGGAAAATGAGGTCTATGACTGCTGAATGATGCTCCGTGCACATCCTAACCACAGCTCTTGGTTAAAAGGCAGGCGGCCAACCCCTTGGAAAACCTTTGGGTTTTGTTCTGCTTCTTCTGCAGGTACTTGAGAGGGATCACTTAGCTTCAAGATGTGAACAAGTCAACCACTTTTATTTTTCTCATTAAAAATAAAACAACAACAACAACAAAAAAAGGTAGCTGGCATTTGAACTTCCGATGAAGAATTGATTACCCCACCTTGTAATGGAGTGCTTCTCTCAGAGGCACTGGTTTCTCTTACTAGTGATTTATCAGGGCAATGTGATGAGGAGACCTGATACAACAGCATGCTTGCATCTGGAGCATGAATGGATTTGCACAGCAAAACAAACCCCCGGGTTGAAAAAGGCAGAACAGTAGCGATGGAGAAAGACTGCGGCTGATTTCAGTCGAGGAGGAGAAACCGGAACCTAGCGAGAAAACGAAGGTAAATTCAGACAGGCTGAAATAATGCACCTGTATAAGGACCACTGCAGAGGTTTGCGAGCGGATGCTCTTCGCCGCTCACCGCACGCAACTTGCCCGACGCGCCCAGACCTCCGCCTGGTTCGCCTTCCCGACGGCTGATGGAGAATCCCGGGCCCGTGATTAGCCGCTGCCGCCGGGGCGGGGGGCGCGGCGCCGCCGGGGGAGCCAATCGGGAGCCGCGGCCGCCCCGCTCCGCC
>NW_024501348.1:7435276-7474328 GCF_017590055.1 Onychostruthus taczanowskii
CGGGCACCGGGCGCGGGCACAGCTGCGGGCACCAGCCACGCCGGTGTCGCCGCCGCTGCCGCCGCCACCGCCGGGCGGATCCCGCGCTTCTGCCGGAGCTTCTTTCGGTCGCTTTACTTTGGCGGCCCGGAGCAGGGACATTATGCCGAAGAGAAAGGTGAGGCGCCCCGGGGGTGCGGCGGGTCCTGCCTCCCCGGGTGGGGTCGGGGGGGCCGGGCGGCGGCCGGCGGGTGAAACGTGCGACAGGGGCCGGGGACGTCCGCTGCTCTCCTGCCGCTCTCCCGCCGCCGCTCCGCGCTGGGGTTTGCGGATGGCTCCCGAGCCCGGGCATTTTGCTGCCTGTTGCAAGCCCCCTCACAGCCCGCCCCGCCGCTCCCCGCCGCCTGTTTACTTTCGCGGTGCCGCGCGGGGCGGTGTCGCCTCGCTCCCCGGGAGGTGAAGTCGCTATCACAACTCCAGCCCCCACCTTCCTTCTCCTCCTCCCCCTCCACCGCTGGGGAGAAGCGCTGCTGCGGCTGCAGCTTCGCCCCTGGCCCCCGCGGGAGGAGTTTCCTGCTCGCAAACTCCGGCGCCGCGGCGGGGAGGAGGCAGCCCCCACCCGGGGCGGCCGGATCCCGCCGCCGCCGCCGCTTCCCGCCGCGCCGGAGCGATGGCTCCGAGTAAAAGGGAGGAGGGGAGAGGCAAGCCATGTTTAAAACAAACTACACCCTTCTCCTCGCCTCCCGCGGCAGACCCGTATGTACCAACTCCGGCGCCCATCCGGGCAGGGCCCCCGGGGGCGGGGGGCGGCGCCTCCCGAGGGAGCGCCCGCGGCCCCGCCGCGCCGGGGGAGCCGTGCGGGGCTGAGGGGCCCCCGCCGCCGTCCGATTCCCGCTCTCCGGGCACCGCGGGGCTGGCAGCCCGCTCCTCGGGAGGGAGCCGGCCGTGAGACCGCCTTTCCCCAGAGACAGAAACTTGGGCGGCCCCTGAGCGGCCGGGCTCGGTGGTGTGGGGATTTTTCCGCGGCTCCCCGTGCCCGCTGGAAGCGGAGCCGGGGCTGCGCGGCCGCCGGGAGCGCTCCGGCGCTGGCAGAAGGCGGGCCGAGCCTGGAGGGTGGCACCGGGCCCCTCCGCCCCTGCAGGGCCCCGCGGGTGGGCGGCCCGGGGAGGCCCTGCTGCTGGAGATCCGCGGCGAGGACTTGCCGCCCGCCTTGCTAGGCGCTAGCAGCGTGTAACGAGAGGCTTGACACTAATACATGCCATGACAAAAAAATTATAGCTGCAGTCCTTTAATTTTAACTAGGTCAGCCGAGGCAAGGCAATTTGTGTTTTTCCCAAATGTCACCTGTGACCTCCTAATGCACCGTTTCTGGGCTGGGGCTGAAATCTGTCTTAATAAAGTTAGAGGTAGATGGTGCCTTGCACCTAACTTGGTGTTTGCTCGTCCTTTGCTTATTCCTTATGCTAGGTATCAAAATGTCGAATTGTCAAGTATGCTGCTGAATTATTTAATTCGTAGTTGAGGGCCTGGTTCTGGTTCTGAAAATGGATACAACTGTGGGGTTGGTTGGAATAACTGGGCTTGAAGTCAGTGAATGATGGGCCTTTTTTCCACTTGCTCTTCTGTCATTGCACCCTCATGTGCTTCTGAGCTTTTAGTGCTCTTGCTTGTCACCAGGAGAAACTAGAAAATCCTGTCCTGTATCCACAGGACCCCCCCCCCCCCCCCCCCCCCCACCGAGCCCCCCCCCCCCCCCCAGCTTTTCAAACCTTGTGAACTTCTTACCCTGCTTACTTTGCTCTTCTGCATTCTTACACTACAGATGTTTCAGGCTGCCCTAAGTGCAGGGAGAGTTAAATATACTCCCGTAGGTTTTTGTGGTCTGTTATGAAGTGTTTATTAAGGGAAACTACCTTTCAGTAATAAGTTCATAAGAAAATGTCTCATTTCTAGAAGATTATTTAAAATAAGTAATACAAAGATTGTATGTGGGATGACAGCAATGGAGATGAGTTTTAACAGCATAGTAAATTTTATTTTGGTTAGCATTGTATTGGTAAAGGTTTACATTTAAAGATTATATACAAAGTGTAAGTTTTGGGAAGCACTGGTTCCAGGAAAAGTGTGTGATTAATGGCTTTGCTTTTTAAGAAAAGTGTTACTGTAGTATTTTACAATAGTCAGTTTTATTCCAGAATAACAACCGCAGAGTGAGAAGTTGGTGATGCAGCAGTAACTGAATAATTACACCAGCCAATTTTGACACGGAGACAAAACCATCACATACAACTAATAGTCAGTTCTTATCTTAAAATTTCTAACTTATAAAAAGGCTTCTAGCAGGGAAAATTTTGTAAGGAAATAAACATCAAAAGTCAAAATGAGAAATTTTCACTGTTACAAGGGTAGGTAAATAAATAATATTGCAGAAAGGGCTTAAATCCAGCTGTATCTATTTTTGTGTATCTGTAGTTATCTAAGCTGGCTGGTCCTTTTTTGTTTGCTTTTCTTTTCATCTCTAATGTTTCTCATCTCTGTGTAAACTCAAGTCACTTGCTAAGTCCCTGGCCCTACATTCATTATGAATATTATGAACAGAAAGTGTAAGCTTCCTCCCCTTCTCTAGAGGGCTGTGGCATAGGATATCAAGGTATCATTACTCATTGTTTGAGGGTCACAGAGAAAAGGAAGAACATACTCTGTGTTGAGATGGTGTTAAATACTGTGCTAAAGCAAAAAGGGGTTGAACTCTGGACCGCTCCTGTCAGGTTTCTGTACCCTTCGTCTGTTGTAATAACATGTTGTGGTGTGAACATGGCCTTTCTTAAGAAGAATGGCATGCCAGTGTGGGATAAACCAGAATGCTTGTTGTGGTATTGCTAGAAAGAACGCCTTGAAATGGTTTGGGGTGTTTTGCTTTTCACTTGTCTTTGTGGAATTAGCTCTTGGGTCATACTGACAAACTCCTTGACCTTGAAACAGCCCCAGTAAAAATATCTCAGTGTTATCCACAAAAGGATGAAGAGCCATTCTGTACCTGATGACAAGGAGAATCGTGGTATGGTCACATACAATTGCATAAGCAGACATCAAGATGAATGACACTTGTGTCATGAATGTGCATCATGTCTAAGAGACATTAATAGGTCAGGTGATGACTTGTCCAGTATTGGATGGGGAGCCTGTCATTTAGTTGGGATTGCACTCCAAAATGACCCAACTTGTTCTTTAATCTGAATATCTGAATCTGTGCAATACTACCTGCATCTCACTTGCTGTTTTGAAAACACTTGGAGTTGAGTCAGATAAAGGGACTAAGTGCAACTTAAGTCATCTTTTTCATTAATCATTTCCCATCTTTGAATATTGTTATTGTTTCAGAGAAAATAAAATATTGTTTTCTAATCAGCCATTTCAGTTGGTTATTTGCTGGCCCCTTGTAGTCAGGAATGTAGTTTCTGCAGTACCATTGATGCTGTGAAGATATACTAGAGACCATACAGGACAGGTTCCTGTTCTGCTATGCAAATTCACTTTCTTTAAAGTCAAAGGTACTTGGTTATATTTACTGCTGAAAAACAAACCCACTGAGTATTTTGCTGGTAATGCTGCTTCTTTAGCAGAAGTCAGAAGGGACCACATTGTTGTCCTACCATAATGCATTTAGTTACATGATCACGTGATTTTTTTGTGAGTCCCTTACTGATTATTTTGCCAACTTGGTATCTAATCAATGTATTTTCTAACCTTTGGGGTTAAATGCATGTTCTTACAGGTACTAACCTAGAGCTGCTAAATTCTCCTTGTGCTTTTTTGTCTGGACCTAAACCGAGTTCTCTTTATGAAATTCTTCTATGTGTTTAAGTTTTTATTTCTGAAGTGTCATGAATATTCAAAGAGAATATCAACCATATTTATCCACTAATGGGGAAATGAAGCACAGAAATAAACTGCTAAGTTGTTAGAATGGTCTCTTTATCTTGAATTCTCAGGTTAAGATGTTTGTCCTGGCGTTTTTTTTTTCCCACTAATAAGCACCTCCTGCACTTTTGAGTGGCACATTTGTTGTTACTTTGCCAAATTTGTCTTCTTGCTTTGCACTGTGTACATAGAAACTGGGGAACTTGGAATAGTAACCAGTTCTCTAAAATTTTGTTGGAGCAACTTGTATGAGATCAAACAATTAAGTAATGAAGCTGAAGTCCTGCTGGTGACAGCTTTTTTTTTCCTTTATCTCTCAATGATCTTGCTCTTGCTCTTTGGTCTGTGGAATGAAGTCTAGGTTGTGCAAACCATAGTAGCAGCTGAATTTATGTTCGTGGTACAGCAGTATGAAGTATACTCAAGTTCTGAGCAGCTCCATTTCACATCCCTTTCCATGTCTTGATACTTCAGCTGTGATTCGGTCTGTATCAGTGTGATATACTATATGTAACATAGTGGATTTTTTTCAAAGGTTCTCTTCATTTTGAAGCTATTTGACAGGAAAGAAGCTCCAGTGATGTTGTGGGGACCTGCACCTTCCCAATAAATTGTTTCAATACCGCGGCTGGAAGCTTTCTTTGTAGTGAAGCCACTTTTTAGTTCATCCTAGAACAAAACACAAGAGAGTCTCTCTTAGCAGTGAGACATAGAAATGAGGGAGGTTCTGTATTTCATGTCACAGTCTGTAGGTGATTATAGAATAGAAGGGAAAAGGGAGTCAGTACCAGATCCAGATGTCTTGGCTGCTGCCCTCTCCCCACTCCTATTCCGTCCACTTTTTCTCCAGATTTTTACTTGGACTCACTCTGCCTTCCTGCTGGCTGCTTTTTTCTTTCTCCCAGTCCATGAGAACTAAAAGCAAAAGTCATAGCTCTGACTTTTTTTTGGCAGGTCACTCCTAGACCATTCAGTACCTAACTACTGGAAAACAGGCTAAGCAGCAGCAGAAGATGCTCTTCTTTGCATCTGTCACTGACATGCCCCTGACTTTGACAAATTTCTGTCTAAGGTGTCAGCAGAGTCGTCAGGTGGACTTCCACCTTCAGCATGGCTTGCAGGGACAGGTAAAATGATTGCTATGCAGAAATGCACTTTAAATTCAAGAAAGACAAACAGAGCACATGTTCCAGAGCATCTTAAAAGGTTGCAGGAGCCTAGTAGTAGAAGGGAGAAGGGTGTTTTGCCACTAACAATTTTAGAAGTTGTACTGGATTTGTAACTGTTGCAGCATTTTAAACCTTGAGGTGTTTAAAAGCAATTGAAAACTGCCTAGTTGGCCTACTTCAAGAAGGCCAACAAAGTCAGTTGACCAGACTGACTCAAAGGATGTGCATCTTTCATAGAAAAATTAAGCAGAAAAGATCAAAAACTTTTATCTGCTTGTGAAATGCTTGGATACAAAGCAATGTAGCAGTGTTCAGTGGCACTAAAGAAAAAACGTGCTTGAGCAATGCTGCAATGGCACATTGCAGTAAATGAAGTTTACAGGGCTATTAAATACATGCAGCAAATATTTTTTGATGTTTTATATGAGAGACTCTTTAACTTAGAGCTAATTATTTAATCTTAGCTATTATTATTGTTGTTGTTATTCAGTTATGGAGATTAGAAGGTCATTGACCAAGGATTTAATTATCTAAAACATTTCTGATAAATTTATACCAGTCAGTAAAGATCTGACTCATTTATTAGCAATTGATGGCAATGTATATAAATTTTCTTCTTAGACTACACTAAAATACAATTGGACTTAATCGGCAACCTAAAAATTCCAAGGTTTTCACTGAATTGTCAATTAAAAATTATTTTTCATGCTTCCTGGGCACATTAAAGCATAGTAGTACAATCTTTGTAAGTCATCAACTTCAAAATTGATTAGGTGCATGTAATCTTTCTAGATATGGTAGTTCAACACTCAGATATGGGCAGTGTTCTTTTGTGTGCTGGAGTATCAGTATTGTTAAGTTTAAAAAATAAAAAAGCCTTGTGTGTAAATGGAATGTAGCTATATATGTAAGTAGAACATACCTCTGCATTATTTAGTTTAAGGTTGCTTTTCTTCTGTGCTACCTACTTGGAAAACTTCACTTTCTCTGCTGTTTTAAACCCAAACAGTAGCTGTGTATAGGAATGGTGTGTTCCAAGGTGTATCATTCCTTTAGAGAAGTTGCATGAAGTTGAATTTTGCTTGACAGGATTGTAACATTGTCTTTTGCCTAGAGTGTAAGTACACCAAATCAAGAGATTTTTCTTGGAAGTTAGCACTTGGTATGATCATCATGGCCACCATCTACTTCCCATTCTTTACCTGCACTGAGCTAGCGCTGTGATTTATCCCATGGTCCAGAAGCCAAAAAGGTGCTTTAATATGCTGGAATGGCCTTTCATGGCATGACTCTTAAAGCTTGTCTGCTGAACAGGTTTAAACATGATTTGGATTTTTTTATTTATTTTTAATTTTGGGTGATTTTACTGATCCAAGTTAGAGATGGTGCACAGTGGCACAGTGATTGTGTTGTTACCTATTAGAAAGGGGTAGGCTGGGAATGAGCACCTGGCTGCATGCAAGAAAGAGGTACCATCTTATACCAATTTTATTGTCAGCAAAATTGGCAGTGTGGGACTTCACTGTTTCGACAGCAGTTCAGCAGATATTTCAAACTGGTATATGCAGGCCAGAAGCAAAAATTCCAGATGCCCATTCCTGTCCTTATTCTGATTTAACGTGTGGGATATCATATTTGTTTGAGGTAGTTTTTGGGCAGACCTGACTGCTGATCTGGTTTCCCATACCATGACACAAAGAGTTAAGCTGGAATTGGCAGGAATGATTAGGTGGGGAAGGGCAGAATGCTTCTTAGCAGCAGCCAGGCATTCATCTTTGATTTGATTGTCCCTAACTCAGAGTTTCTAGAGGAGTATTCTTTAATTCATTAGAATAATCAGAGCAACTCAGTGCTCAAATTGTATGCTTGCAGTACCAGAGGGAGGAGGCATCAGGCTTGGTTTTTATTTTGTGGGTTTTTACCCCTTTGGTGTCTTTGGAAGTTACCAGTTTTTGGAGATACAGCTCTGTCTTCCAATAGTAAAGAGTGGGTGTTCTTGGTAACAGTGAAAGCTGCAAATGAAAAATGCTGTGTTCCCTAAGAATGTTGGACTCTGTCTGAAGAAAAGAACTGTGTATGTTCCCATTGCTTTGTTGGGACTGTTGGTCTGTTTGCTCATCTCACATAGCTTTCTCCATTGACCTAATGCTACCTGAGTTAATAGTAGCTTCCATTATTGAAAATAAAGATTTAAGGACATAGCTCTGCAGTGTTTTGCTCCTCTCAAGCAGGGTTGAGATGTGTCAGTGGTCTGTTTGTAGAAGGAAATCATCATTTATCTCTGCTACGTCATTTCTTCCTTATCCCACCTGTGCCCACTTTGAGACATTTTAGTTTATTCTTCTCTTGAAGCTGCATTTTGGTTGCCTGTGAAACTCTTCCTTCCGGCTGTTGTAGTAGAGAAATTCTGCTTTTAACCACAGCTGTAGTCATGACTGGGATGTGAGAGATGGGTTTCTAAGGTTTTGTACCAGTTGTGGTTTTGGTACCTGCTATCATCATCTCAGAGGTTTGATGTTCTGTAGTACCAGTTAGCTGAAACAACAACAAAAAAGGTCCTTTTTCTATATTATTATGGTTTTTGTCACTGTAATGTCCTCTGGTGGAAGAGGAATTAAATACCTCTTTTTCAGTCCTTCCCAGTATTTTGTTTGTCAGAGGTGGCTATTTTAGGGAATCAGTTGTTATTGAAAGTAATTATCTAAATGTAATTTCTATTTTTAGATAATATTTTTTTTTCAGAAGTACTGTGTGCTAGTTTTACTTTGCAAATCTGATCAGTTCTATTTAAATACAGATTTTGGAACATAATCTTGAAGGTTTTAAAAATTGCCTCTATATGTAGACTTGGATGAGTTCAGCAGCTTCATCTCACTTGCAGAACTGTCATCAGCTTTGAAAGTTGGAGAAGTAATATTAGGGACTGGATTTCATCCATCATTTTTTTTGAATCTGCCTTTTTATTTTACGGTGGCAGTAAAATGGTTAAGCAAATATAGAGACAAGAATCTACTCACTACCTAGCTGAATTTTCATATCTGGTGTTCAGGGATAGCTGAACAATTTCAAATGCTCAGTGCTCCCTGCTCCCATGGCTGATCTGTATTTTTCAAAATGCAGCTGATTACTTCACTGTCTGAAAAGTGAACTGTGTGTCTAATTTTAAATTACAATGACATATTTTTTTTTTCAAGTCTGAGCCTCTAAAAACTGCTCTTACTTTTTCACTTTGCCATAGGTAGATGTCATGTTCAAAAACTGACCTCAGGGAAGAGAAACTTGGAAGGAAAAATAAAAGCCAAACCAGTTGTGAGATTTTTTTTTAAATGTCCTATCAAATATGCAGTATGTTTTCAAAATGAATTTTGCAAAAATGCAATGCATTTTCAATTATATTTGTCAATCTTTGACCCTCTTTTTCAAAGGAAAATATTTTCAGTGGGAATAGCAGAAACTCAATGTGCAATGAAGGAATTTCCTCTTCTGGAAAAGCACTTATTGTGTCTGGTTTTGGTTATCTGGAAATACCCCATTTCTAACTTGATTTGCTGTCTTGTCTGGAAGTGCATAAAGCTCACAGAAGTCACCTGTCTTAAGAATTAAGAAATTTAATGAAATGCATTTTCTACACCTATTGATTTGATTTATGGCCAGATTTTTCTATTCATATTTTCTTGTATATTCTTTGAAAATGCATTGCATGTCAACAAGGCACTCTGCTTGGCTTGAATCTTTAAGCAGGAGTGGAAACCTTGATCAGGAAGTGTTTCCCCTGATTTTTCCCAATTAACATGTAATTAGCATATTAATACAAGGGATATTAATGCTTGTCTTTAAATTTAAACCTTTAAGTACCATTCATCTTTTCAGAGTTTTATGATCTTGACATTCTCCCCCAAATAATTAGAAAATTAGGTATTCTGCTCTTAATGGATGTAAATTCTAAAAATTACATTTTATAATATTGTAATAATTATTAACAAAATATTAAATATTTAATATTTTTAATATTAATATTAAGATATTATGTACTTAAAGAATAAATATTTAAGCAGCATAGGGGTTTGTGTAGTTGATTTTGTTTGTTTTGAGGTTTTTTTGGTGAAAGACTTATTTACATGAATATACAAGAGAATCCAACCTCGTTTCTTGGAAGAGAGCAAGACAGATATAATTTTGGATAAGTATTTAAAAAATCCAGCCTGCCACTAAACAATTTTATGCTGTACTTCCCTTGTGGTTCTGGCAGAATTTTTTTTTTTTTTAAGTAGCAGCATGGATAGTTTTTTCCTCATGCAGGATCAGACTTTTGGTAGGAAAAAGAAATTAAGATGTGTCATGTGAAGAGTACCTGATTTCTTAAAGCATTTATTAGGGGAAATTAATTTTACTTGCAAAGCTAATTCACATTGGCTTTGCAGTGAGCACTGAAAACAGATCAAAGAACTAGTTGTAAACAAAGGTTAATGATAAGATGCTGGAGGAGCTAAATGAGGAAACAATAGTTAAAAGGGTATTGCAGGAGTTGGTTGGTGTTAAATTAGTCAACATGTAGTCTTCATTAATCTAAACCAAGAAATAAATAGCATTTTAATTACATTTATGAACTGGCTCAAAATTCAGAGCTGCTCTGAGGATAAATAATTAGAAGATATAGCATGTATGGGGAAACCATTCATGGCATTAAATTTAGTCTAATGCATAGTTAAAAGCAAATGAGGGGTAGAAAAATTTTAGGGAAAGAGTGCAACAAACCCTGAAAAAGACTTCAGACTTGATACATCTGTTCCTCTTGCAACGTGCTGGTTTTTTTTTTTTTTTTCCCAAGCTTTTACCTTATTTTGGTTGGTGAAAAAGATTGTAGGAGGAACGACCAAAAGCATTACATCATGGAAATTGCAGCTGCAGGAGTGAGCCAGGAAATCTATGGGCAAATCCCCTTGCAGGCAGTGTATCAAGATGTGGCTGAACCAAACAGCTTGCAAAGAAGGGAGGAAATGCTATTCAGAATGCTCATGTGCTAGGACAGTTAAGGCTTTCTGCCTTTCTAATTTCTAACTTCTTAATGTGGTAGATAGAATGAAATTTGCATCTGCTTTGTTTTTGTTTGTTTTGTTTTCATGGGGGTATGAAGGGACTAATTTCTCTCCCGTCAGAGCCAAGGTGTTGAGTTTCTGCTTGTAATAAAATCCTTCAGAGAATGAACCATCTATTTAATTTTATACCGACCTTCTACTGACTGCTACTTCTCACCTAATTATATTCTCATTTTTCAGTCTTTTTAATGTACTTCTTTATAATAAATCCATTCATAGTAGTGCAAACAAAATATTCACCCAGAAGCTGGACATTGCAATTTCAAATGTATATCTTTGGATCATTCAAAAAACATCAGTATCTTCACTGCTTTGGGTTACTGTATTCTCGTTATATACTGCTTATGTTTTAGGGTTTTGGTGTAAAAAAAAATGAAGCTTTATGTTTCTTTTGTGGTGCACCTGTACCAAGTAGCCTTGCCTTAAGAACAGTAAAACCAGGAAACTGACCTGTATTTTCTATTAAATGTTTACTTAAAACAGTTGTCTAGTTTTCTCTTTTCAACCTAACAGTTCTGTAATGATGTTGGCATTGCAGATAGTGCAGTATTGCTTTGGTGTGTGGAAACACTGGTTCTTATTATGTATACTTCACAGCTGGTGAAAGAGCTGTGTATACAAATAAGCTCAATGTTAATATTCCTTCAGGGGTTTTTTAGTATTCTCTACCATCTATTAATATTCCTTTGTTTTTTCCAATCCACTCAAAATAATTTTCTAGATTGCTCTTAAAAATAGCTGGGGTAAAAGCAAGTGGAAAAAAAAAAAAGCCAATCACTGATAGGCAGTCTTACGGTTTGAAAGTTATGCAGCTGTGACAGATCTTGCAAAGCATAGCTGCAGCTTAAGTTGCAATCTTATTGCCAGTATTTAGTGCTAATTGAATTGTGACACAATGTGTGGTCATCTGAACCTAAAACTTGCTTGTAGTTCAAATGTCAGAAGCATATTTAGAGATAGCCAGTCATCTTCTTTCCTTGTGTGTACCTCCATGAGGAAAAAAAAAAAAAACTTGCTTGTAGTTCAAATGTCAGAAGCATATTTAGAGATAGCCAGTCATCTTCTCTCCATGAGGAAAAAAAAAATCACTGTTGTCTGTGCCCTTATTTGCTTTTTAAATGTTTTGTCTCTTGTAGGCATCCATACAGTATCACACACAGCAGGCCTATAGGGACTACTTTATAAATATAATAGACATATGATGGAGTACAGCTGAAGAATTACTGAGGCTGGAGTGCTGCCCTTGTCAAGTGGTTCAGTGCTTGTATTGGTCTTGGGTTTTGCAGCACAAAACTTGCAGCGTGGGTATTCCTGCTCCTGACTGGTTTAGGATGTACAGCACATTATCCAGGGTGCTTTTTAATGTGGCTGGGGTGTCATGTGAAGTATGGCAAGCCATCGCATTAGGTCACGCGGAAAAATGTGCCAAGGGGAGGGGTTACTGAGTACATTTTGTTGCTTTGAAACCAGAGGTTCTTCAGTAGTTTGTCACTAGGACAAAAAATGGGGGCGGGGTTCCTGTGGAACAGTTAAGGGCAAGGCTTTAAGATTTTGGTGATATCTACATAAAAGTCCTGTGACTCCAGATAGGAGTGCAGACAGTCTCTGCTTGTGGCATGCTAAGTTCTTTGGGAGCTATGCTTGGCTCAAATCCATTTGTGTAGAAATCTCTCTTTTCCCCGGGGAGAGGAGAAAGTATTGCAAAAACTGGTATGAAGAACCACATCAGCTGGGACTCATCAGAACTCCTAGAGGGGAAAATAAGCTTCTGTTCCTCTTTTGACAAACACATTATAGCCATATCTGACATGTATATTTTTTGGATGTGTCTATCAGCTGCAATACATAGAATAGATGGAGTCCGAGGCTGCCTGCAGCTGCCCCGTGCCACTGCATTCTTGTCTGTTGTATTGACTCAATTGTTTGTGCAGCTGTGCAGTAAAATTATTCTGCTGGAGCAGGGAAGACTATGTATTTATAATTTGTCTATATGTTATAATATTTATGCATTTGTTTAGGCAGCAGGCTATTTTTCAGCTGGATCAATTACCTTACTCATGACATGGCCTCCCACGCAGCTCTGCCAGCGTAGTGGGGAGCCAGGGCTGGGAGGATGAGCCCAGCCACCAAAGACCTGGACCTGCAGTGATTGCAGAGAGGAGGGAACGGGTTGGAAATGGAAATGAGAGCATGTCAGAACCCCTTGCTGCTTATTCACACCTCTGAAATTGCAATTATTCTCCATGGAGAAAAGTTATGTGGCCTTCAGAGTTGCTGTTGGATTTTTTAACCTGGGAGGGCTGGGAGAGCCCAGTGCTGGGCTCATTAATTATCTGACTTAATTGAAATATGTTATGTAATATATCACAGTAGTTAGTATACAGAGGTTGTGGTTGCATTAAGAATATTTTAATATGATTTTTTTCCCCCTGTGGTTAGCCTCATGAGCAGTTTTTTTTATCTGTTGTCTAGCAGTAGTATTGGCATCTAAAATCAGATTGCCCTATCTATCAGAAATGCGGGAGAATCCTCTTTCATAAGTGTTAAAGAGAATGGGGTAAATTACTGTGCAGTATTGCAGGTGTAGAGTTAGCTCTTGTGCAATTCCTGCAAGGCTATTGGCAAGTGGCAGTGCCATTTTGGGATAATTTAGCCCTCTCTCAAAGTTCTAGTATTCCTAAAAGTGAAGTAGAGTAAAACAGGCTGATTGTGGAGTGCCAGTCAACTTGGTTTAGCTGATGAAGAGTTTTTTAGCTTGGCTTCCAAAGGAAATGGATCATGCCGTCTTTCTGTCCCTACCCCTGTAAATCTAAAGTCTCTTTACCACTGCTGGGAAAATATTATAAAATCTCAGAAAACTCCATACAAGTAGGTTCTGCCCAGGACAGGAAGGATGCTATTTGAGTTCCCTCTTGGGGAAAGGGTGCAGCACGAGTTTGTTAGAATTTGGAAAATTCGTATGGGAGAAACATCTTAGGAACTCATGGACAACAGAAAAGCTGTACCCAGAGCATATCCTGTATTGTGAGTGGAAGAGGAAAGTTGTAGAACACAGGACTTGGTTACTGACAGGAACAATGGAATAGCTTGTTTTTGTTTTCTTTCTGACTTCTGATGCTCCCAGCATCACAACATGAAGCTATAATAACTCCTTGGTAACCAAACTGAAAGACTTTTGGAAATGCAAACCTGAAACGATCTGCAGGTGACTGGTGAGGCTGCAGTTGCATAGGGAACAGAGAGGCTCCATTTTGGATGCCTGCCTGTTGCTATTCTGAGTTGCTCTACGCTGTGCGATGCTGCTTAACTTCCTGCTGTTTTCAAGCTACTTACATGATCAGTCCTCGGCTTTTTTTTAAAGCAGCTGCTCTTGTGGCATGCTTCCTTTCTGTCGGGAGAGTGCACAGTAACAAAGGCACGTTTTATTCCCTGGTGGGGGGATGTCTTTCTCTAAGTATGTTAGAGCCCAGTGCCAGGAGAAGGCACTGGTCAACTGCTGCAAACGAGCCGGTCATTTTCTCTGCTCCAAACCGCAGCTCTCTCACTCCGAGACATCTTGTGTCAAAATCTGTGAGGAAGTTTGAATTAAAATTGAAATGGAAAGAAAAGGGAAAAGATAACTAGCCTGCTTCCTTACTGATTGTAAAACAAAACAACCACCAAATTGCCTTCTCTGCTGCCTGTAAAGTGCCTTTTTGAAATATGCCATTCTTGTAGTTCTCCTCTAACTGCTGCTGCTTGCTCTTTATCCAAGTATTGCTTGCTCCTACCTAGAAACACAAATGTTTGCAAAATGTGAAGTTAGACATCTTGAGTTATAAACAAAAGAGAAACTTGATTTTTACCTGCCCTGCCTTAATTTAACCAACCTTTTTCTAGTACCTATGCAAGAATAGTTTTACAATGTTCAAGTTGATACTTTGTTCTTGAGAAGATGCATGTTTGTCCCAAGCTTTCCTGTCAATATCTCAGTATTTTACTGATTTATGCTCTTCTGATGGAGGAGGTGACATATGATGTAAGGATACTTTTAAAACTTCCATATGAGTGAGGCTGAGAGGAAAAAGGAGTAAAGGAGGTAAAGAAATAATTCATTTCAGTAATGCTGTGGTTTTTTTGTTCATCTCACTGCATCTCATAACAGGCTAAATTCACGTTTGGGAAAAAATGTGTTAAATTTCTTGGGGATTTCAAAAGCTACCATAGAGCAAACCTCAGATTTCCATTTCCTACTGTTGTCATGTTGCTTTAAGTTGTTGCAGATGAAAGAGCAGTCAGTCTTCACCATAATCTTTGTTTTGCTGTTGTCTGCCTGCTTTTAAGTTTGTAATAAAAACACTGATTTAATATTTTGTTTCAGTCTCCAGAGGGTGCTGAAGGCAAGGATGCAGCAAAAGTAACTAAACAAGAGGCAAGTATATATATATATATATTCAATTTGTTTTGGCATGTAATTATTTAATTGGAGATTTGCAGTCACGTATATAAGAAGATTATTAATTTCTCTGTCACTTCTGGTGAGCTGTTTTCAGTGGGAATAAAGACAGTAAACCACACTTGTAACCTATCTGGCTTGATTTTGTCTTGGTGTACTGAGGATTTATACAACTTAGTAGTACACCAAATAAATTTGAGAAAGTTTTAGGGCTTTCATAGACAAACTCTGGTGGCTCTTGTGGTAGTAGTGTAGTATGTTACTGCCTGGAACTGTTGTCTGTCTCTAGCGGGTTGGCAGAACAGGGTTAATGCACACACCCCAGCCAGTCTACTTCAAAACTATTCTTAGCTTAAGTGACTGATGGGAGGGTGTCTTGAATTAAGATACTAGACTCTAAACTGGAGCAGCTGACACATTTGTGTTTTCTTTGACTGAATTTGTTTAAAGGACACAGTACATTCTGTTAGAGAAGACAGCTGGTGATATCTTGGTATCTACAATAACGTTTGCTAGTTTGTTTGTCATAGCCCTTAATGTGAATTTAAAAAGCAGGTAGAGAATGATGAGAACTTGTTTTCTTAGGTTGCCTTCTTTTGTGGCAGACAAACCAGGACCTTGAGAAGAATGGGAGAATATTTAATTGCTCTATTTGTAAATCTTGGAACATATTTGATCTGGAAAGTAGCAAGTAAACAAATGGCATGCACTATAGTTTACTTGCATGTAAAAAGCACTTTTTCATAAGGTTCCCCAAGGATCATAAAGAAACTGGCTAGTATTGAAGATCTTTCTAAGAATTTCTGACATATAAACTTATGAGAAGAGAATGGAGGAGTGAAAGTTAATTTTCACAAAGGGGGAGATTATCAGTAGAGTATTGGATTTTTTTGGGGGCGGGCTTTTGCTGCTGAATGTATTTGTTAATGATCTGCAGGAGAAAAGGTACTAAAGAATTTACAAAGTTTGCTGAAGTTTACAAAAATTGTCAGAGTAGTCAGAAGTAAAAGAGGCTGAGAAGGCCTGTTATGTCATTGACAAATAACCAAGTGATAAAATATCAAAAGAAATTCAATATGGAGAAATGCAAATTAATACACAGGGAGGGGAAGACCCAGTGGTGGTCACGAAGCTGTTAATCAGGGGAGAGGTTGTAAAATCACAGTGAATAGTTACTAGAAAATGTCAGTAGTTCTAAACAGAAAGTAACTAGAACATAGGAAAAAATGCCAGAGGACAGAGTAAGCATCAGTGTATCACAAGATTAATTTTTTTGCTCTCAGATAAGGGAGTACTAAATGAAGCTCTCCTGACAGAGGCCATGATAGAATTAAAAGGATACCAAGTACAGTGGGACAAACAGAGGATCTACAGCAGCTTTAAAAAAGGGAAAACAACCCAAACTAAAAAACCAAGCAACACAGTTTTTCTAGGATTCTTCATCTTTTATAGAATGGAGTTGTGACAAAACAATTAGTAAAAAAAAGAAAGGCAGTTAGGGAATTCTCTTCATGAAAGCTGTAAATAAGAGGAATCTAATGGAAGTAAGAGGCAAGAAGTTATAAGGAGGGACAGCAGAGGGTAAAGATTTTGCTTTTTGTTTTCCACATGGTGCATAATCCCATTATGGAACTCATTGGCATGGGATGTTATGGAAACTGAAAGCGTAAATGAGTACTATGTTATTAAACAGATTTGTCTAGAAAATAACCCTTGGGGACTATTTAAACACATTATGTGTATATGATATCCAGGTTGGAAAGTTGGCAACTTCAGATTGCCAGAAACTGGTGCAGTGGGAGAGTGCCCAGAGTTTTTCTGTCTGCTCCTTTTCATAGACCCCCTTCCATAGATGATTGCTAGCGGGCCAGTGTCAAACAGACTCTTGGGTGAGCTGCTGATTTCTGGGTTAGCACAGCTGTTTGGAGGGGACAGAGGTTCCCAAAGCACATGAAAATGTGACCTTTGCTGACTTGGCTCTAGTTCCCTCCTTAAAATCAGATAACATAAAAATACATACAAACCCCAAATAAGAATTAAAATTATTTAGCTGTCAAGCATTTTTGAAGGCCTCACGGTTTATGCTGACTTTCTTATGGCAAACAAGTTATGGAACAGGAGGTAGGGGAGAGAATTATAACTTATCTAAATCAACATATTATCCTTTAAAAAGTAGATGCTAGCAAAACATTTCAGTTCCTAAATGTTAAAGAGGTAGAAATAATTGTTTAAGAAAGCAGATTTGTAAAATCTGAGTTAGAGGTTCTTTGATTACCTCACCAGCTGAAATGTTTTTTTTATACTGTTGTAAAATAATGGTAGGCTGCTTCTCAAGTGGTTGATATGCTAAATTGCCAAGAAAAGAGAGGTTTACCTTTTTGCTATAAATATTTCATAGCTGAAAATATCTTTAGGTATTTTTTGATTTCTATTTTGCTGGATGCAGACTTAAACTATTCACTGCTGCTTTCCACGAAGAATTCTTGAATGGCTCCAATGAACACAAATTACGGCATTCTTCAGATATTAACAAGAGCTTTTTCCTGTTGCAGGATGTACCGAGCCATGTTTTTTTTTTTAGCTCAACTTAAATGCTTAATATGTAATTAGAAGTATTTTTCATTCTCTTTTTGAGCTGAGTTATGTTGGATATTTGTTGCAGTTTGGTTGTCCCTTTATTTTGGCCACAGGTGTAATTCTAGTTCTATGAGTAGACCAGACTTCAGCTCAGTTTATTTACCATGCTCTGTAACTGGGTGAATCTGTTTTAATTAATAAAAAACATTGTGAACAAACTAACAAGCTAACAAGTAGTTTAAGACTTCAGTAATAAATTTATGACAAAAAGCAGGATGAAATAAAATCTCATAGGGGAAAGTATGTTGAAGTGATAAAGAAAGCTGGAGAGAAGCAGAATCTCTGGCTCAAGTCTTTCCTTTTGAGATTTGTGTTTAAATAGAAGAAATAATTTCTCTCTCTCATCCTGCAGCTGTCTTTGTGCACCTGGACTCTCTGAGCAAGTGTGTGGAGAACTGAGGAAGTGGAAGGACTTAGTTTCATGTTTTGAAATTTTAGCACTCTGATGTCCTCTAGAGAAGGATGTTAACTTTATTCAGCTGTTAATCAGATGGGATTTGTGCCCACCATTACAAGTAACATTTGCTAGATTCTAAAAACATCATGCTAAGTCTGTATGAAAAAGCTTCAGTCCGTTCAGTCCTTTGCACAGGTAGTCGGATTTGTGAACCTTTCATAGACCAGGAAGGGACTCAGAAGTAGTTGTGTGTGTGTAAATACCTCACACATACACACAGGGGTGTGTGTATGTGTGAGGTATTTAACTTTGTGGAGCTTTTGATGCCTTAGAATTTTAGCTTTTATATTTTTCATATATTTGTAATCCTGCAATTCTTTAGTGTATAGCCCTAAACTCCGTATAGGGTGTTAGCTGCTACTTTCCCATTTTGGTCAGACAAAACAATTCCTCTCCAGGCCTGGAAATCAAGGACACCTCACTGTCTCAGGCACAGAGAAATGTAAACAAAAGTGTGTTGGGAAGGAGCAAACTTGGAGTAAATGACTTCATTACCTGAAGCTGTAATTGGAAGATTAATCCCCAATATGCAAATGGACCAGACCTACAAAAGTATGAAAACCCCTGACCTGTCATCCATTTTGGGTGTAGCCCCTGGCAGGGGATTTGTCTGCCCGAAATGTACCTGAAGGCCTTTGATAAATATAACAGCTTTTTACTCCCTTAATTTTGTCTGACTTCTGTTTTTAGGCAGTCCCAAGGAAGCATCAGTTTAGGTGGTATAATTCCTGTACAACATTTATTTCTAACTTTCACTCTGTCCCTTTAAAATTTTGAGTGTCCAAGGTGAGGGAGATGTGAATTGTGTTCGGCAATAGACACATATTTTGATAGATGCATATTTTATGCTGTCCTGTGGAATGCTGATACTATGTTGCTTTGGATACTTTTTCCTGTAAGCCTGTAAAAATGTTCTTCTTTTTTTTTTTTTTTTTTTTCATGTAGCCCACAAGACGATCAGCAAGACTGTCAGCTGTAAGTATGTATAGTACCTCCTGGTATATCCTTTTCTAAGCACATATGGTTTCTCAGACCAAACAAGTTTTTTACATTTTGCTTGATTCAATTTTTGTTCTTATCGAGGGGTATTTAAGAATTCTAGCAATGAAGTTATCTTTGTTTTTTTGGTTTCAGGTTTTCAGGTTTTTCTGACAAAAGATATATTTCCCCACTCTAGTGCAAAACTCGAGTTTTTAGGTGCAGTATTGACTATTTAATTTTGCAGGCTGATGTTAGTTGTGAAAATGCAGCTACTTCTCTGGAAAGGAGAAGGTGCTGTGTTTCAAGGACTTCATTTGATGCCACTGCTAGTACTTGGTTTTAGTTCCTCTTCTCTGTTAGAATATAGCTGATGGGGTTTTTAACAGGTACTTCTAATCTCTGTGTTTTACCCAGAAAATTACCCCCAAATTACTTTCAGTTCTAGATGAGTGAACTAATGCAAACAGGTGTGTACAGAGACGAGTGCATTTGTGCAGTAAGGTTTTTCAGACTTTTTCTAGATGCATACTATTGAGCAGGAAGTAAGGGAAGATGTAGGGTTGGGGGGGAAGCAGGGTGTGGAGGAGGCTGGCTTCTGGTGGTGTGTCTAACATGTTGTGCAACTAAAAATGTTTTATAGAAACCTGCTCCACCAAAACCTGAACCCAAACCAAGGAAAACAACAAAGGTAAATACTCTTTTCTGATTAGTTACCATCGTTTTAGCCAATAGTAAGCAAGTACACTCCTTCTTTATGTTGCAAACAGTTCAATTCACAGCTTTTTTTTTTTTTTTGAGGCATGGGCTTTCCTGCCCTCTCTGCAGCTCCCTGCCCCCCCTCCCTGGAAAAAAACCGCAAATTAGATCATTCTTTGCTTTCTGTTCCACCCCTTCCTGGCCTCATTACTGGCCCAAAGAAAATGTCTTGCCTGTTTGATATGCAGACCATGTTAGTTTGTAGTGAATTGCTAGTTTAAGAAGAGTTTTTACCTTTACTACACCTTTCCTGAAAAGTACAGGCTTGGTTGAGTAAACTCTTCCTGAGACCCAGCAATTTCTACAAAAGCATTTGAGATTACTCTCTATCATTCTGTTTCCTTGTCTAGAGGTGCAGTACTTCATTTTGTACTGAGAAACTCTTATCTGTTCTTGAAGCCTGGCTGCTGCTGAGAATGCACAATTATAATTAAAGGTGAAATTAAATATATTTAAATTGAATGGTTTAGTTTTTCTGGGCCAGTTACAGTCAAATTAAAATCTTATTAGTGTTTGAAATACCTTTTCAGGATTTTTGCATATAAATCATGTACTGCAGAAACTGTAGATTTATTTGTGCCTAAGGGGAATGTTGAATAATAGCAATTGCTTTATTGGGGGAAAAAAGCTCCCATGCTGGACACTGAGTCTAGCGCTCCTCACAATTCCATTTTTTTCAAATCCTTTTATTGTCATCTCAGTTGGGCAGGATACAAAGTCCTCATGTGAAATAAAACTCTGACTTTAAATATTGTGTGATTTATCATATAAAATTACCAGTAAAGTCTTGCTGAGTCCATCCTGCTCCCCTCTTAAAAAGAGTGTTAATAAAGAAGGGAATGTGATGGCTTCTGTAGCTTCACATACCTGTGGGATGAGCTCGGTGTCGTGGATCCAGTCTATGTTGTGTGAGAGGCATTTGAAGCTTATTTTGGGTGACTCAAATCCTTTATGATATTACTGTAAGTAATTTTTAATACAATAATATTTTTTTTTCCAAACCCTAACTAGATCACATTTTAAGGAGTATATTAATCGTGGTCTCTTCAACAGAAAACACCAAGTGTGTACTCTGAACTTGCTATTAAACAAGGAAAGATGGTGCAGATTTGAGATAATTTTTATTGTTAAAAGCTCGCATGCTATGAATTTGCTAAGTCAATTCCTTAGTTTGTTCTTTCATAGGTGAAGAGTTATAACTATGCTCATACCAACTGTAAGCTCCCAAATTAAGCTGCTGTGTAACATTGAAGCTGAGGGATGGAAGGAGTAATTCAGGCTGCCCTGGAACTGGGATTACTGGTGCTCTCTCCTCACTGTCCCACTCCTGCATGGGCATCAGTGGGGAAGGGTAGTAAATGAAGAAAGGCAGGCATTAGGTGTTCAAAGCTACTATTGCCAACTGCATGGAGAATTTGGAGCAAATGATTGTATGAAAGATATCCTGTGTTTATCAGAACTACTTTAAATACTAAAGTAAAATAGTAAATTCAATATCATTTAAATTTTATCCCATTGCACTTTAAATACTTAACCTATGTCTCTGCTAACCTTTAGATCACAAACATAAATAAGTACATAAAGAAAGGAGTTATAAAAAATAGTAGACTTCAACATAGAAATTAAGAACAAATCTCAAAATGAAATTGTGGCTGTTAGAATAGTTCCTTTTGATAAATTCTTTGCTTTGTGTTGCTGCAGGACTTTTATCCGTTTGTCTCCCTAGTGTGTTGTATGGTTCTTTCATTGACATGGAATGACCATCACAGATGTTATCAAAGTAACAAAAGGACAGCCAACAAAAAAGCTTAATTTTTAAAATCTAATTTAATATTTTATATTAATTGAAAGTGTAGCGCTGTAGTTACACAAACAGTGTGGTGTCGGTGTTTGTCTGAATAAGCTTTCAATATACTGTAATTGGGTTTGTTCACACAGATATCCTGTATATACCTCATAGGACAGCTCTACCAAAGTAGTCTGGCAGGATTTTGTATCCCTGAAAAAATTATCAGAAAACTAAAGAAGCAGACACCACCGTTTTCTAGAAATGTTGAGTCTCTATGTAACTTAGGTGGGTTTACAGTTTCCAGGTAGTCTTTAGATGGTTTTCTGTTTCAGTCCAGCACATGAAGCTTGCCAAGACTTGCTGTTTAGTTCATGTGAAAGTTGTTTTGATAAAGATGCAGGGTTCTGGCTACTCATACAATGTCTATGGCCATGTTTTTAATCTTCTGTCAGAAGGAACCTGGAACAAAGGCCAGCAAAGGTGCTAAAGGGAAGAAGGATGAAAAGCAAGAAGCTGCAAAGGAAGGTACTACACCATCTGAAAATGGTGAAAATAAAGCTGAAGAGGTACTTTCCACACATACCTCCTGCTGATTGAATCAGTGTTTTTTAATTATTCAGCCTTTCAGACATTGTTAGCATGTTCATAATGTTTCTTTTTATTGCCCATAATGTTATTGCAGATTCTCATCTCGCTCAACTGTTAGTGTTTCAACATCCAGAGGTGCCCCACCCAGCACACTGTCAGTAAAAGGGCAGATTGAAACAGTGAAAGTTAAGGGTGCGGTAGAGCATTCAGCATGTGTGCAGTGAATAGGAACAGGTGGTAGTGTGGTGCTTTTCAGTGTGAACGATGGAAGCTGACAGGTAAGGCTTGTATTGCTTTTGAAAAGCCGGGACCCTTGAGCTGAGAGAAGTGTGTGACTGTAACTGTTCCGGCTGCATAGATATCCTATGGACACAGGTTTGGAGCTGTTGCAAGTAAGACATCCAAGGAGTAAGGATAGCTTGGGTATTTAGGTACCTAATAGCATTTCACTATAGTAATTTAGTTTCTTTCTTTCTTCTCCACAGGCTCAGAAAACTGAATCTGTAGGTGACAAGAATGAATGAAATACCATGAAAATTTTGGGTTGATTTTATGTACCTCTTGGACAACTTTTAAAAGATATTTTTATCAAGTATTTTGTAAATGCTAATTTTTTTAGGACTATGATAGTTGACATATTAAACTGTATATGAACATTTCCCTTCTCATAACAGTGCTTTTAGAAATTCCCATTGTTGCCAAGTCATATAAATATCAACTTAATATTGCAAGGTATGTGTAAAATTGGATCAGCATTCCATACACTTGCTTTAAGAAATAATGTCTTGTGCATATGGTGATGTTTTTACTGTGTGTATTGGAATTTTTCATGCAGTTTTTCTAGAGCAATAATCAGTGGTGCTTTTGTACTTAGGTTTTATGTGATTTTAATGAAACATGGATAGATGTGGCCACCTGCTGACTATTTTGGGTTCTTTTAATGGATTAAAATAAAAGGTCTCCTTGCCCGAAAAACTAAAGACTCCTAATGTTTTCTCTTAATCTGAGGAATGCTGTACTCACATCTTTGACTGTTACAAGGTAGACTAAATGATTCAGTAGCAGTTGTTTTGCATGCTGTGTGTTTGCTTTTTTTTTGCTGATGTCTGATTAAAAACCACGCACACAGGAGCAGCAAACTGGGATTTTCAGTGGCCTACAGTTTAGGGGACTTACAGATAAATTCTTCATAGATACATTCATCAGATACACTGTCACAGGGTGAGTAGAGTTGCCATACTCTGACAGGATATTGTGTCTTCAATGAGCTATCAGTACAGAACAAATTGCTTGATAGAGACGTACAGTAATTTAAAAGTACCTTTGTTTCTCTCCACTCTCTTTTCATTAATGTGCACTGTAGTCTATGGAAACCTTTCTTTCTATCTGTAGCCTCAAATTTAATATAAATAGTAATTACTGTTCTTCAGCTGAGGACAGTTGTTAATACATTGAAATCACTGTTAAACAGTGCTATATATTTGGTACCTGGTGGAAGTGGAACAATGAAAGCTGGTTTTGAGGTAATTGTGGTGATGTGGTGGATTAGCTAATGATTTTTTAGTGTCCGTGTTTCAACTCTGCAGCTCATTCTAAGTACCTTTTATGATTTTTCTCCTTCTCTTTTCTCTAGGGGTCCTGGTGTTTCTATTGTTACTTCTGGGATGGGAGGGGTGAAAGAAAAGATGTTCCCTGTTCTTCAGTAGCATTGATTTGTATTGGTCAAGTGGTAGCCATTATGTCTGAGGATACCTTTTGCTTGTTTAAGTCAATAAATAAATGACTGTTGCCTGACCTAGCGTTCTATTCATTCTTTGAACTAGAGAAGAAGTCTCTAGTTGCCTTTTTAAATTAAAACCAAAAATAAGCCAAGCATATCTACACTTGAAAATTGAAGCTTGATTGCCAAAACTCTCTCTGATAGCTAGAATAAGAGTTAAGACCTGCATTGATATAAATGTCACTTACACTTTTTTGATATGCTTGCTACACCCACAGAAGAGGAGGCTGTTCTCTGCAGCATGAACTTAAGTTTTGTTAGAAAATTTAAATCAGTGCTCTGCTTTTGGGGGCAGAGGGCTATTACAGAAACTGTAGACAATGAGAAGGGAAGTCCTTAGTGTTACCCAGTGATAGGCGTTTGGTATTCCTGCACATTACTTCTGATTTGCTTTC
Source organism: Onychostruthus taczanowskii (assembly GCF_017590055.1). Classification (NCBI taxonomy): domain Eukaryota; kingdom Metazoa; phylum Chordata; class Aves; order Passeriformes; family Passeridae; genus Onychostruthus; species Onychostruthus taczanowskii. Next base: position 7,459,260 of record NW_024501348.1, read on the forward strand.
TGATGGACCCTGTTGAAAATCTATTAGAGATTATGGTTGTGGGAAGGTGAACAATCTGAACTCTTTCACAGAATCATCAAAGTGCTTACTGTAAGCATTTTTTCAATTTATGAGTTTCTTATTCCTCTGTGTGTGTATATACATACTCTAATAATTTTGTGTGGATCACCAAGAGATTAGTTGCCTAATCCTATCTAGACACTTGAAGCTCTTGAAATGACCCCTTTAACTTAGATTTTAACTTAGGCGTGAGCATCAGAAGACACTTCTCTGGACAGGCTTATTTAAGGAGAACTCTTTTAATAAATGGTTAAAAGGTGGGCAAAAGTTGGGTCCTTAAACTAATTGCACAATATCTTGACCTAGTAATTTTGGCACAAAATTCTTCTGTTTTCCCAACCGGATTAGGAGATTCAGCTCAGTGCCAGAATTCCATTGGAAGCACTTAACAAAAGATCCACTTGGCTAAAGTGCAGTGAAACACACTACCCTGCTGATTCACTTAACATTTCTGATTTTTCAAAAGTGCTTTGTAAATGTCATGCTTACCTATATTTTTTCTCTACGTGTCAAATTCTCAGAGAAATCTTCAAGGCACTGTATCAAGTTCTAGAACATGTTTTTTTAAAATTAGAATGGTCACACATTCAGACATATGTAGCAAGAGTCTTCGTGGGCAGGTGGTGATCTGCAGAGCACCTTCAGGAAGCATGTAAGTATTTTAGTTTTGAAGTGGCAGTTGGAAGTGCCAGGTGTCACATCTCTGCCATAAGGAAACTTGTATCATCAGTATTTAATGACTGACTGCTTCACACTTGAACACAAGGTTTGGAGGGATCCCTGAAAGCAGTATTTGTCCTTTGTGGGATGTAACAGATGGGTAATTCAAGGTACATTAAAAAAAATTGTGAGGATGTCCCAAGTTTCAGCCAAGGACAGGGTTAATGTTTTGCAGTAGCTGTGAGGGGGCAGAGCCTGGAGCTGTGTGGGCAAGTCCAAGACCCAAATGTTATTCAATACCATTTTACCTCATGGCCAGGGTTGGGGAGAAGGGACTCTGTCTCCTCCAAGGAGAAGCATGTCCCTTTCCAGTGGTGGGCTTAGGGTTCATCCCTCATTGTTCAGTTGTCTCTGGCTTGGTGAGCATTTTGTGTGTTAATCACCCACTCTGGGTACACTTGTCATTAGTATTGTTGCTGCTACTGTTCTTATCTTACTGCTGTTTTCAGTAAGCTGTTCTTATCTCAACCTGTGATTTTAACCTTTTGTGCCTCCAATTTTCAACTCCATCCCTGGCGTGGGAAGGAAGAGGGGAATTGAGGAGAGTGAGGAAGTGGCATCTGGCTCAGGAGAGTCTTAGTGAGGGCACTGAACTGGGGAGTACCATTCCTAAACCACGACAGAAGGACAGACAGGTTTTTTTAAGTTTAAAGGAGGCAAATGCATCAGAAACCATGCAATTCCCCTTGGTTGTCACTTTCCACTATTGCCCTATTATTGACTGACCTTGGGCTAACTGCATATGTCAGCATAAGGTTAGTTTTGGTACTTTGTTCAATGGCAAAGGCAGCTTTTTCTGAACTGCAGAAATGATGCAACCAATTAACAGAAATTCTAATGGAAAATTAACCCTTGTGCTATACAGCAGTGAAAACTAAGTTGTTTTGGTGCATCTTGCTCAACTCTTAAAAGTTTGAGAGTTATGTGGTCTGTTCATAACTGCAAAAAGAAAAAAACAGGGAAAGAGAAAAGGACTAGCAAGAAAATAAAGACTGCTTACTAGAATAAATAACATACAATTTAAATTTCTAGTGGAATTGGGAAAAGCAGTGATTTAGCCCACAATGTCCATTTATATTAAATAAGACAGTAAACTTCTGCATGTGAATTAAAGCACTAAATATACAGGAGACTGCCTGTAAACAGCTCCAGTATAGCAAGAACTCTGTCACCCTGCTGGCTCAAGGTTTGTTATCTTTCTTGTATTTGTAGGAAAGTGTGACGAATACTTTCACTCTTAGTTAAATTGCTGCATGCATAGTGGACAGGAGAGGCATTAGAATGTTCAGTGCTATAATTTTTGGTAAAATAAGAATTTTCTACTCCTGTTCTCTCTAATATACAAACTTTTTGCTTTATTTTAAAGCCTAGCTATAGCCAGATTGGCTTGCCAAATTGCCAGCAACTGCTTTCTAGTTCTGCATTTATAATAGTTCAGACCAGAACTGTGGTTCTGCATTTATAATAGATCAGAATGAAATAGTTCAATGGTTTTCCCATAGAAAATGGACAGTATAAGAAATAAACTGTTTTGACACATTATGCCCTTTGTGATGATGGGGACTAACAGGTGTTTGACTAACACAGCAAAACACCCTCACAATCATCTTCAAAGTGGCTATAAATGAGTTCTGGTGAAAACTGACTTAACTAACACTAGATTTTAACTTTGTCTATTGATACCAATCATAATATGAGAGGAAAATTGTATTTGCATAGCTGCTAAGATAAGGATAAAGCTAGTAATTCAAATCCATGCTCAAAAAATAAACCTGATTGTGTGAGGCCATTGTGCTTAGTTTTAGTACTGCATTTATGTCATGGTAGTATAACTTGTAGGAATTGTTTTATCACTGTTTCCATTCTCATTCAGAAATAAATTTCAGACTTGAAGCCCATAAAAATGGAGTTTATACCAGACAATTTCAGGTACTAAGCTGTTTGATATGAATCTTCCAATAATGAACAATTTAATGGAGCGCAATATAATTTAAGATGACAATGCAGTGACTGGAAAGAGTGATCTTGTCAAAGTCCTCAGTCTATTTCTAAAATGGCTATAAAATATTACTGTAGTTCCTTGCGAAATAAAGGTTGTAGAACAAGAACTTTTGCCCCATTGTAAGACAAAGCTGGAAGGCCATTCTAAGCTTTCTCTGGAATAGTAATAATAATAAAAATAATAAATCTAATTTCTAAAAACCAAACCCTTCCTAGTTTCTAATGTCACCTATATGTACATGTCAGGCATATTCTGTAAGAAGTTGGAAGATGTGAACTCTTAAAGGGGTTCATAACTATTGGAGACAAAGTGTGTGGTGTATGTCAGGTGCATCTAGAATAACTGAGTAAGGAGTAGCAGTAGCGGAGAATTCCTGTGATTCTGTTAATTGTCAGCTTGTAGATGGCTGCACGTTATTCACAAGAGGGAGGAGCGCTGCTGCTGCAGCAGCTGGGGGTCATCCCAGAATGGGCTTGGAAGAAAGTTCCCTGGTGGCTGAGTGCAGGAGCAATGTGTGAATGCTCCGCGGTGATTGCAGAGCAGCGATGCTTTTGGAAGACAATCTGGGTGGGTGGGGGGCAGGGGGCAGAGCTGGGAATGGCAGGAGGGGGAAAGTAGTCTGATCCTGTAATCTGGGTGGGTGGGTGTGGAGGAAGATATCTTGTACAACATAGGAGAAACATTTTTCTAGGAATAGGAGCAAGAGAGAAAAAGCAAATTTTTTTGCATGTGCAAGCAAGCCTTAAATGTCACTAGATTTATTTTTTTCCCCTCGGGTCCTTTATCAACAATCCAGTTACTGAGGGCACAGTACTTTTGTTTTGTTCCCTCTGGGATACATTCCTGGTAAAGCTTGTAATTGTAGGGGGGTTTTTTTCCTACTTCCTTGAAGGCATTTTTGCACTTAAGTATCATTTGTGTATTGGTGCCAAATCTCCACCTGCAGGATAACTACTAGTTGTGTTGATGAACTTCTGGAGTCTTTCAGGAAGCTTTGCCTTCTTTACCCCCAAGGGAACTAGGCGAGTAAAGGTTTAAATATATGATAAATCTGAGCATCAAGAGGCTACTGGTGAGTCTGCTATCTACCTCAGTGACAATAGATGCCAGACTTTGAGGTGAGACAGAAGAGAGAGAGCCGGGGGAAGGCCAGGTGAGCATAGCACCTCTACTACTGTTTTGAGACTTCTTTATAGTGGCCGTACACAAAATGAGGGTTGCTTGGCCTTGGCAGCAGAGGGGAGGTGGGGGCCTCAGATTCACAAGGTGTGTGCAGTGATAGTTCCTCAGAGAGTGCAATGTGAGTGGTGCAGTTTGTTCCAATGCAGAGTAGCACAGAAAAGGCACACTTCCAAAAAGTTGCATAAGGATAGATTTGGTCATGACGTTTTTGGCAGCTGGTTGTCTTATATGACTATGATGAATCAGAAAGTTGACAATGGTTATTCAAAAATAGTGAATATGTACAGTGTAAACAGGAGTTAATGACAAGAGATGGCTAGTGCTTTGCTATTACATATGCTATTAGGACTACGGGAAGCATATGAAATTGGTTTTAAATATTGAGTTGCAAGTGCCAATTATAGTAGCAGTTTAATATAATTGTGAAGACATCCCAAAAAAACAACAACAACAAAAAAATTGTATTTCCAAATAGATGTCATCCTCAGTGAGGAAACTGCAAGGTGAATCGCTGCAATACAGGTTGTAAGCAACTGATGATAGAGAACTTGTCTTTGGCTCTGTTGAGCCACTGTCCCATTCACACTTGAATGATCACAGGGGTGTCCTAACTTATTTTTTAGATGCTGTCTCCTTTAAATGAAAATTATAATAATGCTCCTCATCTGATGAACACTTCAGCATCAGCATTGGATTCATCCTTTCATGGTGGGGTGGTGTTTTAAGTTTATAGATCCTACAATGCATTAGGTAACATACAGAAAGAAGCCAGCAGCACAAATATTGTATTCTTACAAAATTCAATGATCAATTCAGTTCATCATTTATAACAATAGACTTGGTTTATACCAAGCATGGAAAATACTGGCTGTCCCTTTATTCATCAAGCAATTAGACAAAGCATTTGGTATCATATATCTCTTAATAGCAGTGCATCTGGCATGTTTAGCAGATTATATTATTGTTGGACCATGAATAAAGGACTCAGTTATATATTACCTCTTTCAAAAAGGGGTGTTCCCCTTCATAGTCATATTCACACCAGATAACAAGCCAGTGGCAAGAAGCTTTATGGCCAAACACTGCTTGAGGATTCTTTTCAGTGCTTCCCATGCACAAGTCTTCCTGTTCCCAGTAAGGTCTGACAAAGTCTTCGACAAATTAGAGGACTTGGCAATCATCCAACTGTATGAAGTTTAACAAAGGCAACTGCTGTATCTGTACCTGGGATGGGCAACCCTGAATGTAGGGGCAGACTGGGAATGAGATGCTGGAAAGCATCACCACGTAAGGGGACCTGGGGGTCCTGGTCAGTGGCAAGTTGAACATGAGCCAGCAGTGCCATGGCAGCCAGGAGAGCCAACCCTGTCCTGGGGGCATCAGGCACAGCATCACCAGCCGGGCAAGGGAGGGGATTGTCCTGCTCTGCTCTGCACTGGGGCAGCCTCACCTCGAGTGCTGGGGGCAGTTCTGGGTGCCACAATGTAAGAAAGACATTAAACTATTAGAGAGTGTCCAAGGAGGGCAGCAAAGATGGTGAAGGGCCTTGAGGGGAAGCTGTGAGGAGCAGCTGAGGGCACTGGGTCTGTTCAGCCTGGAGGAGACTGAGGGGAGACCTCGCTGCAGTTACAGCTTCCTCGTGAGGGGAAGAGGAAGGGCAGGCATTGATCTCTTCTCTGTGGTGACCAGAGACAGAACAAAAGGGATGGTCTGAGTTGTATCAGGGAAGGTTTAGGTTGGATAATAGGAAAAAGTTTTACCCCCGAGGATGTTTGGGCATTGGAATGGGCTCCCCAGAAAAGTGGTCACAGCACCAAGCCTGACAGAGTTCAAGGAATGTTTGGACAATGCTCTAGGGCACATTATGAGATATTTGAGGCAGACCTTTGCAGCGCCAGGAGCTGGATTTTGATGGTCCTTGCCGGTCCCTTCCAGCTCATGATATTCTATGATTCTAAGATGTAAGATGTCCTTTGTGACATCGCTCAAGCACCTTTAAATAGATTTGTTGGGAGCAACTGCAGCCAGTGTTTGACTACAGCAAACTGTAGGTAGTTATCAGGTCAGAACACTGTAGCAATAATTGAGATACACTGTGAATCTCTCTGACAAATGCTAATTTGTTTACCTTCTTGTAATGTTACATTATTTTCTTTCAACTTCTCATCAGTTTGAGACTTTGTATTTTCTGGTTTGTTTTCCACATCAACTCTTCCTTCAGGGATCTTTAGTGTGGCCCTTTTATGATCATTTTAAGCATTTCAGCATTTTCTCATTATTTAGTGGACAGAATGAAGTCTCAAGTAATTTGGAAGCTGAGCAAAAGTGAACTGAGCTGTCTTAGGGTTTGTTACAAACTAGCTAGGCTTTATCTCTGCCTCTAGAACTTCCTAGCAAAGACATTGTTGTGGAATGTATTCTGTGTTTTAGATACTATACCTTACTATAAAGATATCTCAGTTTCAGAAGTAAAGCACAATGGCAACTTCAGTTTTGTTTGTTGCAAAAGCTGTGTCTGTGCTAGCAAATTAAAAGGTGCCAGGGCCTGCAGACTTGAAGCCCAGAGCTGACACTGTTAAATTGTTGACAGCAGAGTCCCTACACTAGGTCCAGGACAAGCAGCATTCCCCCAAGCCACCCTTGGCATGGCTCAGGGGGTAGCTCAGGCCCAGCTGATAATGCAGATGCAGCTGTCCTGTTTTGGAGGTCGAAATAACCCAGTAATATGGATATGGCCACTGGCATGAGCAACTGGCCAGAAATTGAGTGGGCAGTAGTGCTCTTCTGATTGCTAGTATGGGTAAAATTCAAAACTGAGGAATATAGCAGCAAGAACACCTTACCTTCTGTGTACTGGAATTTGAAATTTTGTTGTCTGCAAATAGGTCATGACCTGTCCTCTTACAGAGTCCTACGCTATTAGAATTATCCATCAGTGAACGAACTGAAAGGCATACACATCACTCTCCTGGGGGAAGAGAAAAATGTAAGTATGCTGGCTGCTGAAAAATTTCAACTGAAAAATCAGGGTTGGGAGTATATGGGAACAACACAATTCAGAAGTACACTTAATGTGGTGAAATCTGGCATGCACCAAGCCAGGCATGTAGTTAAAACCATCAGAAACTGCTATGCAGTGTCTGAGGAAAGCACTTTCAAACATATAAACAAAAAAAAAAAAAAAACAAACAAAAAAAAAACCAAAACAAAAAAAAAAAAAAAAAAAAAAACCCCAAAAAAATTGATACATGGACTAAATAGACATTGCTTTATTATAACAACTATATTAAAAATAAATTCCTATGTATTTATTCAACCTGGTTTTCACAGGATGTGTTTCTTCACATTAGCTGATTGACTTTTAGTGTTATTTGATGCTTTATTTATAATGGTCTGTCAAGAGGTTATTATTAGTAGTCAAATTTGATGCTGAAAGACCAAGTTCAATTCCTTTTTTATTCAATCTTGGAAGTTGGATTTTAAAAAAATTCACACATGCAGAAACTAGAACTGTGCTGTGCTCCAGAGCTTATTGGATGAACACCCATCAGTGATGAGGTGAGAATGTGCATGACACTACACTATAAAATAATCTTTCCATTATTTTACCATTCGAAATATAGATACGCCATTTTCCAACAGTGAGAGTCTCTGAGTGTCTAAAAAACTTCTTAGTTTGCCCAGCACTGCCTGTTCCGGCTAGGTCATGATCCACAAATCTCAGCTTGTTTGTATGCCCTATACTTGGATCATTTTCTGACCATGCTTACAAAACTAGGTCCTAACCAAAGAGGGGGTTGTGCAGTTTTAATTTACTCTTGTGTGCAGGAGGATCCCACTTCAGTTCTCTTCCAGGGAAGAGAAATCAGTGTTTTGTACCTCAGAACAGACTGAGCTAGCCACCTGGGAAAATATCCTTAAGACAGGGTTCTTCTTAATCTCTGTTAATTTTCTGTTAAGAAAGCTGCTCCACTCTGCATGAGAAAACTACCGATTAGTCCATCTAGAATGATCACAATCTTTTAATCTTGTGGCAGGGCCTCACCTGGGAAAAGGGAGTCACGTGTGCCAGTCTTCTTCTTACATTAGTATTAGGTTAAAAACAAGGAAGCAAAGAAAAAATGCAACCAGTGTCACATACATGCAGGGATCATTTGCGGTCTGATCACACTTCTTGTGAAGCGCTGGTACTCTACAACTTGTCAAATCAAGAGCTTGGTTCAATTACTTTAAATCAGCAGTTATCTTACACAACTTGTATCTCAATTAGTACACCATGCCTATGTGGCTCACCAGAGCTGGGCAAACTGAAAATATAAAATAATACTTTCAAGGCACCAAGTAGATGCTATACAAGAATACAAAATGTTGAGAAATCTGGATCAGCAGACCAGCATTTTCTCAGAAGACTGAACAATAAATGGAGATCGGAATCTCAGTGATGCGTATTTCATGGATGACTGACAAATCACATATCCTACACAAAGTAGGCACTGTCAGCCAAATGGCTCAATGCTAACAGCCCTGAATTTTTACTGTAAGTGCAAATATTGGTACTACTCATTCTACATCATTGCTATTTTGGGGAAAGTATATATTTCAATTGCATAGAAATAAAAATACTTGGTAGGTCTAAACTAAAACAACATTAGAAGGAAACACTCGGGAAGAACTAAGGATGGTCTTTAGGCTGGCAACAGAGCAAGGCTGTGTTGGATCGGACTAATGAGCTTTAAAATTGTGTATCTGTACTATCACTGGCTGTTCTTACCTGTAAAAGTATCAGTTCTTCTAAGGACTGCTAAAATCCTTGCCACTGAGACTTCTGAGGCAAAAGTGAAGCCCAAATGGCTATATTTTGTTATGAGGAAAAACATAGTTTTTAATTTAAAATCTTTCAAGTGTTTCAATTCTTGAACTATACCCTAGAGTTTATAGAGGGTCTTGCTTTGTCTTCTCTGAAACAGAGAAATTTTGTATGCACTGATTGAATATTACTTCCTCCATGTATCTTATTCCTTTTCCTTGGTCTTTAATCCTATTCCTAAAGTATTTTTCCTTGATCCTAATTTTCTCCTGAACTCTAATTTTTTGAGATAAGGTGAAAGAATTAATGCAATATTACAACAGAAGATGTGTTATTGTTTTGTTTCACTGGCTTCATATTAGAGTTCTAGAAAAAAAATCACCACATTCTCAATGTTGAATATGTAATAAATAGAATGGTATTTTAAAAAGATTTACTACTGGCTATCAAATAGAGGGTTTTTTTTCTCTCCCTTATATTGATTTGGAGCCCATAAGGAGCATGAATGACTCATATAATTTCTTCAATAGTTTATTTTGAATGTAACATCATGAAATTATACCTACATTGTTCTGCTCATCTCTTCCCTCGGTAGATCTCACTGATATTTCTTACGGCTTCCTCTACTTTTATCTAAATTGCATATTAGCAAGTTTATCAGACTGTATGTCTGATAACAATATCACAGAATCCCTTAAGTTATTACATAGATGTAAATCTTTAACAGTCTTTTGTATTAACTCAGAGAAATTCCAAGTCTATAGGAAAGCTAATGATAGCCAGCATAATTTTGAAAAATCAGGCAAACAACCTCTCATCTGTATTTTTAAAAGTTGCATTTCTAACAGGCTACTACAGTAAATGAAAACATCACACCTAAACCCCAAATTGGAAATGAATCTCAAGCTTGGTTAAATAAAAATCTAAATTTTCATTTAGAGAAATGGAAAGACAAAGAGTAGCTGAAGGCCACTATTAAATTGTGCCTTAACAAATTTTATAATTTACCAATTTAAGTAAAATTTGTCACTTAAGATCTCAAGTAAATCTTCTTAGACTCAGAACACTAATATGAAACCATTGAAATAAATGAATGATACATGTTATTTTGAGAATCTTCTGCTCAACAAAAATTGCCTTAGCATATTAGAACACTTTACTACAAAGTAAAGTAACAGCAAACATTTTCAAAATTTTTGTAGAAGTAGTAATCTAAGCAAATAATTGTCAATATACAAAGCAACATAATTCCTATTTTCATTATGGAGTGACTCTCCTCTAAAATATACCCTGTGCATTAATTTTTTCAGAGCTTCTCTTAAAAAAAAAACTTCTACATAATCCTTAGAAGACTCAGAAAACTTTGGAGACATCAAATAGACGTGAAAATAGACATGGCAAATCTCCAAGAGTCTCTGTGAAGAAAAGCCCAATAGCAAACAATTAAGTGCAGCATTTTAATAATTTTCTCAATATCCTCTGGATAATTAGGGAATGGATTCAGCGTAGAAAGTTGAAATGTCAAACAGATCCAGGAAATTTAATTGAAAGTCTTTTACAAAATACAGGAACACAAATAAATTTGCTTTAAAACAAAACAAACCCAAACAAAATCCCCAGCATGAACCAGTAGAATTCCTCTATTCAGTAGGAATAACATAGGCCTTATTCTTAGTTTCTCTTTGTAAGGGAAGGTTTTGTACTCAAAGATATAACAGTGAAACCGAAAGAATGTCAACACTGGTGCAATTCATATTTATTTGGGTAACAGCATATTAAAGAGGTTTTTAGGTTCATTGGATGAACTCCAACAAGGCTCATTTACTGCTCAAAATATAAATGACATATAGATCTACTTTCAAAAGCCTGATAGTAGATTTTCAGCTAATTATTTGTTTTTACACAAAATTTATAGAAAACATTTTCAGAGGCTAATCTATTTGTGTGCTTTTTAAAAAAATATTAATTTGTCAGTGCTGCTGGTGGTTTGGGTAATACAGGTGCCTAATCCTATTCTCCTCTTCACCACTGGTGAGAAGCAAGCAGGAGTAACAGGAAATATTTTCAAAAATAGTGGAATGGGAAGACATGCACATTCTGTGGTAAAGGGCACACTGAAATGGGAAATAAAGTGAAAACTAGAAGCATACAGTTTACTATTTAATATCTGATAAGGGTAGAATACAAAGCAGCCAAGCACTCTGTTAGAAACTTCATGGTAGAAAGTTCTGGTAGGTTACTGATGCAGGGTGCAGAAAAGGTATGGATGTATTCTTGGCATGAAGCATGAACAAGTGAGTATTTAAATGAATTTTGATGTGAAGCTACTTAGTTAAGCTCCAAGTTATTGTCTGAAACTACAGAAGAAATTTGCTCATAGTAGTATTGTATTTTAGTACGTGTGGTTCTTTCTGCATGAAGTTAACACAAATGATAATAAAAAAAGTTGCTGGCCTCACAAGCACTCACTACACACAACCTTGTGAGGTTTATGGTTGGTTTCAAGAGTTAGAATCAACAAGCAACTAGTGGTGATAATTCTCATTTGAGGTGGAAAAATCTCACCAAAAAAGCCCTGTTCAAGTAACCAACCGACCATCCAAACCCGAGGAAAACTTAGTCACTGCTTTATGTTGCTCTCAGCCACCCCCTGCCAATATCATGCTTCAAATATTTAGCTACATTGTTCAGCTTGACAATCTACAAACCCTAAATACTTTCCTTTGTCTCTAGAGAAAAGGAGAAGAGCAAATTTCAAAAGAAACAGAAAGGCTTTTCATGTCAAGTACTGCCACTAGTAGGGTCCAAAAAATGTACTTTCCAGGCACAAGGTATAAAATCATACTGACACAAAAAAAAACACTGGCTAAAATATATCAGTAAAAAAAAACAAACAAAAAACCCAACCCCCCCAAACCAACTAATCCCAAAAGTGCAGAAAGATACCGGAAAATTCAAGAAGAAACCAAAGATACTACATTCTTATCTGTCAAAGGTAACCAGTAATTCAAGAAAATTCTAATATATCTGTATTTGGATACTTACAGAGCTTATAGCACTTTTTTAGGGGGGAAGAGGGGGATGGAACAAAAAAAAAAAAAAAAATTATCAGGTTAGGGTAAAAAGAGACATCCCAAACCAGCAACTCTTAGGATCAGTCCATTGCTTAGTATAGCTGATGTGTAAAATCTCCAGCAACAGGAACATCTATGAAACATTATTCTTCCTTTTTTTTTTTTTTAATTAATTTAGCAATTGTGTGTGAATATTAACATTTGAAAGTCACACAAGTCACAAAATGAAATAATTCCATTACTATTTTTTTATGAAGACCTTTCAGAGTAATTTCTCTTGAAAACATTAAATCTTGCTGAGAAAGCAGGACTGATGTATTTTATTTTAGAATAATGTAAGGTGAAAAGATTGCATGAAAGAAAAGGGATTATTAGAAAGCAAAACAATAAAGATAGTAAAAATTCAAAGGTTATATTTTTCTTCACTTGTGTACATTACAATAAAAATCTTAATTTTAACTGAAAGAATAAAAAAACCTTTAAAAATATCCCTGAGAAATGAATGGAATATTTATTACTGTTGCAGAAATTCAATCTAACGTGTATCACCAAGCAATAATAATTAGGCATTTTGTCTTGTGTGTGACTTTCATGTTGTGCCACACATGCACATAAAAATCCCATCAGGTTGAATCTGTAAAAAGAAAGTGGAACATTTACGTTTGTAAAAGCTGTTAATTAAATATTGCTTTTAGTACTGCAGTGCTCAAGCTCAAGTCTGGGACTATGATTCCATTTTGCTTGGTGATCTAAAAAAAATTAAATAAAATACACAATCCTTATTTTATTGTCAAAACACCAAGAACTTCTTGATTCTGTGGGCTGTATTTTGAACTGCAATAGGAGAAGTTATGAGTTGCCAAAAGAACAAGAGTCAATATATCTAGGAGAGTTTTTTCCTCTACTTTCAGACTCTGTAACTGATAAAATTTTTTTATTGCTTGGTTTACAGTTTCAGTGATGTCATATGCCATTATACTTTCTTTTATGTAAACATCAAGGGAAATTAAAATGTTAATCACATTATTCATGTAGCCCTTTGTTGTGAGAATCACCTATGAAAGATATTACAATGCACATTTTACATGGCTAAGAAAATATTCAAGTCACTTTATTTTTAAAATCTTTATTAGACATTAAATATTATTCCATTTCCTTTTTGATTATTTGAAGTGTGGATTTAAAATGAAGCTGAAACAGAGTGGTTATTATAACAAATCTGGGGAAAGGGAGATACATGTACATTTTTAAATATATAGTGATCATAGCTACAGATACAGTGATCAAATCTAGTACATACAGTCTTGCTTTTCTTTTTATTAAAAAAAGAATTTATCCTACAAAATAATTTACCTTAATGATAACAAATTCTAGATTAGGATTTTAATGATTTTTTAGTACATGTGATAATTGTATATAAAAAATGCACAGCATCTAGACATCCACTATATAATTATAGCTTTTGTAATAAGACAATGGAAATAAGTGATGTTTTAGCCACCTTTCTTTAACCTTTCAGGATAACATTTCTTTAATAAAGCAGAAGGGTGATTGCAGCGAAGCTTTCTCACCATGTCAAGCACAAAGCTCGAGCTCGTACACTGAGCTTGCAGGCCTTGGAAACACGTATAAAAATGCTCAGTGCTGGTTACCCTAAGCTGCACAGAAACGTTGTTCAAATTTAATTTTGTTGAAAGTTAGATAGTTGAGAATTTCAGGGGATTTTATGTACAGGAAAAAAAATAGTTCTTTGTCTAGTTTCTGTACAATTTCAAATATACTTTTGTCTTTGCTTCACAAGTTGCATCAGTTAATAACTGGGGCTAAAGAAATATTTTAAAATTATAACTTGCCCTGTTTACATTGATCTCTGCTATATTAATTTTTATTGTCCACAAATACATTCGTTCTTGCAAGGCCCCAACTCGACAAGAAAAAGCACAGACACGTTGCAAAACATAAAGACAACGAATCATGCTCCTTTAAATCCCTCATCAGATATGGATTTTTTAAAAAAAGCTGATTATCAGCGGACACCGGCTTTGTTTTTATTTTCTTTTGACTGTAAGCAGCAAAGAAACAGTTACAGGACAAACCAGAAGGTTTTATTCAGTATCCTCAAGGTAGCAAGGTAGCAAACATGAAATAAAACAATTATTTAACCGTTAGCCGGGGTCCGTACAATGTTGCAGCCTTTCAGGAACCTTCGGTAGGTTATCGATCCGCTAGTGATTTACCTCCAGTTCAGCCATAGGTTGCAGGCATCACCATCCATCGCTCGTCCTCGCGTTGACAACACTCCTCCTTTTGCCCATCGCTCCTGGAAGGCAGAAGATTCGTCAGTCCCGCATGTCTGATCCTGCTTGGCGGCAAGAGCAATGAATAGAATCGTTATCAGCTGTCTGGGTTTGTTTGGTTGTTTTGGTTTTTGTTTCGTTGGGTTTTTTTCGTTTTTTTTTTTTTTTTTCTTTTTTTTTTTTTTTTTTTTTTTTTTAAAGGGAAGTTCTCAAAGCGAGCGCCCAGCGAGCCCTTCACCCCCCCAGGCGGAGCCGCCTGGGCAGCCCCGCTGAACAATGTAGCAAGGCGCCTTTCTGGCTGCTGGGGGCTTGCTGGGATTTCCCCCCGCTCCAGACCCACGGCAGGAACCGGGCTGCGATGTTGCAAGAATAAGAAGCAACAACGCGTGACACTGTGGCACTTACGCGCAGATGCCAAAGCCCCTGGCAGCGCCCCGAGGTCCCTGGCTGGCTCTGAGGGAGCGGGCTGGGCTACGGGGGAGCCGCGGGCCGGGGGTGTGGAAGTGCCGGGCCTCCCCATCGGGGCCGCGCTCCCCGGGGGCATTTTGGCTTCGCTCGCTTCCCATTCTTGCGACGCTGGAACTCGGGAACTTCCAGCGCCGCCGCCGCGAGTCGCCGCGGCCCCGCCGCCGCAGCCCCTCCTCCTCCCCGTGCGTCGTATCCCTCCGCGCTCCGGCACAGCGCAGAGAAAGCGCCTTTCAGCCGCCCGCCCGCCGCCTTCCCGCCCACCCCGCCGACATCTTCTGCCACAGCCCGCCCGCCTTCCCGCTAATAAACGCGTAGCGCTCGCCCCTCTCTCCCCTCCAGCGCCGGACAGCGCTGGGGGCCGCCGCGGCAGCGGGGCGGTAGCCGGGGTCAGGAGAGTCCGGCTCCCCCCTTCCTGCCCTGCCTGGCCGCCCCCTCCAGGCAGCGGCGGGGACTGGGGTG